>NW_027473434.1:0-355741 GCF_050947335.1 Megachile rotundata
TCTATCGATCATTTAAGCATAATATGGCTAATAATATGAGTTAGATTGATAATACTAAGAGTAGTGAGTATAGTAATTCTCGTTCTATCGATCATATAAGCATAATATGGCTAATAATATGAGTTAGATTGATAATAATAAGAGTAATAAGTATAGTAATTGTCGTTCAATCGATCATATAAGCATAATATGGCTAATAATATGAGTTAAATTGATAATACTAAGAGTAGTGAGTATAGTAATTCTCGTTCTATCGATCATATAAGCATAATATGGCTAATAATATGAGTTAGATTGATAATAATAAGAGTAATAAGTATAGTAATTGTCGTTCTATCGATCATATAAGCATAATATGGCTAATAATATGAGTTAGATTGATAATACTAAGAGTAGTGAGTATAGTAATTCTCGTTCTATCGATCATATAAGCATAATATGGCTAATAATATAGGTTAGATTGATAATAATAAGAGTAATAAGTATAGTAATTGTCGTTCAATCGATCATATAAGCATAATATGGCTAATAATATGAGTTAAATTGATAATACTAAGAGTAGTGAGTATAGTAATTCTCGTTCTATCGATCATATAAGCATAATATGGCTAATAATATGAGTTAGATTGATAACAATAAGAGTAATAAGTATAGTAATTGTCGTTCTATCGATCATACAAGCATAATATGGCTAATAATATGAGTTAGATTGATAATAATAAGAGTAATAAGTATAGTAATTGTCGTTCAATCAATCATATAAGCATAATATGGCTAATAATATGAGTTAAATTGATAATACTAAGAGTAGTGAGTATAGTAATTCTCGTTCTATCGATCATATAAGCATAATATGGCTAATAATATGAGTTAGATTGATAATAATAAGAGTAATGGGTATAGTAATTGTAGTTCTATCGATCATTTAAGCATAATATGGCTAAAAATATGAGTTTGATTGATAATAATAACAGTAATAAGTATAGTAATTGTCGTTCTATCGATATTATAAGCATAATATGGCTCATAATATGAGTTAGATTGATAATACTAAGAGTAGTGAGTATAGTAATTCTCGTTCTATCGATCATATAAGCATAATATGACTAATAATATGAGTTAGATTGATAATAATAAGAGTAATAAGTACAGTAATTGTCGTTCTATCGATCATATAAGCATAATATGGCTAATAATATGAGTTACATTGATAATACTGAGAGTAGTGAGTATAGTAATTCTCGTTCTATCGATCATATAAGCATAATATGGCTAATAATATGAGTTAGATTGATAATAATAAGAGTAATGAGTATAGTAATTGTAGTTCTATCGATCATTTAAGCATAATATGGCTAATAATATGAGTTAGATTGATAATAATAACAGTAATAAGTATAGTAATTGTCGTTCTATCGATATTTAAAGCATAATATGGCTAATAATATGAGTTAGATTGATAATACTAAGAGTAGTGAGTATAGTATATCTCGTTCTATCGATCATATAAGCATAATATGACTAATAATATGAGTTAGATTGATAATAATAAGAGTAATAAGTATAGTAATTGTCGTTCTATCGATCATATAAGCATAATATGGCTAATAATATGAGTTAGATTGATAATACTAAGAGTAGTGAGTATAGTAATTCTCGTTCTATCGATCATATAAGCATAATATGGCTAATAATATGAGTTAGATTGATAATAATAAGAGTAATAAGTATAGTAATTGTCGTTCAATCGATCATATAAGCATAATATGGCTAATAATATGAGTTAGATTGATAATAATAAGAGTAATGAGTATAGTAATTGTAGTTCTATCGATCATTTAAGCATAATATGGTTAATAATATGAGTTAGATTCATAATAATAAGAGTAATAGGTATAGCAAATGTCGTGCGATCGATCATATCTGCATAATATGGTTAATAAAATGAGTTAGATTGATAATAATAAGAGTAATAAGTATAGTAATTGTCGTTCTATCGATCATATAAGCATAATATGGCTAATAATATGAGTTAGATTGATAATAATAAGAGTAATAAGTATAGTAATTGTCGTTCTATCGATCATATAAGCATAATATGGTTAATAATATGAGTTAGATTCATAACAATAAGAGTAATAAGTATAGTAATTGTCGTTCTATCGATCATATAAGCATAATATGGCTAATAATATGAGTTAGATTGATAATAATAAGAGTAATAAGTATAGTAATTGTCGTTCTATCGATCATATAAGCATAATATGGCTAATAATATGAGTTAGATTGATAATAATAAGAGTAATAAGTATATTAATTGTCGTTCAATCAATCATATAAGCATAATATGGCTAATAATATGAGTTAAATTGATAATACTAAGAGTAGTGAGTATAGTAATTCTCGTTCTATCGATCATATAAGCATAATATGGCTAATAATATGAGTTAGATTGATAATAATAAGAGTAATGAGTATAGTAATTGTAGTTCTATCGATCATTTAAGCATAATATGGCTAAAAATATGAGTTAGATTGATAATAATAACAGTAATAAGTATAGTAATTGTCGTTCTATCGATATTATAAGCATAATATGGCTAATAATATGAGTTAGATTGATAATACTAAGAGTAGTGAGTATAGTAATTCTCGTTCTATCGATCATATAAGCATAATATGGCTAATAATATAGGTTAGATTGATAATAATAAGAGTAATAAGTATAGTAATTGTCGTTCAATCGATCATATAAGCATAATATGGCTAATAATATGAGTTAAATTGATAATACTAAGAGTAGTGAGTATAGTAATTCTCGTTCTATCGATCATATAAGCATAATATGGCTAATAATATGAGTTAGATTGATAATAATAAGAGTAATGAGTATAGTAATTGTAGTTCTATCGATCATTTAAGCATAATATGGTTAATAATATGAGTTAGATTCATAATAATAAGAGTAATAGGTATAGCAAATGTCGTGCGATCGATCATATCTGCATAATATGGTTAATAATATGAGTTAGATTGATAATAATAAGAGTAATAAGTATAGTAATTGTCGTTCTATCGATCATATAAGCATAATATGGTTAATAATATGAGTTAGATTGATAATAATAAGAGTAATAAGTAGAGTAATTGTCGTTCTATCGATAATATAAGCATAATATGGCTAATAATATGAGTTAGATTGATAATACTAAGAGTAGTGAGTATAGTAATTCTCGTTCTATCGATCATATAAGCATAATATGGCTAATAATATGAGTTAGATTGATAACAATAAGAGTAATAAGTATAGTAATTGTCGTTCTATCGATCATATAAGCATAATATGGCTAATAATATGAGTTAGATTGATAATAATAAGAGTAATAAGTATAGTAATTGTCGTTCAATCAATCATATAAGCATAATATGGCTAATAATATGAGTTAAATTGATAATACTAAGAGTAGTGAGTATAGTAATTCTCGTTCTATCGATCATATAAGCATAATATGGCTAATAATATGAGTTAGATTGATAATAATAAGAGTAATGGGTATAGTAATTGTAGTTCTATCGATCATTTAAGCATAATATGGCTAAAAATATGAGTTAGATTGATAATAATAACAGTAATAAGTATAGTAATTGTCGTTCTATCGATATTATAAGCATAATATGGCTAATAATATGAGTTAGATTGATAATACTAAGGGTAGTGAGTATAGTAATTCTCGTTCTATCGATCATATAAGCATAATATGACTAATAATATGAGTTAGATTGATAATAATAAGAGTAATAAGTACAGTAATTGTCGTTCTATCGATCATATAAGCATAATATGGCTAATAATATGAGTTAAATTGATAATACTAAGAGTAGTGAGTATAGTAATTCTCGTTCTATCGATCATATAAGCATAATATGGCTAATAATATGAGTTAGATTGATAATAATAAGAGTAATGAGTATAGTAATTGTAGTTCTATCGATCATTTAAGCATAATATGGCTAAAAATATGAGTTTGATTGATAATAATAACAGTAATAAGTATAGTAATTGTCGTTCTATCGATATTATAAGCATAATATGGCTAATAATATGAGTTAGATTGATAATACTAAGAGTAGTGAGTATAGTAATTCTCGTTCTATCGATCATATAAGCATAATATGACTAATAATATGAGTTAGATTGATAATAATAAGAGTAATAAGTACAGTAATTGTCGTTCTATCGATCATATAAGCATAATATGGCTAATAATATGAGTTAGATTGATAACAATAAGAGTAATAAGTATAGTAATTGTCGTTCTATCGATCATATAAACATAATATGGCTAATAATATGAGTTAGATTGATAATAATAAGAGTAATAAGTATAGTAATTGTCGTTCAATCAATCATATAAGCATAATATGGCTAATAATATGAGTTAAATTGATAATACTAAGAGTAGTGAGTATAGTAATTCTCGTTCTATCGATCATATAAGCATAATATGGCTAATAATATGAGTTAGATTGATAATAATAAGAGTAATGGGTATAGTAATTGTAGTTCTATCGATCATTTAAGCATAATATGGCTAAAAATATGAGTTAGATTGATAATAATAACAGTAATAAGTATAGTAATTGTCGTTCTATCGATATTATAAGCATAATATGGCTAATAATATGAGTTAGATTGATAATACTAAGAGTAGTGAGTATAGTAATTCTCGTTCTATCGATCATATAAGCATAATATGACTAATAATATGAGTTAGATTGATAATAATAAGAGTAATAAGTACAGTAATTGTTTTTCTATCGATCATATAAGCATAATATGGCTAATAATATGAGTTAAATTGATAATACTAAGAGTAGTGAGTATAGTAATTCTCGTTCTATCGATCATATAAGCATAATATGGCTAATAATATGAGTTAGATTGATAATAATAAGAGTAATGAGTATAGTAATTGTAGTTCTATCGATCATTTAAGCATAATATGGCTAATAATATGAGTTAGATTGATAATAATAACAGTAATAAGTATAGTAATTGTCGTTCTATCGATATTTAAAGCATAATATGGCTAATAATATGAGTTAGATTGATAATACTAAGAGTAGTGAGTATAGTATATCTCGTTCTATCGATCATATAAGCATAATATGACTAATAATATCAGTTAGATTGATAATAATAAGAGTAATAAGTATAGTAATTGTCGTTCTATCGATCATATAAGCATAATATGGCTAATAATATGAGTTAGATTGATAATACTAAGAGTAGTGAGTATAGTAATTCTCGTTCTATCGATCATATAAGCATAATATGGCTAATAATATGAGTTAGATTGATAATAATAAGAGTAATAAGTATAGTAATTGTCGTTCAATCGATCATATAAGCATAATATGGCTAATAATATGAGTTAAATTGATAATACTAAGAGTAGTGAGTATAGTAATTCTCGTTCTATCGATCATATAAGCATAATATGGCTAATAATATGAGTTAGATTGATAATAATAAGAGTAATAAGTATAGTAATTGTCGTTCTATCGATCATATAAGCATAATATGGCTAATAATATGAGTTAGATTGATAATACTAAGAGTAGTGAGTATAGTAATTCTCGTTCTATCGATCATATAAGCATAATATGGCTAATAATATAGGTTAGATTGATAATAATAAGAGTAATAAGTATAGTAATTGTCGTTCAATCGATCATATAAGCATAATATGGCTAATAATATGAGTTAAATTGATAATACTAAGAGTAGTGAGTATAGTAATTTTCGTTCTATCGATCATATAAGCATAATATGGCTAATAATATGAGTTAGATTGATAATAATAAGAGTAATGAGTATAGTAATTGTAGTTCTATCGATCATTTAAGCATAATATGGTTAATAATATGAGTTAGATTCATAATAATAAGAGTAATAGGTATAGCAAATGTCGTGCGATCGATCATATCTGCATAATATGGTTAATAATATGAGTTAGATTGATAATAATAAGAGTAATAAGTATAGTAATTGTCGTTCTATCGATCATATAAGCATAATATGGTTAATAATATGAGTTAGATTGATAATAATAAGAGTAATAAGTAGAGTAATTGTCGTTCTATCGATAATATAAGCATAATATGGCTAATAATATGAGTTAGATTGATAATACTAAGAGTAGTGAGTATAGTAATTCTCGTTCTATCGATCATATAAGCATAATATGGCTAATAATATGAGTTAGATTGATAACAATAAGAGTAATAAGTATAGTAATTGTCGTTCTATCGATCATACAAGCATAATATGGCTAATAATATGAGTTAGATTGATAATAATAAGAGTAATAAGTATAGTAATTGTCGTTCAATCAATCATATAAGCATAATATGGCTAATAATATGAGTTAAATTGATAATACTAAGAGTAGTGAGTATAGTAATTCTCGTTCTATCGATCATATAAGCATAATATGGCTAATAATATGAGTTAGATTGATAATAATAAGAGTAATGGGTATAGTAATTGTAGTTCTATCGATCATTTAAGCATAATATGGCTAAAAATATGAGTTTGATTGATAATAATAACAGTAATAAGTATAGTAATTGTCGTTCTATCGATATTATAAGCATAATATGGCTCATAATATGAGTTAGATTGATAATACTAAGAGTAGTGAGTATAGTAATTCTCGTTCTATCGATCATATAAGCATAATATGACTAATAATATGAGTTAGATTGATAATAATAAGAGTAATAAGTACAGTAATTGTCGTTCTATCGATCATATAAGCATAATATGGCTAATAATATGAGTTACATTGATAATACTAAGAGTAGTGAGTATAGTAATTCTCGTTCTATCGATCATATAAGCATAATATGGCTAATAATATGAGTTAGATTGATAATAATAAGAGTAATGAGTATAGTAATTGTAGTTCTATCGATCATTTAAGCATAATATGGCTAATAATATGAGTTAGATTGATAATAATAACAGTAATAAGTATAGTAATTGTCGTTCTATCGATATTTAAAGCATAATATGGCTAATAATATGAGTTAGATTGATAATACTAAGAGTAGTGAGTATAGTATATCTCGTTCTATCGATCATATAAGCATAATATGACTAATAATATGAGTTAGATTGATAATAATAAGAGTAATAAGTATAGTAATTGTCGTTCTATCGATCATATAAGCATAATATGGCTAATAATATGAGTTAGATTGATAATACTAAGAGTAGTGAGTATAGTAATTCTCGTTCTATCGATCATATAAGCATAATATGGCTAATAATATGAGTTAGATTGATAATAATAAGAGTAATAAGTATAGTAATTGTCGTTCAATCGATCATATAAGCATAATATGGCTAATAATATGAGTTAGATTGATAATAATAAGAGTAATGAGTATAGTAATTGTAGTTCTATCGATCATTTAAGCATAATATGGTTAATAATATGAGTTAGATTCATAATAATAAGAGTAATAGGTATAGCAAATGTCGTGCGATCGATCATATCTGCATAATATGGTTAATAAAATGAGTTAGATTGATAATAATAAGAGTAATAAGTATAGTAATTGTCGTTCTATCGATCATATAAGCATAATATGGCTAATAATATGAGTTAGATTGATAATAATAAGAGTAATAAGTATAGTAATTGTCGTTCTATCGATCATATAAGCATAACATGGCTAATAATATGAGTTAGATTGATAATAATAAGAGTAATGAGTATAGTAATTGTAGTTCTATCGATCATTTAAGCATAATATGGTTAATAATATGAGTTAGATTCATAATAATAAGAGTAATAGGTATAGCAAATGTCGTGCGATCGATCATATCTGCATAATATGGTTAATAATATGAGTTAGATTGATAATAATAAGAGTAATAAGTATAGTAATTGTCGTTCTATCGATCATATAAGCATAATATGGTTAATAATATGAGTTAGATTGATAATAATAAGAGTAATAAGTAGAGTAATTGTCGTTCTATCGATAATATAAGCATAATATGGCTAATAATATGAGTTAGATTGATAATACTAAGAGTAGTGAGTATAGTAATTCTCGTTCTATCGATCATATAAGCATAATATGGCTAATAATATGAGTTAGATTCATAACAATAAGAGTAATAAGTATAGTAATTGTCGTTCTATCGATCATATAAGCATAATATGGCTAATAATATGAGTTAGATTGATAATAATAAGAGTAATAAGTATAGTAATTGTCGTTCAATCAATCATATAAGCATAATATGGCTAATAATATGAGTTAAATTGATAATACTAAGAGTAGTGAGTATAGTAATTCTCGTTCTATCGATCATATAAGCATAATATGGCTAATAATATGAGTTAGATTGATAATAATAAGAGTAATGAGTATAGTAATTGTAGTTCTATCGATCATTTAAGCATAATATGGCTAAAAATATGAGTTAGATTGATAATAATAACAGTAATAAGTATAGTAATTGTCGTTCTATCGATATTATAAGCATAATATGGCTAATAATATGAGTTAGATTGATAATACTAAGAGTAGTGAGTATAGTAATTCTCGTTCTATCGATCATATAAGCATAATATGGCTAATAATATAGGTTAGATTGATAATAATAAGAGTAATAAGTATAGTAATTGTCGTTCAATCGATCATATAAGCATAATATGGCTAATAATATGAGTTAAATTGATAATACTAAGAGTAGTGAGTATAGTAATTCGAGTTCTATCGATCATATAAGCATAATATGGCTAATAATATGAGTTAGATTGATAATAATAAGAGTAATGAGTATAGTAATTGTAGTTCTATCGATCATTTAAGCATAATATGGTTAATAATATGAGTTAGATTCATAATAATAAGAGTAATAGGTATAGCAAATGTCGTGCGATCGATCATATCTGCATAATATGGTTAATAATATGAGTTAGATTGATAATAATAAGAGTAATAAGTATAGTAATTGTCGTTCTATCGATCATATAAGCATAATATGGTTAATAATATGAGTTAGATTGATAATAATAAGAGTAATAAGTAGAGTAATTGTCGTTCTATCGATAATATAAGCATAATATGGCTAATAATATGAGTTAGATTGATAATACTAAGAGTAGTGAGTATAGTAATTCTCGTTCTATCGATCATATAAGCATAATATGGCTAATAATATGAGTTAGATTGATAACAATAAGAGTAATAAGTATAGTAATTGTCGTTCTATCGATCATATAAGCATAATATGGCTAATAATATGAGTTAGATTGATAATAATAAGAGTAATAAGTATAGTAATTGTCGTTCAATCAATCATATAAGCATAATATGGCTAATAATATGAGTTAAATTGATAATACTAAGAGTAGTGAGTATAGTAATTCTCGTTCTATCGATCATATAAGCATAATATGGCTAATAATATGAGTTAGATTGATAATAATAAGAGTAATGGGTATAGTAATTGTAGTTCTATCGATCATTTAAGCATAATATGGCTAAAAATATGAGTTAGATTGATAATAATAACAGTAATAAGTATAGTAATTGTCGTTCTATCGATATTATAAGCATAATATGGCTAGTAATATGAGTTAGATTGATAATACTAAGGGTAGTGAGTATAGTAATTCTCGTTCTATCGATCATATAAGCATAATATGACTAATAATATGAGTTAGATTGATAATAATAAGAGTAATAAGTACAGTAATTGTCGTTCTATCGATCATATAAGCATAATATGGCTAATAATATGAGTTAGATTGATAATACTAAGAGTAGTGAGTATAGTAATTCTCGTTCTATCGATCATATAAGCATAATATGGCTAATAATATAGGTTAGATTGATAATAATAAGAGTAATAAGTATAGTAATTGTCGTTCAATCGATCATATAAGCATAATATGGCTAATAATATGAGTTAAATTGATAATACTAAGAGTAGTGAGTATAGTAATTTTCGTTCTATCGATCATATAAGCATAATATGGCTAATAATATGAGTTAGATTGATAATAATAAGAGTAATGAGTATAGTAATTGTAGTTCTATCGATCATTTAAGCATAATATGGTTAATAATATGAGTTAGATTCATAATAATAAGAGTAATAGGTATAGCAAATGTCGTGCGATCGATCATATCTGCATAATATGGTTAATAATATGAGTTAGATTGATAATAATAAGAGTAATAAGTATAGTAATTGTCGTTCTATCGATCATATAAGCATAATATGGTTAATAATATGAGTTAGATTGATAATAATAAGAGTAATAAGTAGAGTAATTGTCGTTCTATCGATAATATAAGCATAATATGGCTAATAATATGAGTTAGATTGATAATACTAAGAGTAGTGAGTATAGTAATTCTCGTTCTATCGATCATATAAGCATAATATGGCTAATAATATGAGTTAGATTGATAACAATAAGAGTAATAAGTATAGTAATTGTCGTTCTATCGATCATACAAGCATAATATGGCTAATAATATGAGTTAGATTGATAATAATAAGAGTAATAAGTATAGTAATTGTCGTTCAATCAATCATATAAGCATAATATGGCTAATAATATGAGTTAAATTGATAATACTAAGAGTAGTGAGTATAGTAATTCTCGTTCTATCGATCATATAAGCATAATATGGCTAATAATATGAGTTAGATTGATAATAATAAGAGTAATGGGTATAGTAATTGTAGTTCTATCGATCATTTAAGCATAATATGGCTAAAAATATGAGTTTGATTGATAATAATAACAGTAATAAGTATAGTAATTGTCGTTCTATCGATATTATAAGCATAATATGGCTAATAATATGAGTTAGATTGATAATACTAAGAGTAGTGAGTATAGTAATTCTCGTTCTATCGATCATATAAGCATAATATGACTAATAATATGGGTTAGATTGATAATAATAAGAGTAATAAGTACAGTAATTGTCGTTCTATCGATCATATAAGCATAATATGGCTAATAATATGAGTTACATTGATAATACTAAGAGTAGTGAGTATAGTAATTCTCGTTCTATCGATCATATAAGCATAATATGGCTAATAATATGAGTTAGATTGATAATAATAAGAGTAATGAGTATAGTAATTGTAGTTCTATCGATCATTTAAGCATAATATGGCTAATAATATGAGTTAGATTGATAATAATAACAGTAATAAGTATAGTAATTGTCGTTCTATCGATATTTAAAGCATAATATGGCTAATAATATGAGTTAGATTGATAATACTAAGAGTAGTGAGTATAGTATATCTCGTTCTATCGATCATATAAGCATAATATGACTAATAATATGAGTTAGATTGATAATAATAAGAGTAATAAGTATAGTAATTGTCGTTCTATCGATCATATAAGCATAATATGGCTAATAATATGAGTTAGATTGATAATACTAAGAGTAGTGAGTATAGTAATTCTCGTTCTATCGATCATATAAGCATAATATGGCTAATAATATGAGTTAGATTGATAATAATAAGAGTAATAAGTATAGTAATTGTCGTTCAATCGATCATATAAGCATAATATGGCTAATAATATGAGTTAAATTGATAATACTAAGAGTAGTGAGTATAGTAATTCTCGTTCTATCGATCATATAAGCATAATATGGCTAATAATATGAGTTAGATTGATAATAATAAGAGTAATGAGTATAGTAATTGTAGTTCTATCGATCATTTAAGCATAATATGGTTAATAATATGAGTTAGATTCATAATAATAAGAGTAATAGGTATAGCAAATGTCGTGCGATCGATCATATCTGCATAATATGGTTAATAATATGAGTTAGATTGATAATAATAAGAGTAATAAGTATAGTAATTGTCGTTCTATCGATCATATAAGCATAATATGGTTAATAATATGAGTTAGATTGATAATAATAAGAGTAATAAGTAGAGTAATTGTCGTTCTATCGATAATATAAGCATAATATGGCTAATAATATGAGTTAGATTGATAATACTAAGAGTAGTGAGTATAGTAATTGTCGTTCTATCGATCATATAAGCATAATATGGCTAATAATATGAGTTAGATTGATAACAATAAGAGTAATAAGTATAGTAATTGTCGTTCTATCGATCATATAAGCATAATATGGCTAATAATATGAGTTAGATTGATAATAATAAGAGTAATAAGTATAGTAATTGTCGTTCAATCAATCATATAAGCATAATATGGCTAATAATATGAGTTAGATTGATAATAATAACAGTAATAAGTATAGTAATTGTCGTTCTATCGATATTTTAAGCATAATATGGCTAATAATATGAGTTAGATTGATAATACTAAGAGTAGTGAGTATAGTAATTCTCGTTCTAGCGATCATATAAGCATAATATGGCTAATAATATGAGTTAGATTGATAATAATAAGAGTAATAAGTATAGTAATTGTCGTTCTATCGATCATATAAGCATAATATGGCTAATAATATGAGTTAGATTGATAATAATAAGAGTAATAAGTATAGTAATTGTCGTTCAATCAATCATATAAGCATAATATGGCTAATAATATGAGTTAGATTGATAATAATAACAGTAATAAGTATAGTAATTGTCGTTCTATCGATATTTTAAGCATAATATGGCTAATAATATGAGTTAGATTGATAATACTAAGAGTAGTGAGTATAGTATATCTCGTTCTATCGATCATATAAGCATAATATGGCTAATAATATGAGTTAGATTGATAATAATAAGAGTAATAAGTATAGTAATTGTCGTTCAATCGATCATATAAGCATAATATGGCTAATAATATGAGTTAAATTGATAATACTAAGAGTAGTGAGTATAGTAATTCTCGTTCTATCGATCATATAAGCATAATATGGCTAATAATATGAGTTAGATTGATAATAATAAGAGTAATGAGTATAGTAATTGTAGTTCTATCGATCATTTAAGCATAATATGGTTAATAATATGAGTTAGATTCATAATAATAAGAGTAATAGGTATAGCAAATGTCGTGCGGTCGATCATATCTGCATAATATGGTTAATAATATGAGTTAGATTGATAATAATAAGAGTAATAAGTATAGTAATTGTCGTTCTATCGATCATATAAGCATAATATGGTTAATAATATGAGTTAGATTGATAATAATAAGAGTAATAAGTAGAGTAATTGTCGTTCTATCGATAATATAAGCATAATATGGCTAATAATATGAGTTAGATTGATAATACTAAGAGTAGTGAGTATAGTAATTCTCGTTCTATCGATCATATAAGCATAATATGGCTAATAATATGAGTTAGATTGATAACAATAAGAGTAATAAGTATAGTAATTGTCGTTCCATCGATCATATAAGCATAATATGGCTAATAATATGAGTTAGATTGATAATAATAAGAGTAATAAGTATAGTAATTGTCGTTCAATCAATCATATAAGCATAATATGGCTAATAATATGAGTTAAATTGATAATACTAAGAGTAGTGAGTATAGTAATTCTCGTTCTATCGATCATATAAGCATAATATGGCTAATAATATGAGTTAGATTGATAATAATAAGAGTAATGAGTATAGTAATTGTAGTTCTATCGATCATTTAAGCATAATATGGCTAAAAATATGAGTTAGATTGATAATAATAACAGTAATAAGTATAGTAATTGTCGTTCTATCGATATTATAAGCATAATATGGCTAATAATATGAGTTAGATTGATAATACTAAGAGTAGTGAGTATAGTAATTCTCGTTCTATCGATCATATAAGCATAATATGGCTAATAATATGAGTTAGATTGATAATAATAAGAGTAATAAGTATAGTAATTGTCGTTCAATCGATCATATAAGCATAATATGGCTAATAATATGAGTTAAATTGATAATACTAAGAGTAGTGAGTATAGTAATTCTCGTTCTATCGATCATATAAGCATAATATGGCTAATAATATGAGTTAGATTGATAATAATAAGAGTAATGAGTATAGTAATTGTAGTTCTATCGATCATTTAAGCATAATATGGTTAATAATATGAGTTAGATTCATAATAATAAGAGTAATAGGTATAGCAAATGTCGTGCGATCGATCATATAAGCATAATATGGCTAATAATATGAGTTAGATTGATAATAATAAGAGTAATGAGTATAGTAATTGTAGTTCTATCGATCATTTAAGCATAATATGGCTAAAAATATGAGTTAGATTGATAATAATAACAGTAATAAGTATAGTAATTGTCGTTCTATCGATATTATAAGCATAATATGGCTAATAATATGAGTTAGATTGATAATACTAAGAGTAGTGAGTATAGTAATTCTCGTTCTATCGATCATATAAGCATAATATGGCTAATAATATGAGTTAGATTGATAATACTAAGAGTAGTGAGTATAGTAATTCTCGTTCTATCGATCATATAAGCATAATATGGCTAATAATATGAGTTAGATTGATAACAATAAGAGTAATAAGTATAGTAATTGTCGTTCTATCGATCATATAAGCATAATATGGCTAATAATATGAGTTAGATTGATAATAATAAGAGTAATAAGTATAGTAATTGTCGTTCAATCAATCATATAAGCATAATATGGCTAATAATATGAGTTAGATTGATAATAATAACAGTAATAAGTATAGTAATTGTCGTTCTATCGATATTTTAAGCATAATATGGCTAATAATATGAGTTAGATTGATAATACTAAGAGTAGTGAGTATAGTAATTCTCGTTCTATCGATCATATAAGCATAATATGGCTAATAATATGAGTTAGATTGATAATAATAAGAGTAATAAGTATAGTAATTGTCGTTCTATCGATCATATAAGCATAATATGGCTAATAATATGAGTTAGATTGATAATAATAAGAGTAATAAGTATAGTAATTGTCGTTCAATCAATCATATAAGCATAATATGGCTAATAATATGAGTTAGATTGATAATAATAACAGTAATAAGTATAGTAATTGTCGTTCTATCGATATTTTAAGCATAATATGGCTAATAATATGAGTTAGATTGATAATACTAAGAGTAGTGAGTATAGTAATTCTCGTTCTATCGATCATATAAGCATAATATGGCTAATAATATGAGTTAGATTGATAATAATAAGAGTAATGAGTATAGTAATTGTAGTTCTATCGATCATTTAAGCATAATATGGCTAATAATATGAGTTAGATTGATAATAATAACAGTAATAAGTATAGTAATTGTCGTTCTATCGATATTTAAAGCATAATATGGCTAATAATATGAGTTAGATTGATAATACTAAGAGTAGTGAGTATAGTATATCTCGTTCGATCGATCATATAAGCATAATATGACTAATAATATGAGTTAGATTGATAATAATAAGAGTAATAAGTATAGTAATTGTCGTTCTATCGATCATATAAGCATAATATGGCTAATAATATGAGTTAGATTGATAATACTAAGAGTAGTGAGTATAGTAATTCTCGTTCTATCGATCATATAAGCATAATATGGCTAATAATATGAGTTAGATTGATAATAATAAGAGTAATAAGTATAGTAATTGTCGTTCAATCGATCATATAAGCATAATATGGCTAATAATATGAGTTAAATTGATAATACTAAGAGTAGTGAGTATAGTAATTCTCGTTCTATCGATCATATAAGCATAATATGGCTAATAATATGAGTTAGATTGATAATAATAAGAGTAATGAGTATAGTAATTGTAGTTCTATCGATCATTTAAGCATAATATGGTTAATAATATGAGTTAGATTCATAATAATAAGAGTAATAGGTATAGCAAATGTCGTGCGATCGATCATATCTGCATAATATGGTTAATAATATGAGTTAGATTGATAATAATAAGAGTAATAAGTATAGTAATTGTCGTTCTATCGATCATATAAGCATAATATGGTTAATAATATGAGTTAGATTGATAATAATAAGAGTAATAAGTAGAGTAATTGTCGTTCTATCGATAATATAAGCATAATATGGCTAATAATATGAGTTAGATTGATAATACTAAGAGTAGTGAGTATAGTAATTCTCGTTCTATCGATCATATAAGCATAATATGGCTAATAATATGAGTTAGATTGATAACAATAAGAGTAATAAGTATAGTAAATGTCGTTCTATCGATCATATAAGCATAATATGGCTAATAATATGAGTTAGATTGATAATAATAAGAGTAATAAGTATAGTAATTGTCGTTCAATCAATCATATAAGCATAATATGGCTAATAATATGAGTTAAATTGGTAATACTAAGAGTAGTGAGTATAGTAATTCTCGTTCTATCGATCATATAAGCATAATATGGCTAATAATATGAGTTAGATTGATAATAATAAGAGTAATGAGTATAGTAATTGTAGTTCTATCGATCATTTAAGCATAATATGGCTAAAAATATGAGTTAGATTGATAATAATAACAGTAATAAGTATAGTAATTGTCGTTCTATCGATATTATAAGCATAATATGGCTAATAATATGAGTTAGATTGATAATACTAAGAGTAGTGAGTATAGTAATTCTCGTTCTATCGATCATATAAGCATAATATGGCTAATAATATGAGTTAGATTGATAATAATAAGAGTAATAAGTATAGTAATTGTCGTTCAATCGATCATATAAGCATAATATGGCTAATAATATGAGTTAAATTGATAATACTAAGAGTAGTGAGTATAGTAATTCTCGTTCTATCGATCATATAAGCATAATATGGCTAATAATATGAGTTAGATTGATAATAATAAGAGTAATGAGTATAGTAATTGTAGTTCTATCGATCATTTAAGCATAATATGGTTAATAATATGAGTTAGATTCATAATAATAAGTGTAATAGGTATAGCAAATGTCGTGCGATCGATCATATCTGCATAATATGGTTAATAATATGAGTTAGATTGATAATAATAAGAGTAATAAGTATAGTAATTGTCGTTCTATCGATCATATAAGCATAATATGGTTAATAATATGAGTTAGATTGATAATAATAAGAGTAATAAGTAGAGTAATTGTCGTTCTATCGATAATATAAGCATAATATGGCTAATAATAGGAGTTAGATTGATAATACTAAGAGTAGTGAGTATAGTAATTCTCGTTCTATCGATCATATAAGCATAATATGGCTAATAATATGAGTTAGATTGATAATACTAAGAGTAGTGAGTATAGTAATTCCCGTTCTATCGATCATATAAGCATAATATGGCTAATAATATGAGTTAGATTGATAATAATAACAGTAATAAGTATAGTAATTGTCGTTCTATCGATATTTTAAGCATAATATGGCTAATAATATGAGTTAGATTGATAATACTAAGAGTAGTTAGTATAGTAATTCTCGTTCTATCGATCATATAAGCATAATATGGCTAATAATATGAGTTAGATTGATAATAATAAGAGTAATAAGTATAGTAATTGTCGTTCTATCGATAATATAAGCATAATATGGCTAATAATATGAGTTAGATTGATAATACTAAGAGTAGTGAGTATAGTAATTCTCGTTCTATCGATCATATAAGCATAATATGGCTAATAATATGAGTTAAATTGATAATACTAAGAGTAGTGAGTATAGTAATTCTCGTTCTATCGATCATATAAGCATAATATGGCTAATAATATGAGTTAGATTGATAATAATAAGAGTAATGAGTATAGTAATTGTAGTTCTATCGATCATTTAAGCATAATATGGCTAAAAATATGCTTTTGGATTGATAATAATAACAGTAATAAGTATAGTAATTGTCGTTCTATCGATATTATAAGCATAATATGGCTAATAATATGAGTTAGATTGATAATACTAAGAGTAGTGAGTATAGTAATTCTCGTTCTATCGATCATATAAGCATAATATGGCTAATAATATGAGTTAAATTGATAATACTAAGAGTAGTGAGTATAGTAATTCTCGTTCTATCGATCATATAAGCATAATATGGCTAATAATATGAGTTAGATTGATAATAATAAGAGTAATGAGTATAGTAATTGTAGTTCTATCGATCATTTAAGCATAATATGGCTATTAATATGAGTTAGATTGATAATAATAACAGTAATAAGTATAGTAATTGTCGTTCTATCGATATTATAAGCATAATATGGCTAATAATATGAGTTAGATTGATAATACTAAGAGTAGTGGGTATAGTAATTCCCGTTCTATCGATCATATAAGCATAATATGGCTAATAATATGAGTTAGATTGATAATAATAACAGTAATAAGTATAGTAATTGTCGTTCTATCGATATTTTAAGCATAATATGGCTAATAATATGAGTTAGATTGATAATACTAAGAGTAGTGAGTATAGTAATTCTCGTTCTATCGATCGTATAAGCATAATATGGCTAATAATATGAGTTAGATTGATAATAATAAGAGTAATAAGTATAGTAATTGTCGTTCTATCGATCATATAAGCATAATATGGCTAATAATATGAGTTAGATTGATAATACTAAGAGTAGTGAGTATATTAATTCTCGTTCTATCGATCATATAGGCATAATATGGCTAATAATATGAGTTAGATTGATAATAACAAGAGTAATAAGTACAGTAATTGTCGTTCTATCGATCATATAAGCATAATAAGGCTAATAATATGAGTTAGATTGATAATAATAACAGTAATAAGTATAGTAATTGTCGTTCTATCGATATTTAAAGCATAATATGGCTAATAATATGAGTTAGATTGATAATACTAAGAGTAGTGAGTATAGTAATTCTCGTTCTATCGATCATATCAGCATAATATGACTAATAATACGAGTTAGATTGATAATAAATAACAGTAATAAGTATAGTAATTGTCGTTCTATCGATAATATAAGCATAATATGGCTAATAATATGAGTTAGATTGATAATACTAAGAGTAGTGAGTATAGTAATTCTCGTTCTATCGATCATATAAGCATAATATGGCTAATAATATGAGTTAGATTGATAACAATAAGAGTAATAAGTATAGTAATTGTCGTTCTATCGATCATATAAGCATAATATGGCTAATAATATGAGTTAGATTGATAATAATAAGAGTAATAAGTATAGTAATTGTCGTTCAATCGATCATATAAGCATAATATGGCTAATAATATGAGTTAAATTGATAATACTAAGAGTAGTGAGTATAGTAATTCTCGTTCTATCGATCATATAAGCATGATATGGCTATTAATATGAGTTAGATTGATAATAATAACAGTAATAAGTATAGTAATTGTCGTTCTATCGATCATATAAGCATAATATGGCTAATAATATGAGTTAGATTGATAATAATAAGAGTAATAAGTATAGTAATTGTCGTTCTATCAAACATTTAAGCATAATATGTCTAATAATACGAGTTAGATTGATAATAAATAACAGTAATAAGTATAGTAATTGTCGTTCTATCGATAATATAAGCATAATATGGCTAATAATATGAGTTAGATTGATAATACTAAGAGTAGTGAGTATAGTAATTCTCGTTCTATCGATCATATAAGCATAATATGGCTAATAATATGAGTTAGATTGATAACAATAAGAGTAATAAGTATAGTAATTGTCGTTCTATCGATCATATAAGCATAATATGGCTAATAATATGTGTTAGATTGATAATAATAAGAGTAATAAGTATAGTAATTGTCGTTCAATCGATCATATAAGCATAATATGGCTAATAATATGAGTTAGATTGATAATAATAAGAGTAATGAGTATAGTAATTGTAGTTCTATCGATCATTTAAGCATGATATGGCTATTAATATGAGTTAGATTGATAATAATAACAGTAATAAGTATAGTAATTGTCGTTCTATCGATATTATAAGCATAATATGGCTAATAATATGAGTTAGATTGATAATACTAAGAGTAGTGAGTATAGTAATTCTCGTTCTATCGATCATATAAGCATAATATGACTAATAATATGAGTTAGATTGATAATAATAAGAGTAATAAGTACAGTAATTGTAGTTCTATCGATCATTTAAGCATAATATGGTTAATAATATGAGTTAGATTCATAATAATAAGAGTAATAGGTATAGCAAATGTCGTGCGATCGATCATATCTGCACAATATGGTTAATAATATGAGTTAGATTGATAATAATAAGAGTAATAAGTATAGTAATTGTCGTTCTATCGATCATATAAGCATAATATGGTTAATAATATGAGTTAGATTGATAATAATAAGAGTAATAAGTAGAGTAATTGTCGTTCTATCGATAATATAAGCATAATATGGCTAATAATATGAGTTAGATTGATAATACTAAGAGTAGTGAGTATAGTAATTCTCGTTCTATCGATCATATAAGCATAATATGGCTAATAATATGAGTTAGATTGATAACAATAAGAGTAATAAGTATAGTAATTGTCGTTCTATCGATCATATAAGCATAATATGGCTAATAATATGAGTTAGATTGATAATAATAAGAGTAATAAGTATAGTAATTGTCGTTCAATCAATCATATAAGCATAATATGGCTAATAATATGAGTTAAATTGATAATACTAAGAGTAGTGAGTATAGTAATTCTCGTTCTATCGATCATATAAGCATAATATGGCTAATAATATGAGTTAGATTGATAATAATAAGAGTAATGAGTATAGTAATTGTAGTTCTATCGATCATTTAAGCATAATATGGCTAATAATATGAGTTAGATTGATAATAATAACAGTAATAAGTATAGTAATTGTCGTTCTATCGATATTTAAAGCATAATATGGCTAATAATATGAGTTAGATTGATAATACTAAGAGTAGTGAGTATAGTAATTCTCGTTCTATCGATCATATAAGCATAATATGACTAATAATATGAGTTAGATTGATAATAATAAGAGTAATAAGTATAGTAATTGTCGTTCTATCGATCATGTAAGCATAATATGGCTAATAATATGAGTTAGATTGATAATACTAAGAGTAGTGAGTATAGTAATTCTCGTTCTATCGATCATATAAGCATAATATGGCTAATAATATGAGTTAGATTGATAATAATAAGAGTAATAAGTATAGTAATTGTCGTTCAATCGATCATATAAGCATAATATGGCTAATAATATGAGTTAAATTGATAATACTAAGAGTAGTGAGTATAGTAATTGTCGTTCTATCGATCATATAAGCATAATATGGCTAATAATATGAGTTAAATTGATAATACTAAGAGTAGTGAGTATAGTAATTCTCGTTCTATCGATCATATAAGCATAATATGGCTAATAATATGAGTTAGATTGATAACAATAAGAGTAATAAGTATAGTGATTGTCGTTCTATCGATCATATAAGCATAATATGGCTAATAGTATGAGTTAGATTGATAATAATAAGAGTAATAAGTATAGTAATTGTCGTTCAATCAATCATATAAGCATAATATGGCTAATAATATGAGTTAAATTGATAATACTAAGAGTAGTGAGTATAGTAATTCTCGTTCTATCGATCATATAAGCATAATATGGCTAATAATATGAGTTAGATTGATAATAATAAGAGTAATGAGTATAGTAATTGTAGTTCTATCGATCATTTAAGCATAATATGGCTAAAAATACGAGTTAGATTGATAATAATAACAGTAATAAGTATAGTAATTGTCGTTCTATCGATATTATAAGCATAATATGGCTAATAATATGAGTTAGATTGATAATACTAAGAGTAGTGAGTATAGTAATTCTCGTTCTATCGATCATATAAGCATAATATGACTAATAATATGAGTTAGATTGATAATAATAAGAGTAATAAGTACAGTAATTGTCGTTCTATCGATCATATAAGCATAATATGGCTAATAATATGAGTTAAATTGATAATACTAAGAGTAGTGAGTATAGTAATTCTCGTTCTATCGATCATATAAGCATAATATGGCTAATAATATGAGTTAGATTGATAATAATAAGAGTAATGAGTATAGTAATTGTAGTTCTATCGATCATTTAAGCATAATATGGCTAATAATATGAGTTAGATTGATAATAATAACAGTAATAAGTATAGTAATTGTCGTTCTATCGATATTTAAAGCATAATATGGCTAATAATATGAGTTAGATTGATAATACTAAGAGTAGTGAGTATAGTAATTCTCGTTCTATCGATCATATAAGCATAATATGACTAATAATATGAGTTAGATTGATAATAGTAAGAGTAATAAGTATAGTAATTGTCGTTCTATCGATCATGTAAGCATAATATGGCTAATAATATGAGTTAGATTGATAATACTAAGAGTAGTGAGTATAGTAATTCTCGTTCTATCGATCATATAAGCATAATATGGCTAATAATATGAGTTAGATTGATAATAATAAGAGTAATAAGTATAGTAATTGTCGTTCAATCGATCATATAAGCATAATATGGCTAATAATATGAGTTAAATTGATAATACTAAGAGTAGTGAGTATAGTAATTCTCGTTCTATCGATCATATAAGCATAATATGGCTAATAATATGAGTTAGATTGATAATAATAAGAGTAATGAGTATAGTAATTGTAGTTCTATCGATCATTTAAGCATAATATGGCTAAAAATACGAGTTAGATTGATAATAATAACAGTAATAAGTATAGTAATTGTCGTTCTATCGATATTATAAGCATAATATGGCTAATAATATGAGTTAGATTGATAATACTAAGAGTAGTGAGTATAGTAATTCTCGTTCTATCGATCATATAAGCATAATATGACTAATAATATGAGTTAGATTGATAATAATAAGAGTAATAAGTACAGTAATTGTCGTTCTATCGATCATATAAGCATAATATGGCTAATAATATGAGTTAAATTGATAATACTAAGAGTAGTGAGTATAGTAATTCTCGTTCTATCGATCATATAAGCATAATATGGCTAATAATATGAGTTAGATTGATAATAATAAGAGTAATGATTATAGTAATTGTAGTTCTATCGATCATTTAAGCATAATATGGCTAATAATATGAGTTAGATTGATAATAATAACAGTAATAAGTATAGTAATTGTCGTTCTATCGATATTTAAAGCATAATATGGCTAATAATATGAGTTAGATTGATAATACTAAGAGTAGTGAGTATAGTAATTCTCGTTCTATCGATCATATAAGCATAATATGACTAATAATATGAGTTAGATTGATAATAATAAGAGTAATAAGTATAGTAATTGTCGTTCTATCGATCATGTAAGCATAATATGGCTAATAATATGAGTTAGATTGATAATACTAAGAGTAGTGAGTATAGTAATTCTCGTTCTATCGATCATATAAGCATAATATGGCTAATAATATGAGTTAGATTGATAATAATAAGAGTAATAAGTATAGTAATTGTCGTTCAATCGATCATATAAGCATAATATGGCTAATAATATGAGTTAAATTGATAATACTAAGAGTAGTGAGTATAGTAATTGTCGTTCTATCGATCATATAAGCATAATATGGCTAATAATATGAGTTAAATTGATAATACTAAGAGTAGTGAGTATAGTAATTCTCGTTCTATCGATCATATAAGCATAATATGGCTAATAATATGAGTTAGATTGATAACAATAAGAGCAATAAGTATAGTGATTGTCGTTCTATCGATCATATAAGCATAATATGGCTAATAATATGAGTTAGATTGATAATAATAAGAGTAATAAGTATAGTAATTGTCGTTCAATCAATCATATAAGCATAATATGGCTAATAATATGAGTTAAATTGATAATACTAAGAGTAGTGAGTATAGTAATTCTCGTTCTATCGATCATATAAGCATAATATGACTAATAATATGAGTTAGATTGATAATAATAAGAGTAATAAGTACAGTAATTGTCGTTCTATCGATCATATAAGCATAATATGGCTAATAATATGAGTTAAATTGATAATACTAAGAGTAGTGAGTATAGTAATTCTCGTTCTATCGATCATATAAGCATAATTTGGCTAATATTATGAGTTAGATTGATAATAATAAGAGTAATGAGTATAGTAATTGTAGTTCTATCGATCATTTAAGCATAATATGGCTAATAATATGAGTTAGATTGATAATAATAACAGTAATAAGTATAGTAATTGTCGTTCTATCGATATTTAAAGCATAATATGGCTAATAATATGAGTTAGATTGATAATACTAAGAGTAGTGAGTATAGTAATTCTCGTTCTATCGATCATATAAGCATAATATGACTAATAATATGAGTTAGATTGATAATAATAAGAGTAATAAGTATAGTAATTGTCGTTCTATCGATCATGTAAGCATAATATGGCTAATAATATGAGTTAGATTGATAATACTAAGAGTAGTGAGTATAGTAATTCTCGTTCTATCGATCATATAAGCATAATATGGCTAATAATATGAGTTAGATTGATAATAATAAGAGTAATAAGTATAGTAATTGTCGTTCAATCGATCATATAAGCATAATATGGCTAATAATATGAGTTAAATTGATAATACTAAGAGTAGTGAGTATAGTAATTCTCGTTCTATCGATCATATAAGCATAATATGGCTAATAATATGAGTTAGATTGATAATAATAAGAGTAATGAGTATAGTAATTGTAGTTCTATCGATCATTTAAGCATAATATGGTTAATAATATGAGTTAGATTCATAATAATAAGAGTAATAGGTATAGCAAATGTCGTGCGATCGATCATATCTGCATAATATGGTTAATAATATGAGTTAGATTGATAATAATAAGAGTAATAAGTATAGTAATTGTCGTTCTATCGATCATATAAGCATAATATGGTTAATAATATGAGTTAGATTGATAATAATAAGAGTAATAAGTAGAGAAATTGTCGTTCTATCGATAATATAAGCATAATATGGCTAATAATATGAGTTAGATTGATAATACTAAGAGTAGTGAGTATAGTAATTCTCGTTCTATCGATCATATAAGCATAATATGGCTAATAATATGAGTTAGATTGATAACAATAAGAGTAATAAGTATAGTAATTGTCGTTCTATCGATCATATAAGCATAATATGGCTAATAATATGAGTTAGATTGATAATAATAAGAGTAATAAGTATAGTAATTGTCGTTCAATCAATCATATAAGCATAATATGGCTAATAATATGAGTTAAATTGATAATACTAAGAGTAGTGAGTATAGTAATTCTCGTTCTATCGATCATATAAGCATAATATGGCTAATAATATGAGTTAGATTGATAATAATAAGAGTAATGAGTATAGTAATTGTAGTTCTATCGATCATTTAAGCATAATATGGCTAAAAATATGAGTTAGATTGATAATAATAACAGTAATAAGTATAGTAATTGTCGTTCTATCGATATTATAAGCATAATATGGCTAATAATATGAGTTAGATTGATAATACTAAGAGTAGTGAGTATAGTAATTCTCGTTCTATCGATCATATAAGCATAATATGACTAATAATATGAGTTAGATTGATAATAATAAGAGTAATAAGTACAGTAATTGTCGTTCTATCGATCATATAAGCATAATATGGCTAATAATATGAGTTAAATTGATAATACTAAGAGTAGTGAGTATAGTAATTCTCGTTCTATCGATCATATAAGCATAATATGGCTAATAATATGAGTTAGATTGATAATAATAAGAGTAATGAGTATAGTAATTGTAGTTCTATCGATCATTTAAGCATAATATGGCTATTAATATGAGTTAGATTGACAATAATAACAGTAATAAGTATAGTAATTGTCGTTCTATCGATATTATAAGCATAATATGGCTAATAATATGAGTTAGATTGATAATACTAAGAGTAGTGAGTATAGTAATTCCCGTTCTATCGATCATATAAGCATAATATGGCTAATAATATGAGTTAGATTGATAATAATAACAGTAATAAGTATAGTAATTGTCGTTCTATCGATATTTTAAGCATAATATGGCTAATAATATGAGTTAGATTGATAATACTAAGAGTAGTGAGTATAGTAATTCTCGTTCTATCGATCATATAAGCATAATATGGCTAATAATATGAGTTAGATTGATAATAATAAGAGTAATAAGTATAGTAATTGTCGTTCTATCGATAATATAAGCATAATATGGCTAATAATATGAGTTAGATTGATAATACTAAGAGTAGTGAGTATAGTAATTCTCGTTCTATCGATCATATAAGCATAATATGGTTAATAATATGAGTTAGATTGATAATAATAAGAGTAATAAGTAGAGTAATTGTCGTTCTATCGATAATATAAGCATAATATGGCTAATAATATGAGTTAGATTGATAATACTAAGAGTAGTGAGTATAGTAATTCTCGTTCTATCGATCATATAAGCATAATATGGCTAATAATATGAGTTAGATTGATAATACTAAGAGTAGTGAGTATAGTAATTCCCGTTCTATCGATCATATAAGCATAATATGGCTAATAATATGAGTTAGATTGATAATAATAACAGTAATAAGTATAGTAATTGTCGTTCTATCGATATTTTAAGCATAATATGGCTAATAATATGAGTTAGATTGATAATACTAAGAGTAGTTAGTATAGTAATTCTCGTTCTATCGATCATATAAGCATAATATGGCTAATAATATGAGTTAGATTGATAATAATAAGAGTAATAAGTATAGTAATTGTCGTTCTATCGATAATATAAGCATAATATGGCTAATAATATGAGTTAGATTGATAATACTAAGAGTAGTGAGTATAGTAATTCTCGTTCTATCGATCATATAAGCATAATATGGCTAATAATATGAGTTAAATTGATAATACTAAGAGTAGTGAGTATAGTAATTCTCGTTCTATCGATCATATAAGCATAATATGGCTAATAATATGAGTTAGATTGATAATAATAAGAGTAATGAGTATAGTAATTGTAGTTCTATCGATCATTTAAGCATAATATGGCTAAAAATATGCTTTTGGATTGATAATAATAACAGTAATAAGTATAGTAATTGTCGTTCTATCGATATTATAAGCATAATATGGCTAATAATATGAGTTAGATTGATAATACTAAGAGTAGTGAGTATAGTAATTCTCGTTCTATCGATCATATAAGCATAATATGGCTAATAATATGAGTTAAATTGATAATACTAAGAGTAGTGAGTATAGTAATTCTCGTTCTATCGATCATATAAGCATAATATGGCTAATAATATGAGTTAGATTGATAATAATAAGAGTAATGAGTATAGTAATTGTAGTTCTATCGATCATTTAAGCATAATATGGCTATTAATATGAGTTAGATTGATAATAATAACAGTAATAAGTATAGTAATTGTCGTTCTATCGATATTATAAGCATAATATGGCTAATAATATGAGTTAGATTGATAATACTAAGAGTAGTGGGTATAGTAATTCCCGTTCTATCGATCATATAAGCATAATATGGCTAATAATATGAGTTAGATTGATAATAATAACAGTAATAAGTATAGTAATTGTCGTTCTATCGATATTTTAAGCATAATATGGCTAATAATATGAGTTAGATTGATAATACTAAGAGTAGTGAGTATAGTAATTCTCGTTCTATCGATCGTATAAGCATAATATGGCTAATAATATGAGTTAGATTGATAATAATAAGAGTAATAAGTATAGTAATTGTCGTTCTATCGATCATATAAGCATAATATGGCTAATAATATGAGTTAGATTGATAATACTAAGAGTAGTGAGTATATTAATTCTCGTTCTATCGATCATATAGGCATAATATGGCTAATAATATGAGTTAGATTGATAATAACAAGAGTAATAAGTACAGTAATTGTCGTTCTATCGATCATATAAGCATAATAAGGCTAATAATATGAGTTAGATTGATAATAATAACAGTAATAAGTATAGTAATTGTCGTTCTATCGATATTTAAAGCATAATATGGCTAATAATATGAGTTAGATTGATAATACTAAGAGTAGTGAGTATAGTAATTCTCGTTCTATCGATCATATCAGCATAATATGACTAATAATACGAGTTAGATTGATAATAAATAACAGTAATAAGTATAGTAATTGTCGTTCTATCGATAATATAAGCATAATATGGCTAATAATATGAGTTAGATTGATAATACTAAGAGTAGTGAGTATAGTAATTCTCGTTCTATCGATCATATAAGCATAATATGGCTAATAATATGAGTTAGATTGATAACAATAAGAGTAATAAGTATAGTAATTGTCGTTCTGTCGATCATATAAGCATAATATGGCTAATAATATGTGTTAGATTGATAATAATAAGAGTAATAAGTATAGTAATTGTCGTTCAATCGATCATATAAGCATAATATGGCTAATAATATGAGTTAGATTGATAATAATAAGAGTAATGAGTATAGTAATTGTAGTTCTATCGATCATTTAAGCATGATATGGCTATTAATATGAGTTAGATTGATAATAATAACAGTAATAAGTATAGTAATTGTCGTTCTATCGATATTATAAGCATAATATGGCTAATAATATGAGTTAGATTGATAATACTAAGAGTAGTGAGTATAGTAATTCTCGTTCTATCGATCATATAAGCATAATATGACTAATAATATGAGTTAGATTGATAATAATAAGAGTAATAAGTACAGTAATTGTAGTTCTATCGATCATTTAAGCATAATATGGTTAATAATATGAGTTAGATTCATAATAATAAGAGTAATAGGTATAGCAAATGTCGTGCGATCGATCATATCTGCACAATATGGTTAATAATATGAGTTAGATTGATAATAATAAGAGTAATAAGTATAGTAATTGTCGTTCTATCGATCATATAAGCATAATATGGTTAATAATATGAGTTAGATTGATAATAATAAGAGTAATAAGTAGAGTAATTGTCGTTCTATCGATAATATAAGCATAACATGGCTAATAATATGAGTTAGATTGATAATACTAAGAGTAGTGAGTATAGTAATTCTCGTTCTATCGATCATATAAGCATAATATGGCTAATAATATGAGTTAGATTGATAACAATAAGAGTAATAAGTATAGTAATTGTCGTTCTATCGATCATATAAGCATAATATGGCTAATAATATGAGTTAGATTGATAATAATAAGAGTAATAAGTATAGTAATTGTCGTTCAATCAATCATATAAGCATAATATGGCTAATAATATGAGTTAAATTGATAATACTAAGAGTAGTGAGTATAGTAATTCTCGTTCTATCGATCATATAAGCATAATATGGCTAATAATATGAGTTAGATTGATAATAATAAGAGTAATGAGTATAGTAATTGTAGTTCTATCGATCATTTAAGCATAATATGGCTAATAATATGAGTTAGATTGATAATAATAACAGTAATAAGTATAGTAATTGTCGTTCTATCGATATTTAAAGCATAATATGGCTAATAATATGAGTTAGATTGATAATACTAAGAGTAGTGAGTATAGTAATTCTCGTTCTATCGATCATATAAGCATAATATGACTAATAATATGAGTTAGATTGATAATAATAAGAGTAATAAGTATAGTAATTGTCGTTCTATCGATCATGTAAGCATAATATGGCTAATAATATGAGTTAGATTGATAATACTAAGAGTAGTGAGTATAGTAATTCTCGTTCTATCGATCATATAAGCATAATATGGCTAATAATATGAGTTAGATTGATAATAATAAGAGTAATAAGTATAGTAATTGTCGTTCAATCGATCATATAAGCATAATATGGCTAATAATATGAGTTAAATTGATAATACTAAGAGTAGTGAGTATAGTAATTGTCGTTCTATCGATCATATAAGCATAATATGGCTAATAATATGAGTTAAATTGATAATACTAAGAGTAGTGAGTATAGTAATTCTCGTTCTATCGATCATATAAGCATAATATGGCTAATAATATGAGTTAGATTGATAACAATAAGAGTAATAAGTATAGTGATTGTCGTTCTATCGATCATATAAGCATAATATGGCTAATAGTATGAGTTAGATTGATAATAATAAGAGTAATAAGTATAGTAATTGTCGTTCAATCAATCATATAAGCATAATATGGCTAATAATATGAGTTAAATTGATAATACTAAGAGTAGTGAGTATAGTAATTCTCGTTCTATCGATCATATAAGCATAATATGGCTAATAATATGAGTTAGATTGATAATAATAAGAGTAATGAGTATAGTAATTGTAGTTCTATCGATCATTTAAGCATAATATGGCTAAAAATACGAGTTAGATTGATAATAATAACAGTAATAAGTATAGTAATTGTCGTTCTATCGATATTATAAGCATAATATGGCTAATAATATGAGTTAGATTGATAATACTAAGAGTAGTGAGTATAGTAATTCTCGTTCTATCGATCATATAAGCATAATATGACTAATAATATGAGTTAGATTGATAATAATAAGAGTAATAAGTACAGTAATTGTCGTTCTATCGATCATATAAGCATAATATGGCTAATAATATGAGTTAAATTGATAATACTAAGAGTAGTGAGTATAGTAATTCTCGTTCTATCGATCATATAAGCATAATATGGCTAATAATATGAGTTAGATTGATAATAATAAGAGTAATGAGTATAGTAATTGTAGTTCTATCGATCATTTAAGCATAATATGGCTAATAATATGAGTTAGATTGATAATAATAACAGTAATAAGTATAGTAATTGTCGTTCTATCGATATTTAAAGCATAATATGGCTAATAATATGAGTTAGATTGATAATACTAAGAGTAGTGAGTATAGTAATTCTCGTTCTATCGATCATATAAGCATAATATGACTAATAATATGAGTTAGATTGATAATAGTAAGAGTAATAAGTATAGTAATTGTCGTTCTATCGATCATGTAAGCATAATATGGCTAATAATATGAGTTAGATTGATAATACTAAGAGTAGTGAGTATAGTAATTCTCGTTCTATCGATCATATAAGCATAATATGGCTAATAATATGAGTTAGATTGATAATAATAAGAGTAATAAGTATAGTAATTGTCGTTCAATCGATCATATAAGCATAATATGGCTAATAATATGAGTTAAATTGATAATACTAAGAGTAGTGAGTATAGTAATTCTCGTTCTATCGATCATATAAGCATAATATGGCTAATAATATGAGTTAGATTGATAATAATAAGAGTAATGAGTATAGTAATTGTAGTTCTATCGATCATTTAAGCATAATATGGCTAAAAATACGAGTTAGATTGATAATAATAACAGTAATAAGTATAGTAATTGTCGTTCTATCGATATTATAAGCATAATATGGCTAATAATATGAGTTAGATTGATAATACTAAGAGTAGTGAGTATAGTAATTCTCGTTCTATCGATCATATAAGCATAATATGACTAATAATATGAGTTAGATTGATAATAATAAGAGTAATAAGTACAGTAATTGTCGTTCTATCGATCATATAAGCATAATATGGCTAATAATATGAGTTAAATTGATAATACTAAGAGTAGTGAGTATAGTAATTCTCGTTCTATCGATCATATAAGCATAATATGGCTAATAATATGAGTTAGATTGATAATAGTAAGAGTAATGATTATAGTAATTGTAGTTCTATCGATCATTTAAGCATAATATGGCTAATAATATGAGTTAGATTGATAATAATAACAGTAATAAGTATAGTAATTGTCGTTCTATCGATATTTAAAGCATAATATGGCTAATAATATGAGTTAGATTGATAATACTAAGAGTAGTGAGTATAGTAATTCTCGTTCTATCGATCATATAAGCATAATATGACTAATAATATGAGTTAGATTGATAATAATAAGAGTAATAAGTATAGTAATTGTCGTTCTATCGATCATGTAAGCATAATATGGCTAATAATATGAGTTAGATTGATAATACTAAGAGTAGTGAGTATAGTAATTCTCGTTCTATCGATCATATAAGCATAATATGGCTAATAATATGAGTTAGATTGATAATAATAAGAGTAATAAGTATAGTAATTGTCGTTCAATCGATCATATAAGCATAATATGGCTAATAATATGAGTTAAATTGATAATACTAAGAGTAGTGAGTATAGTAATTGTCGTTCTATCGATCATATAAGCATAATATGGCTAATAATATGAGTTAAATTGATAATACTAAGAGTAGTGAGTATAGTAATTCTCGTTCTATCGATCATATAAGCATAATATGGCTAATAATATGAGTTAGATTGATAACAATAAGAGCAATAAGTATAGTGATTGTCGTTCTATCGATCATATAAGCATAATATGGCTAATAATATGAGTTAGATTGATAATAATAAGAGTAATAAGTATAGTAATTGTCGTTCAATCAATCATATAAGCATAATATGGCTAATAATATGAGTTAAATTGATAATACTAAGAGTAGTGAGTATAGTAATTCTCGTTCTATCGATCATATAAGCATAATATGACTAATAATATGAGTTAGATTGATAATAATAAGAGTAATAAGTACAGTAATTGTCGTTCTATCGATCATATAAGCATAATATGGCTAATAATATGAGTTAAATTGATAATACTAAGAGTAGTGAGTATAGTAATTCTCGTTCTATCGATCATATAAGCATAATTTGGCTAATATTATGAGTTAGATTGATAATAATAAGAGTAATGAGTATAGTAATTGTAGTTCTATCGATCATTTAAGCATAATATGGCTAATAATATGAGTTAGATTGATAATAATAACAGTAATAAGTATAGTAATTGTCGTTCTATCGATATTTAAAGCATAATATGGCTAATAATATGAGTTAGATTGATAATACTAAGAGTAGTGAGTATAGTAATTCTCGTTCTATCGATCATATAAGCATAATATGACTAATAATATGAGTTAGATTGATAATAATAAGAGTAATAAGTATAGTAATTGTCGTTCTATCGATCATGTAAGCATAATATGGCTAATAATATGAGTTAGATTGATAATACTAAGAGTAGTGAGTATAGTAATTCTCGTTCTATCGATCATATAAGCATAATATGGCTAATAATATGAGTTAGATTGATAATAATAAGAGTAATAAGTATAGTAATTGTCGTTCAATCGATCATATAAGCATAATATGGCTAATAATATGAGTTAAATTGATAATACTAAGAGTAGTGAGTATAGTAATTCTCGTTCTATCGATCATATAAGCATAATATGGCTAATAATATGAGTTAGATTGATAATAATAAGAGTAATGAGTATAGTAATTGTAGTTCTATCGATCATTTAAGCATAATATGGTTAATAATATGAGTTAGATTCATAATAATAAGAGTAATAGGTATAGCAAATGTCGTGCGATCGATCATATCTGCATAATATGGTTAATAATATGAGTTAGATTGATAATAATAAGAGTAATAAGTATAGTAATTGTCGTTCTATCGATCATATAAGCATAATATGGTTAATAATATGAGTTAGATTGATAATAATAAGAGTAATAAGTAGAGAAATTGTCGTTCTATCGATAATATAAGCATAATATGGCTAATAATATGAGTTAGATTGATAATACTAAGAGTAGTGAGTATAGTAATTCTCGTTCTATCGATCATATAAGCATAATATGGCTAATAATATGAGTTAGATTGATAACAATAAGAGTAATAAGTATAGTAATTGTCGTTCTATCGATCATATAAGCATAATATGGCTAATAATATGAGTTAGATTGATAATAATAAGAGTAATAAGTATAGTAATTGTCGTTCAATCAATCATATAAGCATAATATGGCTAATAATATGAGTTAAATTGATAATACTAAGAGTAGTGAGTATAGTAATTCTCGTTCTATCGATCATATAAGCATAATATGGCTAATAATATGAGTTAGATTGATAATAATAAGAGTAATGAGTATAGTAATTGTAGTTCTATCGATCATTTAAGCATAATATGGCTAAAAATATGAGTTAGATTGATAATAATAACAGTAATAAGTATAGTAATTGTCGTTCTATCGATATTATAAGCATAATATGGCTAATAATATGAGTTAGATTGATAATACTAAGAGTAGTGAGTATAGTAATTCTCGTTCTATCGATCATATAAGCATAATATGACTAATAATATGAGTTAGATTGATAATAATAAGAGTAATAAGTACAGTAATTGTCGTTCTATCGATCATATAAGCATAATATGGCTAATATTATGAGTTAAATTGATAATACTAAGAGTAGTGAGTATAGTAATTCTCGTTCTATCGATCATATAAGCATAATATGGCTAATAATATGAGTTAGATTGATAATAATAAGAGTAATGAGTATAGTAATTGTAGTTCTATCGATCATTTAAGCATAATATGGCTATTAATATGAGTTAGATTGACAATAATAACAGTAATAAGTATAGTAATTGTCGTTCTATCGATATTATAAGCATAATATGGCTAATAATATGAGTTAGATTGATAATACTAAGAGTAGTGAGTATAGTAATTCCCGTTCTATCGATCATATAAGCATAATATGGCTAATAATATGAGTTAGATTGATAATAATAACAGAAATAAGTATAGTAATTGTCGTTCTATCGATATTTTAAGCATAATATGGCTAATAATATGAGTTAGATTGATAATACTAAGAGTAGTGAGTATAGTAATTCTCGTTCTATCGATCATATAAGCATAATATGGCTAATAAAATGAGTTAGATTGATAATAATAAGAGTAATAAGTATAGTAATTGTCGTTCTATCGATAATATAAGCATAATATGGCTAATAATATGAGTTAGATTGATAATACTAAGAGTAGTGAGTATAGTAATTCTCGTTCTATCGATCATATAAGCATAATATGGTTAATAATATGAGTTAGATTGATAATAATAAGAGTAATAAGTAGAGTAATTGTCGTTCTATCGATAATATAAGCATAATATGGCTAATAATATGAGTTAGATTGATAATACTAAGAGTAGTGAGTATAGTAATTCTCGTTCTATCGATCATATAAGCATAATATGGCTAATAATATGAGTTAGATTGATAATACTAAGAGTAGTGAGTATAGTAATTCCCGTTCTATCGATCATATAAGCATAATATGGCTAATAATATGAGTTAGATTGATAATAATAACAGTAATAAGTATAGTAATTGTCGTTCTATCGATATTTTAAGCATAATATGGCTAATAATATGAGTTAGATTGATAATACTAAGAGTAGTGAGTATAGTAATTCTCGTTCTATCGATCATATAAGCATAATATGGCTAATAATATGAGTTAGATTGATAATAATAAGAGTAATAAGTATAGTAATTGTCGTTCTATCGATAATATAAGCATAATATGGCTAATAATATGAGTTAGATTGATAATACTAAGAGTAGTGAGTATAGTAATTCTCGTTCTATCGATCATATAAGCATAATATGGCTAATAATATGAGTTAAATTGATAATACTAAGAGTAGTGAGTATAGTAATTCTCGTTCTATCGATCATATAAGCATAATATGGCTAATAATATGAGTTAGATTGATAATAATAAGAGTAATGAGTATAGTAATTGTAGTTCTATCGATCATTTAAGCATAATATGGCTAAAAATATGAGTTAGATTGATAATAATAACAGTAATAAGTATAGTAATTGTCGTTCTATCGATATTATAAGCATAATATGGCTAATAATATGAGTTAGATTGATAATACTAAGAGTAGTGAGTATAGTAATTCTCGTTCTATCGATCATATAAGCATAATATGGCTAATAATATGAGTTAAATTGATAATACTAAGAGTAGTGAGTATAGTAATTCTCGTTCTATCGATCATATAAGCATAATATGGCTAATAATATGAGTTAGATTGATAATAATAAGAGTAATGAGTATAGTAATTGTAGTTCTATCGATCATTTAAGCATAATATGGCTATTAATATGAGTTAGATTGATAATAATAACAGTAATAAGTATAGTAATTGTCGTTCTATCGATATTATAAGCATAATATGGCTAATAATATGAGTTAGATTGATAATACTAAGAGTAGTGGGTATAGTAATTCCCGTTCTATCGATCATATAAGCATAATATGGCTAATAATATGAGTTAGATTGATAATAATAACAGTAATAAGTATAGTAATTGTCGTTCTATCGATATTTTAAGCATAATATGGCTAATAATATGAGTTAGATTGATAATACTAAGAGTAGTGAGTATAGTAATTCTCGTTCTATCGATCGTATAAGCATAATATGGCTAATAATATGAGTTAGATTGATAATAATAAGAGTAATAAGTATAGTAATTGTCGTTCTATCGATCATATAAGCATAATATGGCTAATAATATGAGTTAGATTGATAATACTAAGAGTAGTGAGTATATTAATTCTCGTTCTATCGATCATATAGGCATAATATGGCTAATAATATGAGTTAGATTGATAATAACAAGAGTAATAAGTACAGTAATTGTCGTTCTATCGATCATATAAGCATAATAAGGCTAATAATATGAGTTAGATTGATAATAATAACAGTAATAAGTATAGTAATTGTCGTTCTATCGATATTTAAAGCATAATATGGCTAATAATATGAGTTAGATTGATAATACTAAGAGTAGTGAGTATAGTAATTCTCGTTCTATCGATCATATCAGCATAATATGACTAATAATATGAGTTAGATTGATAATAATAAGAGTAATAAGTATAGTAATTGTCGTTCTATCGATCATATAAGCATAATATGGCTAATAATATGAGTTAGATTGATAATAATAAGAGTAATAAGTATAGTAATTGTCGTTCTATCAATAATTTAAGCATAATATGTCTAATAATACGAGTTAGATTGATAATAAATAAAAGTAATAAGTATAGTAATTGTCGTTCTATCGATAATATAAGCATAATATGGCTAATAATATGAGTTAGATTGATAATACTAAGAGTAGTGAGTATAGTAATTCTCGTTCTATCGATCATATAAGCATAATATGGCTAATAATATGAGTTAGATTGATAACAATAAGAGCAATAAGTATAGTAATTGTCGTTCTATCGATCATATAAGCATAATATGGCTAATAATATGAGTTAGATTGATAATAATAAGAGTAATAAGTATAGTAATTGTCGTTCAATCGATCATATAAGCATAATATGGCTAATAATATGAGTTAAATTGATAATACTAAGAGTAGTGAGTATAGTAATTCTCGTTCTATCGATCATATAAGCATGATATGGCTACTAATATGAGTTAGATTGATAATAATAACAGTAATAAGTATAGTAATTGTCGTTCTATCGATCATATAAGCATAATATGGCTAATAATATGAGTTAGATTGATAATAATAAGAGTAATAAGTATAGTAATTGTCGTTCTATCAAACATTTAAGCATAATATGTCTAATAATACGAGTTAGATTGATAATAAATAACAGTAATAAGTATAGTAATTGTCGTTCTATCGATAATATAAGCATAATATGGCTAATAATATGAGTTAGATTGATAATACTAAGAGTAGTGAGTATAGTAATTCTCGTTCTATCGATCATATAAGCATAATATGGCTAATAATATGAGTTAGATTGATAACAATAAGAGTAATAAGTATAGTAATTGTCGTTCTATCGATCATATAAGCATAATATGGCTAATAATATGAGTTAGATTGATAATAATAAGAGTAATAAGTATAGTAATTGTCGTTCAATCGATCATATAAGCATAATATGGCTAATAATATGAGTTAGATTGATAATAATAAGAGTAATGAGTATAGTAATTGTAGTTCTATCGATCATTTAAGCATGATATGGCTATTAATATGAGTTAGATTGATAATAATAACAGTAATAAGTATAGTAATTGTCGTTCTATCGATATTATAAGCATAATATGGCTAATAATATGAGTTAGATTGATAATACTAAGAGTAGTGAGTATAGTAATTCTCGTTCTATCGATCATATAAGCATAATATGACTAATAATATGAGTTAGATTGATAATAATAAGAGTAATAAGTACAGTAATTGTAGTTCTATCGATCATTTAAGCATAATATGGTTAATAATATGAGTTAGATTCATAATAATAAGAGTAATAGGTATAGCAAATGTCGTGCGATCGATCATATCTGCACAATATGGTTAATAATATGAGTTAGATTGATAATAATAAGAGTAATAAGTATAGTAATTGTCGTTCTATCGATCATATAAGCATAATATGGTTAATAATATGAGTTAGATTGATAATAATAAGAGTAATAAGTAGAGTAATTGTCGTTCTATCGATAATATAAGCATAATATGGCTAATAATATGAGTTAAATTGATAATACTAAGAGTAATAAGTATAGTAATTGTCGTTCTATCGATCATATAAGCATAATATGGCTAATAATATGAGTTAGATTGATAATACTAAGAGTAGTGAGTATATTAATTCTCGTTCTATCGATCATATAAGCATAATATGGCTAATAATATGAGTTAGATTGATAATAATAAGAGTAATAAGTATAGTAATTGTCGTTCTATCGATCATGTAAGCATAATATGGCTAATAATATGAGTTAGATTGATAATACTAAGAGTAGTGAGTATAGTAATTCTCGTTCTATCGATCATATAAGCATAATATGACTAATAATATGAGTTAGATTGATAATAATAAGAGTAATAAGTACAGTAATTGTAGTTCTATCGATCATTTAAGCATAATATGGTTAATAATATGAGTTAGATTCATAATAATAAGAGTAATAGGTATAGCAAATGTCGTGCGATCGATCATATCTGCACAATATGGTTAATAATATGAGTTAGATTGATAATAATAAGAGTAATAAGTATAGTAATTGTCGTTCTATCGATCATATAAGCATAATATGGTTAATAATATGAGTTAGATTGATAATAATAAGAGTAATAAGTAGAGTAATTGTCGTTCTATCGATAATATAAGCATAATATGGCTAATAATATGAGTTAGATTGATAATACTAAGAGTAGTGAGTATAGTAATTCTCGTTCTATCGATCATATAAGCATAATATGGCTAATAATATGAGTTAGATTGATAACAATAAGAGTAATAAGTATAGTAATTGTCGTTCTATCGATCATATAAGCATAATATGGCTAATAATATGAGTTAGATTGATAATAATAAGAGTAATAAGTATAGTAATTGTCGTTCAATCAATCATATAAGCATAATATGGCTAATAATATGAGTTAAATTGATAATACTAAGAGTAGTGAGTATAGTAATTCTCGTTCTATCGATCATATAAGCATAATATGGCTAATAATATGAGTTAGATTGATAACAATAAGAGTAATAAGTATAGTGATTGTCGTTCTATCGATCATATAAGCATAATATGGCTAATAATATGAGTTAAATTGATAATACTAAGAGTAGTGAGTATAGTAATTGTCGTTCTATCGATCATATAAGCATAATATGGCTAATAATATGAGTTAAATTGATAATACTAAGAGTAGTGAGTATAGTAATTCTCGTTCTATCGATCATATAAGCATAATATGGCTAATAATATGAGTTAGATTGATAACAATAAGAGTAATAAGTATAGTGATTGTCGTTCTATCGATCATATAAGCATAATATGGCTAATAATATGAGTTAGATTGATAATAATAAGAGTAATAAGTATAGTAATTGTCGTTCAATCAATCATATAAGCATAATATGGCTAATAATATGAGTTAAATTGATAATACTAAGAGTAGTGAGTATAGTAATTCTCGTTCTATCGATCATATAAGCATAATATGGCTAATAATATGAGTTAGATTGATAATAATAAGAGAAATGAGTATAGTAATTGTAGTTCTATCGATCATTTAAGCATAATATGGCTAAAAATACGAGTTAGATTGATAATAATAACAGTAATAAGTATAGTAATTGTCGTTCTATCGATATTATAAGCATAATATGGCTAATAATATGAGTTAGATTGATAATACTAAGAGTAGTGAGTATAGTAATTCTCGTTCTATCGATCATATAAGCATAATATGACTAATAATATGAGTTAGATTGATAATAATAAGAGTAATAAGTACAGTAATTGTCGTTCTATCGATCATATAAGCATAATATGGATAATAATATGAGTTAAATTGATAATACTAAGAGTAGTGAGTATAGTAATTCTCGTTCTATCGATCATATAAGCATAATATGGCTAATAATATGAGTTAGATTGATAATAATAAGAGTAATGAGTATAGTAATTGTAGTTCTATCGATCATTTAAGCATAATATGGCTAATAATATGAGTTAGATTGATAATAATAACAGTAATAAGTATAGTAATTGTCGTTCTATCGATATTTAAAGCATAATATGGCTAATAATATGAGTTAGATTGATAATACTAAGAGTAGTGAGTATAGTAATTCTCGTTCTATCGATCATATAAGCATAATATGACTAATAATATGAGTTAGATTGATAATAATAAGAGTAATAAGTATAGTAATTGTCGTTCTATCGATCATGTAAGCATAATATGGCTAATAATATGAGTTAGATTGATAATACTAAGAGTAGTGAGTATAGTAATTCTCGTTCTATCGATCATATAAGCATAATATGGCTAATAATATGAGTTAGATTGATAATACTAAGAGTAGTGAGTATAGTAATTCTCGTTCTATCGATCATATAAGCATAATATGGCTAATAATATGAGTTAGATTGATAATAATAAGAGTAATAAGTATAGTAATTGTCGTTCAATCAATCATATAAGCATAATATGGCTAATAATATGAGTTAAATTGATAATACTAAGAGTAGTGAGTATAGTAATTCTCGTTCTATCGATCATATAAGCATAATATGGCTAATAATATGAGTTAGATTGATAATAATAAGAGTAATGAGTATAGTAATTGTAGTTCTATCGATCATTTAAGCATAATATGGCTAAAAATATGAGTTAGATTGATAATAATAACAGTAATAAGTATAGTAATTGTCGTTCTATCGATATTATAAGCATAATATGGCTAATAATATGAGTTAGATTGATAATACTAAGAGTAGTGAGTATAGTAATTCTCGTTCTATCGATCATATAAGCATAATATGACTAATAATATGAGTTAGATTGATAATAATAAGAGTAATAAGTACAGTAATTGTCGTTCTATCGATCATATAAGCATAATATGGCTAATAATATGAGTTAAATTGATAATACTAAGAGTAGTGAGTATAGTAATTCTCGTTCTATCGATCATATAAGCATAATATGGCTAATAATATGAGTTAGATTGATAATAATAAGAGTAATGAGTATAGTAATTGTAGTTCTATCGATCATTTAAGCATAATATGGCTATTAATATGAGTTAGATTGACAATAATAACAGTAATAAGTATAGTAATTGTCGTTCTATCGATATTATAAGCATAATATGGCTAATAATATGAGTTAGATTGATAATACTAAGAGTAGTGAGTATAGTAATTCCCGTTCTATCGATCATATAAGCATAATATGGCTAATAATATGAGTTAGATTGATAATAATAACAGTAATAAGTATAGTAATTGTCGTTCTATCGATATTTTAAGCATAATATGGCTAATAATATGAGTTAGATTGATAATACTAAGAGTAGTGAGTATAGTAATTCTCGTTCTATCGATCATATAAGCATAATATGGCTAATAATATGAGTTAGATTGATAATAATAAGAGTAATAAGTATAGTAATTGTCGTTCTATCGATAATATAAGCATAATATGGCTAATAATATGAGTTAGATTGATAATACTAAGAGTAGTGAGTATAGTAATTCTCGTTCTATCGATCATATAAGCATAATATGGTTAATAATATGAGTTAGATTGATAATAATAAGAGTAATAAGTAGAGTAATTGTCGTTCTATCGATAATATAAGCATAATATGGCTAATAATATGAGTTAGATTGATAATACTAAGAGTAGTGAGTATAGTAATTCTCGTTCTATCGATCATATAAGCATAATATGGCTAATAATATGAGTTAGATTGATAATACTAAGAGTAGTGAGTATAGTAATTCCCGTTCTATCGATCATATAAGCATAATATGGCTAATAATATGAGTTAGATTGATAATAATAACAGTAATAAGTATAGTAATTGTCGTTCTATCGATATTTTAAGCATAATATGGCTAATAATATGAGTTAGATTGATAATACTAAGAGTAGTGAGTATAGTAATTCTCGTTCTATCGATCATATAAGCATAATATGGCTAATAATATGAGTTAGATTGATAATAATAAGAGTAATAAGTATAGTAATTGTCGTTCTATCGATAATATAAGCATAATATGGCTAATAATATGAGTTAGATTGATAATACTAAGAGTAGTGAGTATAGTAATTCTCGTTCTATCGATCATATAAGCATAATATGGCTAATAATATGAGTTAAATTGATAATACTAAGAGTAGTGAGTATAGTAATTCTCGTTCTATCGATCATATAAGCATAATATGGCTAATAATATGAGTTAGATTGATAATAATAAGAGTAATGAGTATAGTAATTGTAGTTCTATCGATCATTTAAGCATAATATGGCTAAAAATATGAGTTAGATTGATAATAATAACAGTAATAAGTATAGTAATTGTCGTTCTATCGATATTATAAGCATAATATGGCTAATAATATGAGTTAGATTGATAATACTAAGAGTAGTGAGTATAGTAATTCTCGTTCTATCGATCATATAAGCATAATATGGCTAATAATATGAGTTAAATTGATAATACTAAGAGTAGTGAGTATAGTAATTCTCGTTCTATCGATCATATAAGCATAATATGGCTAATAATATGAGTTAGATTGATAATAATAAGAGTAATGAGTATAGTAATTGTAGTTCTATCGATCATTTAAGCATAATATGGCTATTAATATGAGTTAGATTGATAATAATAACAGTAATAAGTATAGTAATTGTCGTTCTATCGATATTATAAGCATAATATGGCTAATAATATGAGTTAGATTGATAATACTAAGAGTAGTGGGTATAGTAATTCCCGTTCTATCGATCATATAAGCATAATATGGCTAATAATATGAGTTAGATTGATAATAATAACAGTAATAAGTATAGTAATTGTCGTTCTATCGATATTTTAAGCATAATATGGCTAATAATATGAGTTAGATTGATAATACTAAGAGTAGTGAGTATAGTAATTCTCGTTCTATCGATCGTATAAGCATAATATGGCTAATAATATGAGTTAGATTGATAATAATAAGAGTAATAAGTATAGTAATTGTCGTTCTATCGATCATATAAGCATAATATGGCTAATAATATGAGTTAGATTGATAATACTAAGAGTAGTGAGTATATTAATTCTCGTTCTATCGATCATATAGGCATAATATGGCTAATAATATGAGTTAGATTGATAATAACAAGAGTAATAAGTACAGTAATTGTCGTTCTATCGATCATATAAGCATAATAAGGCTAATAATATGAGTTAGATTGATAATAATAACAGTAATAAGTATAGTAATTGTCGTTCTATCGATATTTAAAGCATAATATGGCTAATAATATGAGTTAGATTGATAATACTAAGAGTAGTGAGTATAGTAATTCTCGTTCTATCGATCATATCAGCATAATATGACTAATAATATGAGTTAGATTGATAATAATAAGAGTAATAAGTATAGTAATTGTCGTTCTATCGATCATATAAGCATAATATGGCTAATAATATGAGTTAGATTGATAATAATAAGAGTAATAAGTATAGTAATTGTCGTTCTATCAATCATTTAAGCATAATATGTCTAATAATACGAGTTAGATTGATAATAAATAACAGTAATAAGTATAGTAATTGTCGTTCTATCGATAATATAAGCATAATATGGCTAATAATATGAGTTAGATTGATAATACTAAGAGTAGTGAGTATAGTAATTCTCGTTCTATCGATCATATAAGCATAATATGGCTAATAATATGAGTTAGATTGATAACAATAAGAGTAATAAGTATAGTAATTGTCGTTCTATCGATCATATAAGCATAATATGGCTAATAATATGAGTTAGATTGATAATAATAAGAGTAATAAGTATAGTAATTGTCGTTCAATCGATCATATAAGCATAATATGGCTAATAATATGAGTTAAATTGATAATACTAAGAGTAGTGAGTATAGTAATTCTCGTTCTATCGATCATATAAGCATGATATGGCTACTAATATGAGTTAGATTGATAATAATAACAGTAATAAGTATAGTAATTGTCGTTCTATCGATCATATAAGCATAATATGGCTAATAATATGAGTTAGATTGATAATAATAAGAGTAATAAGTATAGTAATTGTCGTTCTATCAAACATTTAAGCATAATATGTCTAATAATACGAGTTAGATTGATAATAAATAACAGTAATAAGTATAGTAATTGTCGTTCTATCGATAATATAAGCATAATATGGCTAATAATATGAGTTAGATTGATAATACTAAGAGTAGTGAGTATAGTAATTCTCGTTCTATCGATCATATAAGCATAATATGGCTAATAATATGAGTTAGATTGATAACAATAAGAGTAATAAGTATAGTAATTGTCGTTCTATCGATCATATAAGCATAATATGGCTAATAATATGAGTTAGATTGATAATAATAAGAGTAATAAGTATAGTAATTGTCGTTCAATCGATCATATAAGCATAATATGGCTAATAATATGAGTTAGATTGATAATAATAAGAGTAATGAGTATAGTAATTGTAGTTCTATCGATCATTTAAGCATGATATGGCTATTAATATGAGTTAGATTGATAATAATAACAGTAATAAGTATAGTAATTGTCGTTCTATCGATATTATAAGCATAATATGGCTAATAATATGAGTTAGATTGATAATACTAAGAGTAGTGAGTATAGTAATTCTCGTTCTATCGATCATATAAGCATAATATGACTAATAATATGAGTTAGATTGATAATAATAAGAGTAATAAGTACAGTAATTGTAGTTCTATCGATCATTTAAGCATAATATGGTTAATAATATGAGTTAGATTCATAATAATAAGAGTAATAGGTATAGCAAATGTCGTGCGATCGATCATATCTGCACAATATGGTTAATAATATGAGTTAGATTGATAATAATAAGAGTAATAAGTATAGTAATTGTCGTTCTATCGATCATATAAGCATAATATGGTTAATAATATGAGTTAGATTGATAATAATAAGAGTAATAAGTAGAGTAATTGTCGTTCTATCGATAATATAAGCATAATATGGCTAATAATATGAGTTAGATTGATAATACTAAGAGTAGTGAGTATAGTAATTCTCGTTCTATCGATCATATAAGCATAATATGGCTAATAATATGAGTTAGATTGATAACAATAAGAGTAATAAGTATAGTAATTGTCGTTCTATCGATCATATAAGCATAATATGGCTAATAATATGAGTTAGATTGATAATAATAAGAGTAATAAGTATAGTAATTGTCGTTCAATCAATCATATAAGCATAATATGGCTAATAATATGAGTTAAATTGATAATACTAAGAGTAGTGAGTATAGTAATTCTCGTTCTATCGATCATATAAGCATAATATGGCTAATAATATGAGTTAGATTGATAATAATAAGAGTAATGAGTATAGTAATTGTAGTTCTATCGATCATTTAAGCATAATATGGCTAATAATATGAGTTAGATTGATAATAATAACAGTAATAAGTATAGTAATTGTCGTTCTATCGATATTTAAAGCATAATATGGCTAATAATATGAGTTAGATTGATAATACTAAGAGTAGTGAGTATAGTAATTCTCGTTCTATCGATCATATAAGCATAATATGACTAATAATATGAGTTAGATTGATAATAATAAGAGTAATAAGTATAGTAATTGTCGTTCTATCGATCATGTAAGCATAATATGGCTAATAATATGAGTTAGATTGATAATACTAAGAGTAGTGAGTATAGTAATTCTCGTTCTATCGATCATATAAGCATAATATGGCTAATAATATGAGTTAGATTGATAATAATAAGAGTAATAAGTATAGTAATTGTCGTTCAATCGATCATATAAGCATAATATGGCTAATAATATGAGTTAAATTGATAATACTAAGAGTAGTGAGTATAGTAATTGTCGTTCTATCGATCATATAAGCATAATATGGCTAATAATATGAGTTAAATTGATAATACTAAGAGTAGTGAGTATAGTAATTCTCGTTGTATCGATCATATAAGCATAATATGGCTAATAATATGAGTTAGATTGATAACAATAAGAGTAATAAGTATAGTGATTGTCGTTCTATCGATCATATAAGCATAATATGGCTAATAATATGAGTTAGATTGATAATAATAAGAGTAATAAGTATAGTAATTGTCGTTCAATCAATCATATAAGCATAATATGGCTAATAATATGAGTTAAATTGATAATACTAAGAGTAGTGAGTATAGTAATTCTCGTTCTATCGATCATATAAGCATAATATGGCTAATAATATGAGTTAGATTGATAATAATAAGAGTAATGAGTATAGTAATTGTAGTTCTATCGATCATTTAAGCATAATATGGCTAAAAATACGAGTTAGATTGATAATAATAACAGTAATAAGTATAGTAATTGTCGTTCTATCGATATTATAAGCATAATATGGCTAATAATATGAGTTAGATTGATAATACTAAGAGTAGTGAGTATAGTAATTCTCGTTCTATCGATCATATAAGCATAATATGACTAATAATATGAGTTAGATTGATAATAATAAGAGTAATAAGTACAGTAATTGTCGTTCTATCGATCATATAAGCATAATATGGATAATAATATGAGTTAAATTGATAATACTAAGAGTAGTGAGTATAGTAATTCTCGTTCTATCGATCATATAAGCATAATATGGCTAATAATATGAGTTAGATTGATAATAATAAGAGTAATGAGTATAGTAATTGTAGTTCTATCGATCATTTAAGCATAATATGGCTAATAATATGAGTTAGATTGATAATAATAACAGTAATAAGTATAGTAATTGTCGTTCTATCGATATTTAAAGCATAATATGGCTAATAATATGAGTTAGATTGATAATACTAAGAGTAGTGAGTATAGTAATTCTCGTTCTATCGATCATATAAGCATAATATGACTAATAATATGAGTTAGATTGATAATAACAAGAGTAATAAGTATAGTAATTGTCGTTCTATCGATCATGTAAGCATAATATGGCTAATAATATGAGTTAGATTGATAATACTAAGAGTAGTGAGTATAGTAATTCTCGTTCTATCGATCATATAAGCATAATATGGCTAATAATATGAGTTAGATTGATAATAATAAGAGTAATAAGTATAGTAATTGTCGTTCAATCGATCATATAAGCATAATATGGCTAATAATATGAGTTAAATTGATAATACTAAGAGTAATAAGTATAGTAATTGTCGTTCTATCGATCATATAAGCATAATATGGCTAATAATATGAGTTAGATTGATAATACTAAGAGTAGTGAGTATATTAATTCTCGTTCTATCGATCATATAAGCATAATATGGCTAATAATATGAGTTAGATTGATAATAATAAGAGTAATAAGTATAGTAATTGTCGTTCTATCGATCATGTAAGCATAATATGGCTAATAATATGAGTTAGATTGATAATACTAAGAGTAGTGAGTATAGTAATTCTCGTTCTATCGATCATATAAGCATAATATGACTAATAATATGAGTTAGATTGATAATAATAAGAGTAATAAGTACAGTAATTGTAGTTCTATCGATCATTTAAGCATAATATGGTTAATAATATGAGTTAGATTCATAATAATAAGAGTAATAGGTATAGCAAATGTCGTGCGATCGATCATATCTGCACAATATGGTTAATAATATGAGTTAGATTGATAATAATAAGAGTAATAAGTATAGTAATTGTCGTTCTATCGATCATATAAGCATAATATGGTTAATAATATGAGTTAGATTGATAATAATAAGAGTAATAAGTAGAGTAATTGTCGTTCTATCGATAATATAAGCATAATATGGCTAATAATATGAGTTAGATTGATAATACTAAGAGTAGTGAGTATAGTAATTCTCGTTCTATCGATCATATAAGCATAATATGGCTAATAATATGAGTTAGATTGATAACAATAAGAGTAATAAGTATAGTAATTGTCGTTCTATCGATCATATAAGCATAATATGGCTAATAATATGAGTTAGATTGATAATAATAAGAGTAATAAGTATAGTAATTGTCGTTCAATCAATCATATAAGCATAATATGGCTAATAATATGAGTTAAATTGATAATACTAAGAGTAGTGAGTATAGTAATTCTCGTTCTATCGATCATATAAGCATAATATGGCTAATAATATGAGTTAGATTGATAATAATAAGAGTAATGAGTATAGTAATTGTAGTTCTATCGATCATTTAAGCATAATATGGCTAATAATATGAGTTAGATTGATAATAATAACAGTAATAAGTATAGTAATTGTCGTTCTATCGATATTTAAAGCATAATATGGCTAATAATATGAGTTAGATTGATAATACTAAGAGTAGTGAGTATAGTAATTCTCGTTCTATCGATCATATAAGCATAATATGACTAATAATATGAGTTAGATTGATAATAATAAGAGTAATAAGTATAGTAATTGTCGTTCTATCGATCATGTAAGCATAATATGGCTAATAATATGAGTTAGATTGATAATACTAAGAGTAGTGAGTATAGTAATTCTCGTTCTATCGATCATATAAGCATAATATGGCTAATAATATGAGTTAGATTGATAATAATAAGAGTAATAAGTATAGTAATTGTCGTTCAATCGATCATATAAGCATAATATGGCTAATAATATGAGTTAAATTGATAATACTAAGAGTAGTGAGTATAGTAATTGTCGTTCTATCGATCATATAAGCATAATATGGCTAATAATATGAGTTAAATTGATAATACTAAGAGTAGTGAGTATAGTAATTCTCGTTCTATCGATCATATAAGCATAATATGGCTAATAATATGAGTTAGATTGATAACAATAAGAGTAATAAGTATAGTGATTGTCGTTCTATCGATCATATAAGCATAATATGGCTAATAATATGAGTTAGATTGATAATAATAAGAGTAATAAGTATAGTAATTGTCGTTCAATCAATCATATAAGCATAATATGGCTAATAATATGAGTTAAATTGATAATACTAAGAGTAGTGAGTATAGTAATTCTCGTTCTATCGATCATATAAGCATAATATGGCTAATAATATGAGTTAGATTGATAATAATAAGAGTAATGAGTATAGTAATTGTAGTTCTATCGATCATTTAAGCATAATATGGCTAAAAATACGAGTTAGATTGATAATAATAACAGTAATAAGTATAGTAATTGTCGTTCTATCGATATTATAAGCATAATATGGCTAATAATATGAGTTAGATTGATAATACTAAGAGTAGTGAGTATAGTAATTCTCGTTCTATCGATCATATAAGCATAATATGACTAATAATATGAGTTAGATTGATAATAATAAGAGTAATAAGTACAGTAATTGTCGTTCTATCGATCATATAAGCATAATATGGATAATAATATGAGTTAAATTGATAATACTAAGAGTAGTGAGTATAGTAATTCTCGTTCTATCGATCATATAAGCATAATATGGCTAATAATATGAGTTAGATTGATAATAATAAGAGTAATGAGTATAGTAATTGTAGTTCTATCGATCATTTAAGCATAATATGGCTAATAATATGAGTTAGATTGATAATAATAACAGTAATAAGTATAGTAATTGTCGTTCTATCGATATTTAAAGCATAATATGGCTAATAATATGAGTTAGATTGATAATACTAAGAGTAGTGAGTATAGTAATTCTCGTTCTATCGATCATATAAGCATAATATGACTAATAATATGAGTTAGATTGATAATAATAAGAGTAATAAGTATAGTAATTGTCGTTCTATCGATCATGTAAGCATAATATGGCTAATAATATGAGTTAGATTGATAATACTAAGAGTAGTGAGTATAGTAATTCTCGTTCTATCGATCATATAAGCATAATATGGCTAATAATATGAGTTAGATTGATAATACTAAGAGTAGTGAGTATAGTAATTCTCGTTCTATCGATCATATAAGCATAATATGGCTAATAATATGAGTTAAATTGATAATACTAAGAGTAGTGAGTATAGTAATTCTCGTTCTATCGATCATATAAGCATAATATGGCTAATAATATGAGTTAGATTGATAATAATAAGAGTAATGAGTATAGTAATTGTAGTTCTATCGATCATTTAAGCATAATATGGCTAAAAATATGCTTTTGGATTGATAATAATAACAGTAATAAGTATAGTAATTGTCGTTCTATCGATATTATAAGCATAATATGGCTAATAATATGAGTTAGATTGATAATACTAAGAGTAGTGAGTATAGTAATTCTCGTTCTATCGATCATATAAGCATAATATGGCTAATAATATGAGTTAAATTGATAATACTAAGAGTAGTGAGTATAGTAATTCTCGTTCTATCGATCATATAAGCATAATATGGCTAATAATATGAGTTAGATTGATAATAATAAGAGTAATGAGTATAGTAATTGTAGTTCTATCGATCATTTAAGCATAATATGGCTATTAATATGAGTTAGATTGATAATAATAACAGTAATAAGTATAGTAATTGTCGTTCTATCGATATTATAAGCATAATATGGCTAATAATATGAGTTAGATTGATAATACTAAGAGTAGTGGGTATAGTAATTCCCGTTCTATCGATCATATAAGCATAATATGGCTAATAATATGAGTTAGATTGATAATAATAACAGTAATAAGTATAGTAATTGTCGTTCTATCGATATTTTAAGCATAATATGGCTAATAATATGAGTTAGATTGATAATACTAAGAGTAGTGAGTATAGTAATTCTCGTTCTATCGATCGTATAAGCATAATATGGCTAATAATATGAGTTAGATTGATAATAATAAGAGTAATAAGTATAGTAATTGTCGTTCTATCGATCATATAAGCATAATATGGCTAATAATATGAGTTAGATTGATAATACTAAGAGTAGTGAGTATATTAATTCTCGTTCTATCGATCATATAGGCATAATATGGCTAATAATATGAGTTAGATTGATAATAACAAGAGTAATAAGTACAGTAATTGTCGTTCTATCGATCATATAAGCATAATAAGGCTAATAATATGAGTTAGATTGATAATACTAAGAGTAGTGAGTATAGTAATTCTCGTTCTATCGATCATATAAGCATAATATGACTAATAATATGAGTTAGATTGATAATAATAAGAGTAATAAGTATAGTAATTGTCGTTCTATCGATCATGTAAGCATAATATGGCTAATAATATGAGTTAGATTGATAATACTAAGAGTAGTGAGTATAGTAATTCTCGTTCTATCGATCATATAAGCATAATATGGCTAATAATATGAGTTAGATTGATAATAATAAGAGTAATAAGTATAGTAATTGTCGTTCAATCGATCATATAAGCATAATATGGCTAATAATATGAGTTAAATTGATAATACTAAGAGTAGTGAGTATAGTAATTGTCGTTCTATCGATCATATAAGCATAATATGGCTAATAATATGAGTTAAATTGATAATACTAAGAGTAGTGAGTATAGTAATTCTCGTTCTATCGATCATATAAGCATAATATGGCTAATAATATGAGTTAGATTGATAATAATAAGAGTAATGAGTATAGTAATTGTAGTTCTATCGATCATTTAAGCATAATATGGCTAATAATATGAGTTAGATTGATAATAATAACAGTAATAAGTATAGTAATTGTCGTTCTATCGATATTTAAAGCATAATATGGCTAATAATATGAGTTAGATTGATAATACTAAGAGTAGTGAGTATAGTAATTCTCGTTCTATCGATCATATAAGCATAATATGACTAATAATATGAGTTAGATTGATAATAATAAGAGTAATAAGTATAGTAATTGTCGTTCTATCGATCATGTAAGCATAATATGGCTAATAATATGAGTTAGATTGATAATACTAAGAGTAGTGAGTATAGTAATTCTCGTTCTATCGATCATATAAGCATAATATGGCTAATAATATGAGTTAGATTGATAATAATAAGAGTAATAAGTATAGTAATTGTCGTTCAATCGATCATATAAGCATAATATGGCTAATAATATGAGTTAAATTGATAATACTAAGAGTAGTGAGTATAGTAATTGTCGTTCTATCGATCATATAAGCATAATATGGCTAATAATATGAGTTAAATTGATAATACTAAGAGTAGTGAGTATAGTAATTCTCGTTCTATCGATCATATAAGCATAATATGGCTAATAATATGAGTTAGATTGATAAGAATAAGAGTAATAAGTATAGTGATTGTCGTTCTATCGATCATATAAGCATAATATGGCTAATAATATGAGTTAGATTGATAATAATAAGAGTAATAAGTATAGTAATTGTCGTTCAATCAATCATATAAGCATAATATGGCTAATAATATGAGTTAAATTGATAATACTAAGAGTAGTGAGTATAGTAATTCTCGTTCTATCGATCATATAAGCATAATATGGCTAATAATATGAGTTAGATTGATAATAATAAGAGTAATGAGTATAGTAATTGTAGTTCTATCGATCATTTAAGCATAATATGGCTAAAAATACGAGTTAGATTGATAATAATAACAGTAATAAGTATAGTAATTGTCGTTCTATCGATATTATAAGCATAATATGGCTAATAATATGAGTTAGATTGATAATACTAAGAGTAGTGAGTATAGTAATTCTCGTTCTATCGATCATATAAGCATAATATGACTAATAATATGAGTTAGATTGATAATAATAAGAGTAATAAGTACAGTAATTGTCGTTCTATCGATCATATAAGCATAATATGGATAATAATATGAGTTAAATTGATAATACTAAGAGTAGTGAGTATAGTAATTCTCGTTCTATCGATCATATAAGCATAATATGGCTAATAATATGAGTTAGATTGATAATAATAAGAGTAATGAGTATAGTAATTGTAGTTCTATCGATCATTTAAGCATAATATGGCTAATAATATGAGTTAGATTGATAATAATAACAGTAATAAGTATAGTAATTGTCGTTCTATCGATATTTAAAGCATAATATGGCTAGTAATATGAGTTAGATTGATAATACTAAGAGTAGTGAGTATAGTAATTCTCGTTCTATCGATCATATAAGCATAATATGACTAATAATATGAGTTAGATTGATAATAATAAGAGTAATAAGTATAGTAATTGTCGTTCTATCGATCATGTAAGCATAATATGGCTAATAATATGAGTTAGATTGATAATACTAAGAGTAGTGAGTATAGTAATTCTCGTTCTATCGATCATATAAGCATAATATGGCTAATAATATGAGTTAGATTGATAATAATAAGAGTAATAAGTATAGTAATTGTCGTTCAATCGATCATATAAGCATAATATGGCTAATAATATGAGTTAAATTGATAATACTAAGAGTAATAAGTATAGTAATTGTCGTTCTATCGATCATATAAGCATAATATGGCTAATAATATGAGTTAGATTGATAATACTAAGAGTAGTGAGTATATTAATTCTCGTTCTATCGATCATATAAGCATAATATGGCTAATAATATGAGTTAGATTGATAATAATAAGAGTAATAAGTATAGTAATTGTCGTTCTATCGATCATGTAAGCATAATATGGCTAATAATATGAGTTAGATTGATAATACTAAGAGTAGTGAGTATAGTAATTCTCGTTCTATCGATCATATAAGCATAATATGACTAATAATATGAGTTAGATTGATAATAATAAGAGTAATAAGTACAGTAATTGTAGTTCTATCGATCATTTAAGCATAATATGGTTAATAATATGAGTTAGATTCATAATAATAAGAGTAATAGGTATAGCAAATGTCGTGCGATCGATCATATCTGCACAATATGGTTAATAATATGAGTTAGATTGATAATAATAAGAGTAATAAGTATAGTAATTGTCGTTCTATCGATCATATAAGCATAATATGGTTAATAATATGAGTTAGATTGATAATAATAAGAGTAATAAGTAGAGTAATTGTCGTTCTATCGATAATATAAGCATAATATGGCTAATAATATGAGTTAGATTGATAATACTAAGAGTAGTGAGTATAGTAATTCTCGTTCTATCGATCATATAAGCATAATATGGCTAATAATATGAGTTAGATTGATAACAATAAGAGTAATAAGTATAGTAATTGTCGTTCTATCGATCATATAAGCATAATATGGCTAATAATATGAGTTAGATTGATAATAATAAGAGTAATAAGTATAGTAATTGTCGTTCAATCAATCATATAAGCATAATATGGCTAATAATATGAGTTAAATTGATAATACTAAGAGTAGTGAGTATAGTAATTCTCGTTCTATCGATCATATAAGCATAATATGGCTAATAATATGAGTTAGATTGATAATAATAAGAGTAATGAGTATAGTAATTGTAGTTCTATCGATCATTTAAGCATAATATGGCTAATAATATGAGTTAGATTGATAATAATAACAGTAATAAGTATAGTAATTGTCGTTCTATCGATATTTAAAGCATAATATGGCTAATAATATGAGTTAGATTGATAATACTAAGAGTAGTGAGTATAGTAATTCTCGTTCTATCGATCATATAAGCATAATATGACTAATAATATGAGTTAGATTGATAATAATAAGAGTAATAAGTATAGTAATTGTCGTTCTATCGATCATGTAAGCATAATATGGCTAATAATATGAGTTAGATTGATAATACTAAGAGTAGTGAGTATAGTAATTCTCGTTCTATCGATCATATAAGCATAATATGGCTAATAATATGAGTTAGATTGATAATAATAAGAGTAATAAGTATAGTAATTGTCGTTCAATCGATCATATAAGCATAATATGGCTAATAATATGAGTTAAATTGATAATACTAAGAGTAGTGAGTATAGTAATTGTCGTTCTATCGATCATATAAGCATAATATGGCTAATAATATGAGTTAAATTGATAATACTAAGAGTAGTGAGTATAGTAATTCTCGTTCTATCGATCATATAAGCATAATATGGCTAATAATATGAGTTAGATTGATAACAATAAGAGTAATAAGTATAGTGATTGTCGTTCTATCGATCATATAAGCATAATATGGCTAATAATATGAGTTAGATTGATAATAATAAGAGTAATAAGTATAGTAATTGTCGTTCAATCAATCATATAAGCATAATATGGCTAATAATATGAGTTAAATTGATAATACTAAGAGTAGTGAGTATAGTAATTCTCGTTCTATCGATCATATAAGCATAATATGGCTAATAATATGAGTTAGATTGATAATACTAAGAGTAGTGGGTATAGTAATTCCCGTTCTATCGATCATATAAGCATAATATGGCTAATAATATGAGTTAGATTGATAATAATAACAGTAATAAGTATAGTAATTGTCGTTCTATCGATATTTTAAGCATAATATGGCTAATAATATGAGTTAGATTGATAATACTAAGAGTAGTGAGTATAGTAATTCTCGTTCTATCGATCGTATAAGCATAATATGGCTAATAATATGAGTTAGATTGATAATAATAAGAGTAATAAGTATAGTAATTGTCGTTCTATCGATCATATAAGCATAATATGGCTAATAATATGAGTTAGATTGATAATACTAAGAGTAGTGAGTATATTAATTCTCGTTCTATCGATCATATAGGCATAATATGGCTAATAATATGAGTTAGATTGATAATAACAAGAGTAATAAGTACAGTAATTGTCGTTCTATCGATCATATAAGCATAATAAGGCTAATAATATGAGTTAGATTGATAATAATAACAGTAATAAGTATAGTAATTGTCGTTCTATCGATATTTAAAGCATAATATGGCTAATAATATGAGTTAGATTGATAATACTAAGAGTAGTGAGTATAGTAATTCTCGTTCTATCGATCATATCAGCATAATATGACTAATAATATGAGTTAGATTGATAATAATAAGAGTAATAAGTATAGTAATTGTCGTTCTATCGATCATATAAGCATAATATGGCTAATAATATGAGTTAGATTGATAATAATAAGAGTAATAAGTATAGTAATTGTCGTTCTATCAATCATTTAAGCATAATATGTCTAATAATACGAGTTAGATTGATAATAAATAACAGTAATAAGTATAGTAATTGTCGTTCTATCGATAATATAAGCATAATATGGCTAATAATATGAGTTAGATTGATAATACTAAGAGTAGTGAGTATAGTAATTCTCGTTCTATCGATCATATAAGCATAATATGACTAATAATATGAGTTAGATTGATAATAATAAGAGTAATAAGTATAGTAATTGTCGTTCTATCGATCATGTAAGCATAATATGGCTAATAATATGAGTTAGATTGATAATACTAAGAGTAGTGAGTATAGTAATTCTCGTTCTATCGATCATATAAGCATAATATGGCTAATAATATGAGTTAGATTGATAATAATAAGAGTAATAAGTATAGTAATTGTCGTTCAATCGATCATATAAGCATAATATGGCTAATAATATGAGTTAAATTGATAATACTAAGAGTAATAAGTATAGTAATTGTCGTTCTATCGATCATATAAGCATAATATGGCTAATAATATGAGTTAGATTGATAATACTAAGAGTAGTGAGTATATTAATTCTCGTTCTATCGATCATATAAGCATAATATGGCTAATAATATGAGTTAGATTGATAATAATAAGAGTAATAAGTATAGTAATTGTCGTTCTATCGATCATGTAAGCATAATATGGCTAATAATATGAGTTAGATTGATAATACTAAGAGTAGTGAGTATAGTAATTCTCGTTCTATCGATCATATAAGCATAATATGACTAATAATATGAGTTAGATTGATAATAATAAGAGTAATAAGTACAGTAATTGTAGTTCTATCGATCATTTAAGCATAATATGGTTAATAATATGAGTTAGATTCATAATAATAAGAGTAATAGGTATAGCAAATGTCGTGCGATCGATCATATCTGCACAATATGGTTAATAATATGAGTTAGATTGATAATAATAAGAGTAATAAGTATAGTAATTGTCGTTCAATCAATCATATAAGCATAATATGGCTAATAATATGAGTTAAATTGATAATACTAAGAGTAGTGAGTATAGTAATTCTCGTTCTATCGATCATATAAGCATAATATGGCTAATAATATGAGTTAGATTGATAATAATAAGAGTAATGAGTATAGTAATTGTAGTTCTATCGATCATTTAAGCATAATATGGCTAATAATATGAGTTAGATTGATAATAATAACAGTAATAAGTATAGTAATTGTCGTTCTATCGATATTTAAAGCATAATATGGCTAATAATATGAGTTAGATTGATAATACTAAGAGTAGTGAGTATAGTAATTCTCGTTCTATCGATCATATAAGCATAATATGACTAATAATATGAGTTAGATTGATAATAATAAGAGTAATAAGTATAGTAATTGTCGTTCTATCGATCATGTAAGCATAATATGGCTAATAATATGAGTTAGATTGATAATACTAAGAGTAGTGAGTATAGTAATTCTCGTTCTATCGATCATATAAGCATAATATGGCTAATAATATGAGTTAGATTGATAATAATAAGAGTAATAAGTATAGTAATTGTCGTTCAATCGATCATATAAGCATAATATGGCTAATAATATGAGTTAAATTGATAATACTAAGAGTAGTGAGTATAGTAATTGTCGTTCTATCGATCATATAAGCATAATATGGCTAATAATATGAGTTAAATTGATAATACTAAGAGTAGTGAGTATAGTAATTCTCGTTCTATCGATCATATAAGCATAATATGGCTAATAATATGAGTTAGATTGATAACAATAAGAGTAATAAGTATAGTGATTGTCGTTCTATCGATCATATAAGCATAATATGGCTAATAGTATGAGTTAGATTGATAATAATAAGAGTAATAAGTATAGTAATTGTCGTTCAATCAATCATATAAGCATAATATGGCTAATAATATGAGTTAAATTGATAATACTAAGAGTAGTGAGTATAGTAATTCTCGTTCTATCGATCATATAAGCATAATATGGCTAATAATATGAGTTAGATTGATAATAATAAGAGTAATGAGTATAGTAATTGTAGTTCTATCGATCATTTAAGCATAATATGGCTAAAAATACGAGTTAGATTGATAATAATAACAGTAATAAGTATAGTAATTGTCGTTCTATCGATATTATAAGCATAATATGGCTAATAATATGAGTTAGATTGATAATACTAAGAGTAGTGAGTATAGTAATTCTCGTTCTATCGATCATATAAGCATAATATGACTAATAATATGAGTTAGATTGATAATAATAAGAGTAATAAGTACAGTAATTGTCGTTCTATCGATCATATAAGCATAATATGGCTAATAATATGAGTTAAATTGATAATACTAAGAGTAGTGAGTATAGTAATTCTCGTTCTATCGATCATATAAGCATAATATGGCTAATAATATGAGTTAGATTGATAATAATAAGAGTAATGAGTATAGTAATTGTAGTTCTATCGATCATTTAAGCATAATATGGCTAATAATATGAGTTAGATTGATAATAATAACAGTAATAAGTATAGTAATTGTCGTTCTATCGATATTTAAAGCATAATATGGCTAATAATATGAGTTAGATTGATAATACTAAGAGTAGTGAGTATAGTAATTCTCGTTCTATCGATCATATAAGCATAATATGACTAATAATATGAGTTAGATTGATAATAGTAAGAGTAATAAGTATAGTAATTGTCGTTCTATCGATCATGTAAGCATAATATGGCTAATAATATGAGTTAGATTGATAATACTAAGAGTAGTGAGTATAGTAATTCTCGTTCTATCGATCATATAAGCATAATATGGCTAATAATATGAGTTAGATTGATAATAATAAGAGTAATAAGTATAGTAATTGTCGTTCAATCGATCATATAAGCATAATATGGCTAATAATATGAGTTAAATTGATAATACTAAGAGTAGTGAGTATAGTAATTCTCGTTCTATCGATCATATAAGCATAATATGGCTAATAATATGAGTTAGATTGATAATAATAAGAGTAATGAGTATAGTAATTGTAGTTCTATCGATCATTTAAGCATAATATGGCTAAAAATACGAGTTAGATTGATAATAATAACAGTAATAAGTATAGTAATTGTCGTTCTATCGATATTATAAGCATAATATGGCTAATAATATGAGTTAGATTGATAATACTAAGAGTAGTGAGTATAGTAATTCTCGTTCTATCGATCATATAAGCATAATATGACTAATAATATGAGTTAGATTGATAATAATAAGAGTAATAAGTACAGTAATTGTCGTTCTATCGATCATATAAGCATAATATGGCTAATAATATGAGTTAAATTGATAATACTAAGAGTAGTGAGTATAGTAATTCTCGTTCTATCGATCATATAAGCATAATATGGCTAATAATATGAGTTAGATTGATAATAATAAGAGTAATGATTATAGTAATTGTAGTTCTATCGATCATTTAAGCATAATATGGCTAATAATATGAGTTAGATTGATAATAATAACAGTAATAAGTATAGTAATTGTCGTTCTATCGATATTTAAAGCATAATATGGCTAATAATATGAGTTAGATTGATAATACTAAGAGTAGTGAGTATAGTAATTCTCGTTCTATCGATCATATAAGCATAATATGACTAATAATATGAGTTAGATTGATAATAATAAGAGTAATAAGTATAGTAATTGTCGTTCTATCGATCATGTAAGCATAATATGGCTAATAATATGAGTTAGATTGATAATACTAAGAGTAGTGAGTATAGTAATTCTCGTTCTATCGATCATATAAGCATAATATGGCTAATAATATGAGTTAGATTGATAATAATAAGAGTAATAAGTATAGTAATTGTCGTTCAATCGATCATATAAGCATAATATGGCTAATAATATGAGTTAAATTGATAATACTAAGAGTAGTGAGTATAGTAATTGTCGTTCTATCGATCATATAAGCATAATATGGCTAATAATATGAGTTAAATTGATAATACTAAGAGTAGTGAGTATAGTAATTCTCGTTCTATCGATCATATAAGCATAATATGGCTAATAATATGAGTTAGATTGATAACAATAAGAGCAATAAGTATAGTGATTGTCGTTCTATCGATCATATAAGCATAATATGGCTAATAATATGAGTTAGATTGATAATAATATGAGTAATAAGTATAGTAATTGTCGTTCAATCAATCATATAAGCATAATATGGCTAATAATATGAGTTAAATTGATAATACTAAGAGTAGTGAGTATAGTAATTCTCGTTCTATCGATCATATAAGCATAATATGACTAATAATATGAGTTAGATTGATAATAATAAGAGTAATAAGTACAGTAATTGTCGTTCTATCGATCATATAAGCATAATATGGCTAATAATATGAGTTAAATTGATAATACTAAGAGTAGTGAGTATAGTAATTCTCGTTCTATCGATCATATAAGCATAATTTGGCTAATATTATGAGTTAGATTGATAATAATAAGAGTAATGAGTATAGTAATTGTAGTTCTATCGATCATTTAAGCATAATATGGCTAATAATATGAGTTAGATTGATAATAATAACAGTAATAAGTATAGTAATTGTCGTTCTATCGATATTTAAAGCATAATATGGCTAATAATATGAGTTAGATTGATAATACTAAGAGTAGTGAGTATAGTAATTCTCGTTCTATCGATCATATAAGCATAATATGACTAATAATATGAGTTAGATTGATAATAATAAGAGTAATAAGTATAGTAATTGTCGTTCTATCGATCATGTAAGCATAATATGGCTAATAATATGAGTTAGATTGATAATACTAAGAGTAGTGAGTATAGTAATTCTCGTTCTATCGATCATATAAGCATAATATGGCTAATAATATGAGTTAGATTGATAATAATAAGAGTAATAAGTATAGTAATTGTCGTTCAATCGATCATATAAGCATAATATGGCTAATAATATGAGTTAAATTGATAATACTAAGAGTAGTGAGTATAGTAATTCTCGTTCTATCGATCATATAAGCATAATATGGCTAATAATATGAGTTAGATTGATAATAATAAGAGTAATGAGTATAGTAATTCTCGTTCTATCGATCATATAAGCATAATATGGCTAATAATATGAGTTAGATTGATAATAATAAGAGTAATAAGTATAGTAATTGTCGTTCAATCGATCATATAAGCATAATATGGCTAATAATATGAGTTAAATTGATAATACTAAGAGTAGTGAGTATAGTAATTCTCGTTCTATCGATCATATAAGCATAATATGGCTAATAATATGAGTTAGATTGATAATAATAAGAGTAATGAGTATAGTAATTGTAGTTCTATCGATCATTTAAGCATAATATGGCTAAAAATACGAGTTAGATTGATAATAATAACAGTAATAAGTATAGTAATTGTCGTTCTATCGATATTATAAGCATAATATGGCTAATAATATGAGTTAGATTGATAATACTAAGAGTAGTGAGTATAGTAATTCTCGTTCTATCGATCATATAAGCATAATATGACTAATAATATGAGTTAGATTGATAATAATAAGAGTAATAAGTACAGTAATTGTCGTTCTATCGATCATATAAGCATAATATGGCTAATAATATGAGTTAAATTGATAATACTAAGAGTAGTGAGTATAGTAATTCTCGTTCTATCGATCATATAAGCATAATATGGCTAATAATATGAGTTAGATTGATAATAATAAGAGTAATGATTATAGTAATTGTAGTTCTATCGATCATTTAAGCATAATATGGCTAATAATATGAGTTAGATTGATAATAATAACAGTAATAAGTATAGTAATTGTCGTTCTATCGATATTTAAAGCATAATATGGCTAATAATATGAGTTAGATTGATAATACTAAGAGTAGTGAGTATAGTAATTCTCGTTCTATCGATCATATAAGCATAATATGACTAATAATATGAGTTAGATTGATAATAATAAGAGTAATAAGTATAGTAATTGTCGTTCTATCGATCATGTAAGCATAATATGGCTAATAATATGAGTTAGATTGATAATACTAAGAGTAGTGAGTATAGTAATTCTCGTTCTATCGATCATATAAGCATAATATGGCTAATAATATGAGTTAGATTGATAATAATAAGAGTAATAAGTATAGTAATTGTCGTTCAATCGATCATATAAGCATAATATGGCTAATAATATGAGTTAAATTGATAATACTAAGAGTAGTGAGTATAGTAATTGTCGTTCTATCGATCATATAAGCATAATATGGCTAATAATATGAGTTAAATTGATAATACTAAGAGTAGTGAGTATAGTAATTCTCGTTCTATCGATCATATAAGCATAATATGGCTAATAATATGAGTTAGATTGATAACAATAAGAGCAATAAGTATAGTGATTGTCGTTCTATCGATCATATAAGCATAATATGGCTAATAATATGAGTTAGATTGATAATAATAAGAGTAATAAGTATAGTAATTGTCGTTCAATCAATCATATAAGCATAATATGGCTAATAATATGAGTTAAATTGATAATACTAAGAGTAGTGAGTATAGTAATTCTCGTTCTATCGATCATATAAGCATAATATGACTAATAATATGAGTTAGATTGATAATAATAAGAGTAATAAGTACAGTAATTGTCGTTCTATCGATCATATAAGCATAATATGGCTAATAATATGAGTTAAATTGATAATACTAAGAGTAGTGAGTATAGTAATTCTCGTTCTATCGATCATATAAGCATAATTTGGCTAATATTATGAGTTAGATTGATAATAATAAGAGTAATGAGTATAGTAATTGTAGTTCTATCGATCATTTAAGCATAATATGGCTAATAATATGAGTTAGATTGATAATAATAACAGTAATAAGTATAGTAATTGTCGTTCTATCGATATTTAAAGCATAATATGGCTAATAATATGAGTTAGATTGATAATACTAAGAGTAGTGAGTATAGTAATTCTCGTTCTATCGATCATATAAGCATAATATGACTAATAATATGAGTTAGATTGATAATAATAAGAGTAATAAGTATAGTAATTGTCGTTCTATCGATCATGTAAGCATAATATGGCTAATAATATGAGTTAGATTGATAATACTAAGAGTAGTGAGTATAGTAATTCTCGTTCTATCGATCATATAAGCATAATATGGCTAATAATATGAGTTAGATTGATAATAATAAGAGTAATAAGTATAGTAATTGTCGTTCAATCGATCATATAAGCATAATATGGCTAATAATATGAGTTAAATTGATAATACTAAGAGTAGTGAGTATAGTAATTCTCGTTCTATCGATCATATAAGCATAATATGGCTAATAATATGAGTTAGATTGATAATAATAAGAGTAATGAGTATAGTAATTGTAGTTCTATCGATCATTTAAGCATAATATGGTTAATAATATGAGTTAGATTCATAATAATAAGAGTAATAGGTATAGCAAATGTCGTGCGATCGATCATATCTGCATAATATGGTTAATAATATGAGTTAGATTGATAATAATAAGAGTAATAAGTATAGTAATTGTCGTTCTATCGATCATATAAGCATAATATGGTTAATAATATGAGTTAGATTGATAATAATAAGAGTAATAAGTAGAGTAATTGTCGTTCTATCGATAATATAAGCATAATATGGCTAATAATATGAGTTAGATTGATAATACTAAGAGTAGTGAGTATAGTAATTCTCGTTCTATCGATCATATAAGCATAATATGGCTAATAATATGAGTTAGATTGATAACAATAAGAGTAATAAGTATAGTAATTGTCGTTCTATCGATCATGTAAGCATAATATGGCTAATAATATGAGTTAGATTGATAATACTAAGAGTAGTGAGTATAGTAATTCTCGTTCTATCGATCATATAAGCTAAATAAGGCTAATAATATGAGTTAGATTGATAATAATAAGAGTAATAAGTATAGTAATTGTCGTTCAATCGATCATATAAGCATAATATGGCTAATAATATGAGTTAAATTGATAATACTAAGAGTAGTGAGTATAGTAATTGTCGTTCTATCGATCATATAAGCATAATATGGCTAATAATATGAGTTAAATTGATAATACTAAGAGTAGTGAGTATAGTAATTCTCGTTCTATCGATCATATAAGCATAATATGGCTAATAATATGAGTTAGATTGATAACAATAAGAGTAATAAGTATAGTGATTGTCGTTCTATCGATCATATAAGCATAATATGGCTAATAGTATGAGTTAGATTGATAATAATAAGAGTAATAAGTATAGTAATTGTCGTTCAATCAATCATATAAGCATAATATGGCTAATAATATGAGTTAAATTGATAATACTAAGAGTAGTGAGTATAGTAATTCTCGTTCTATCGATCATATAAGCATAATATGGCTAATAATATGAGTTAGATTGATAATAATAAGAGTAATGAGTATAGTAATTGTAGTTCTATCGATCATTTAAGCATAATATGGCTAAAAATACGAGTTAGATTGATAATAATAACAGTAATAAGTATAGTAATTGTCGTTCTATCGATATTATAAGCATAATATGGCTAATAATATGAGTTAGATTGATAATACTAAGAGTAGTGAGTATAGTAATTCTCGTTCTATCGATCATATAAGCATAATATGACTAATAATATGAGTTAGATTGATAATAATAAGAGTAATAAGTACAGTAATTGTCGTTCTATCGATCATATAAGCATAATATGGCTAATAATATGAGTTAAATTGATAATACTAAGAGTAGTGAGTATAGTAATTCTCGTTCTATCGATCATATAAGCATAATATGGCTAATAATATGAGTTAGATTGATAATAATAAGAGTAATGAGTATAGTAATTGTAGTTCTATCGATCATTTAAGCATAATATGGCTAATAATATGAGTTAGATTGATAATAATAACAGTAATAAGTATAGTAATTGTCGTTCTATCGATATTTAAAGCATAATATGGCTAATAATATGAGTTAGATTGATAATACTAAGAGTAGTGAGTATAGTAATTCTCGTTCTATCGATCATATAAGCATAATATGACTAATAATATGAGTTAGATTGATAATAGTAAGAGTAATAAGTATAGTAATTGTCGTTCTATCGATCATGTAAGCATAATATGGCTAATAATATGAGTTAGATTGATAATACTAAGAGTAGTGAGTATAGTAATTCTCGTTCTATCGATCATATAAGCATAATATGGCTAATAATATGAGTTAGATTGATAATAATAAGAGTAATAAGTATAGTAATTGTCGTTCAATCGATCATATAAGCATAATATGGCTAATAATATGAGTTAAATTGATAATACTAAGAGTAGTGAGTATAGTAATTCTCGTTCTATCGATCATATAAGCATAATATGGCTAATAATATGAGTTAGATTGATAATAATAAGAGTAATGAGTATAGTAATTGTAGTTCTATCGATCATTTAAGCATAATATGGCTAAAAATACGAGTTAGATTGATAATAATAACAGTAATAAGTATAGTAATTGTCGTTCTATCGATATTATAAGCATAATATGGCTAATAATATGAGTTAGATTGATAATACTAAGAGTAGTGAGTATAGTAATTCTCGTTCTATCGATCATATAAGCATAATATGACTAATAATATGAGTTAGATTGATAATAATAAGAGTAATAAGTACAGTAATTGTCGTTCTATCGATCATATAAGCATAATATGGCTAATAATATGAGTTAAATTGATAATACTAAGAGTAGTGAGTATAGTAATTCTCGTTCTATCGATCATATAAGCATAATATGGCTAATAATATGAGTTAGATTGATAATAATAAGAGTAATGATTATAGTAATTGTAGTTCTATCGATCATTTAAGCATAATATGGCTAATAATATGAGTTAGATTGATAATAATAACAGTAATAAGTATAGTAATTGTCGTTCTATCGATATTTAAAGCATAATATGGCTAATAATATGAGTTAGATTGATAATACTAAGAGTAGTGAGTATAGTAATTCTCGTTCTATCGATCATATAAGCATAATATGACTAATAATATGAGTTAGATTGATAATAATAAGAGTAATAAGTATAGTAATTGTCGTTCTATCGATCATGTAAGCATAATATGGCTAATAATATGAGTTAGATTGATAATACTAAGAGTAGTGAGTATAGTAATTCTCGTTCTATCGATCATATAAGCATAATATGGCTAATAATATGAGTTAGATTGATAATAATAAGAGTAATAAGTATAGTAATTGTCGTTCAATCGATCATATAAGCATAATATGGCTAATAATATGAGTTAAATTGATAATACTAAGAGTAGTGAGTATAGTAATTGTCGTTCTATCGATCATATAAGCATAATATGGCTAATAATATGAGTTAAATTGATAATACTAAGAGTAGTGAGTATAGTAATTCTCGTTCTATCGATCATATAAGCATAATATGGCTAATAATATGAGTTAGATTGATAACAATAAGAGCAATAAGTATAGTGATTGTCGTTCTATCGATCATATAAGCATAATATGGCTAATAATATGAGTTAGATTGATAATAATAAGAGTAATAAGTATAGTAATTGTCGTTCAATCAATCATATAAGCATAATATGGCTAATAATATGAGTTAAATTGATAATACTAAGAGTAGTGAGTATAGTAATTCTCGTTCTATCGATCATATAAGCATAATATGACTAATAATATGAGTTAGATTGATAATAATAAGAGTAATAAGTACAGTAATTGTCGTTCTATCGATCATATAAGCATAATATGGCTAATAATATGAGTTAAATTGATAATACTAAGAGTAGTGAGTATAGTAATTCTCGTTCTATCGATCATATAAGCATAATTTGGCTAATATTATGAGTTAGATTGATAATAATAAGAGTAATGAGTATAGTAATTGTAGTTCTATCGATCATTTAAGCATAATATGGCTAATAATATGAGTTAGATTGATAATAATAACAGTAATAAGTATAGTAATTGTCGTTCTATCGATATTTAAAGCATAATATGGCTAATAATATGAGTTAGATTGATAATACTAAGAGTAGTGAGTATAGTAATTCTCGTTCTATCGATCATATAAGCATAATATGACTAATAATATGAGTTAGATTGATAATAATAAGAGTAATAAGTATAGTAATTGTCGTTCTATCGATCATGTAAGCATAATATGGCTAATAATATGAGTTAGATTGATAATACTAAGAGTAGTGAGTATAGTAATTCTCGTTCTATCGATCATATAAGCATAATATGGCTAATAATATGAGTTAGATTGATAATAATAAGAGTAATAAGTATAGTAATTGTCGTTCAATCGATCATATAAGCATAATATGGCTAATAATATGAGTTAAATTGATAATACTAAGAGTAGTGAGTATAGTAATTCTCGTTCTATCGATCATATAAGCATAATATGGCTAATAATATGAGTTAGATTGATAATAATAAGAGTAATGAGTATAGTAATTGTAGTTCTATCGATCATTTAAGCATAATATGGTTAATAATATGAGTTAGATTCATAATAATAAGAGTAATAGGTATAGCAAATGTCGTGCGATCGATCATATCTGCATAATATGGTTAATAATATGAGTTAGATTGATAATAATAAGAGTAATAAGTATAGTAATTGTCGTTCTATCGATCATATAAGCATAATATGGTTAATAATATGAGTTAGATTGATAATAATAAGAGTAATAAGTAGAGTAATTGTCGTTCTATCGATAATATAAGCATAATATGGCTAATAATATGAGTTAGATTGATAATACTAAGAGTAGTGAGTATAGTAATTCTCGTTCTATCGATCATATAAGCATAATATGGCTAATAATATGAGTTAGATTGATAACAATAAGAGTAATAAGTATAGTAATTGTCGTTCTATCGATCATATAAGCATAATATGGCTAATAATATGAGTTAGATTGATAATAATAAGAGTAATAAGTATAGTAATTGTCGTTCAATCAATCATATAAGCATAATATGGCTAATAATATGAGTTAAATTGATAATACTAAGAGTAGTGAGTATAGTAATTCTCGTTCTATCGATCATATAAGCATAATATGGCTAATAATATGAGTTAGATTGATAATAATAAGAGTAATGAGTATAGTAATTGTAGTTCTATCGATCATTTAAGCATAATATGGCTAAAAATATGAGTTAGATTGATAATAATAACAGTAATAAGTATAGTAATTGTCGTTCTATCGATATTATAAGCATAATATGGCTAATAATATGAGTTAGATTGATAATACTAAGAGTAGTGAGTATAGTAATTCTCGCTCTATCGATCATATAAGCATAATATGACTAATAATATGAGTTAGATTGATAATAATAAGAGTAATAAGTACAGTAATTGTCGTTCTATCGATCATATAAGCATAATATGGCTAATAATATGAGTTAAATTGATAATACTAAGAGTAGTGAGTATAGTAATTCTCGTTCTATCGATCATATAAGCATAATATGGCTAATAATATGAGTTAGATTGATAATAATAAGAGTAATGAGTATAGTAATTGTAGTTCTATCGATCATTTAAGCATAATATGGCTATTAATATGAGTTAGATTGACAATAATAACAGTAATAAGTATAGTAATTGTCGTTCTATCGATATTATAAGCATAATATGGCTAATAATATGAGTTAGATTGATAATACTAAGAGTAGTGAGTATAGTAATTCCCGTTCTATCGATCATATAAGCATAATATGGCTAATAATATGAGTTAGATTGATAATAATAACAGTAATAAGTATAGTAATTGTCGTTCTATCGATATTTTAAGCATAATATGGCTAATAATATGAGTTAGATTGATAATACTAAGAGTAGTGAGTATAGTAATTCTCGTTCTATCGATCATATAAGCATAATATGGCTAATAATATGAGTTAGATTGATAATAATAAGAGTAATAAGTATAGTAATTGTCGTTCTATCGATAATATAAGCATAATATGGCTAATAATATGAGTTAGATTGATAATACTAAGAGTAGTGAGTATAGTAATTCTCGTTCTATCGATCATATAAGCATAATATGGTTAATAATATGAGTTAGATTGATAATAATAAGAGTAATAAGTAGAGTAATTGTCGTTCTATAAATAATATAAGCATAATATGGCTAATAATATGAGTTAGATTGATAATACTAAGAGTAGTGAGTATAGTAATTCTCGTTCTATCGATCATATAAGCATAATATGGCTAATAATATGAGTTAGATTGATAATACTAAGAGTAGTGAGTATAGTAATTCCCGTTCTATCGATCATATAAGCATAATATGGCTAATAATATGAGTTAGATTGATAATAATAACAGTAATAAGTATAGTAATTGTCGTTCTATCGATATTTTAAGCATAATATGGCTAATAATATGAGTTAGATTGATAATACTAAGAGTAGTGAGTATAGTAATTCTCGTTCTATCGATCATATAAGCATAATATGGCTAATAATATGAGTTAGATTGATAATAATAAGAGTAATAAGTATAGTAATTGTCGTTCTATCGATAATATAAGCATAATATGGCTAATAATATGAGTTAGATTGATAATACTAAGAGTAGTGAGTATAGTAATTCTCGTTCTATCGATCATATAAGCATAATATGGCTAATAATATGAGTTAAATTGATAATACTAAGAGTAGTGAGTATAGTAATTCTCGTTCTATCGATCATATAAGCATAATATGGCTAATAATATGAGTTAGATTGATAATAATAAGAGTAATGAGTATAGTAATTGTAGTTCTATCGATCATTTAAGCATAATATGGCTAAAAATATGAGTTAGATTGATAATAATAACAGTAATAAGTATAGTAATTGTCGTTCTATCGATATTATAAGCATAATATGGCTAATAATATGAGTTAGATTGATAATACTAAGAGTAGTGAGTATAGTAATTCTCGTTCTATCGATCATATAAGCATAATATGGCTAATAATATGAGTTAAATTGATAATACTAAGAGTAGTGAGTATAGTAATTCTCGTTCTATCGATCATATAAGCATAATATGGCTAATAATATGAGTTAGATTGATAATAATAAGAGTAATGAGTATAGTAATTGTAGTTCTATCGATCATTTAAGCATAATATGGCTATTAATATGAGTTAGATTGATAATAATAACAGTAATAAGTATAGTAATTGTCGTTCTATCGATATTATAAGCATAATATGGCTAATAATATGAGTTAGATTGATAATACTAAGAGTAGTGGGTATAGTAATTCCCGTTCTATCGATCATATAAGCATAATATGGCTAATAATATGAGTTAGATTGATAATAATAACAGTAATAAGTATAGTAATTGTCGTTCTATCGATATTTTAAGCATAATATGGCTAATAATATGAGTTAGATTGATAATACTAAGAGTAGTGAGTATAGTAATTCTCGTTCTATCGATCGTATAAGCATAATATGGCTAATAATATGAGTTAGATTGATAATAATAAGAGTAATAAGTATAGTAATTGTCGTTCTATCGATCATATAAGCATAATATGGCTAATAATATGAGTTAGATTGATAATACTAAGAGTAGTGAGTATATTAATTCTCGTTCTATCGATCATATAGGCATAATATGGCTAATAATATGAGTTAGATTGATAATAACAAGAGTAATAAGTACAGTAATTGTCGTTCTATCGATCATATAAGCATAATAAGGCTAATAATATGAGTTAGATTGATAATAATAACAGTAATAAGTATAGTAATTGTCGTTCTATCGATATTTAAAGCATAATATGGCTAATAATATGAGTTAGATTGATAATACTAAGAGTAGTGAGTATAGTAATTCTCGTTCTATCGATCATATAAGCATAATATGACTAATAATATGAGTTAGATTGATAATAGTAAGAGTAATAAGTATAGTAATTGTCGTTCTATCGATCATGTAAGCATAATATGGCTAATAATATGAGTTAGATTGATAATACTAAGAGTAGTGAGTATAGTAATTCTCGTTCTATCGATCATATAAGCATAATATGGCTAATAATATGAGTTAGATTGATAATAATAAGAGTAATAAGTATAGTAATTGTCGTTCAATCGATCATATAAGCATAATATGGCTAATAATATGAGTTAAATTGATAATACTAAGAGTAGTGAGTATAGTAATTCTCGTTCTATCGATCATATAAGCATAATATGGCTAATAATATGAGTTAGATTGATAATAATAAGAGTAATGAGTATAGTAATTGTAGTTCTATCGATCATTTAAGCATAATATGGCTAAAAATACGAGTTAGATTGATAATAATAACAGTAATAAGTATAGTAATTGTCGTTCTATCGATATTATAAGCATAATATGGCTAATAATATGAGTTAGATTGATAATACTAAGAGTAGTGAGTATAGTAATTCTCGTTCTATCGATCATATAAGCATAATATGACTAATAATATGAGTTAGATTGATAATAATAAGAGTAATAAGTACAGTAATTGTCGTTCTATCGATCATATAAGCATAATATGGCTAATAATATGAGTTAAATTGATAATACTAAGAGTAGTGAGTATAGTAATTCTCGTTCTATCGATCATATAAGCATAATATGGCTAATAATATGAGTTAGATTGATAATAATAAGAGTAATGATTATAGTAATTGTAGTTCTATCGATCATTTAAGCATAATATGGCTAATAATATGAGTTAGATTGATAATAATAACAGCAATAAGTATAGTAATTGTCGTTCTATCGATATTTAAAGCATAATATGGCTAATAATATGAGTTAGATTGATAATACTAAGAGTAGTGAGTATAGTAATTCTCGTTCTATCGATCATATAAGCATAATATGACTAATAATATGAGTTAGATTGATAATAATAAGAGTAATAAGTATAGTAATTGTCGTTCTATCGATCATGTAAGCATAATATGGCTAATAATATGAGTTAGATTGATAATACTAAGAGTAGTGAGTATAGTAATTCTCGTTCTATCGATCATATAAGCATAATATGGCTAATAATATGAGTTAGATTGATAATAATAAGAGTAATAAGTATAGTAATTGTCGTTCAATCGATCATATAAGCATAATATGGCTAATAATATGAGTTAAATTGATAATACTAAGAGTAGTGAGTATAGTAATTGTCGTTCTATCGATCATATAAGCATAATATGGCTAATAATATGAGTTAAATTGATAATACTAAGAGTAGTGAGTATAGTAATTCTCGTTCTATCGATCATATAAGCATAATATGGCTAATAATATGAGTTAGATTGATAACAATAAGAGCAATAAGTATAGTGATTGTCGTTCTATCGATCATATAAGCATAATATGGCTAATAATATGAGTTAGATTGATAATAATAAGAGTAATAAGTATAGTAATTGTCGTTCAATCAATCATATAAGCATAATATGGCTAATAATATGAGTTAAATTGATAATACTAAGAGTAGTGAGTATAGTAATTCTCGTTCTATCGATCATATAAGCATAATATGACTAATAATATGAGTTAGATTGATAATAATAAGAGTAATAAGTACAGTAATTGTCGTTCTATCGATCATATAAGCATAATATGGCTAATAATATGAGTTAAATTGATAATACTAAGAGTAGTGAGTATAGTAATTCTCGTTCTATCGATCATATAAGCATAATTTGGCTAATATTATGAGTTAGATTGATAATAATAAGAGTAATGAGTATAGTAATTGTAGTTCTATCGATCATTTAAGCATAATATGGCTAATAATATGAGTTAGATTGATAATAATAACAGTAATAAGTATAGTAATTGTCGTTCTATCGATATTTAAAGCATAATATGGCTAATAATATGAGTTAGATTGATAATACTAAGAGTAGTGAGTATAGTAATTCTCGTTCTATCGATCATATAAGCATAATATGACTAATAATATGAGTTAGATTGATAATAATAAGAGTAATAAGTATAGTAATTGTCGTTCTATCGATCATGTAAGCATAATATGGCTAATAATATGAGTTAGATTGATAATACTAAGAGTAGTGAGTATAGTAATTCTCGTTCTATCGATCATATAAGCATAATATGGCTAATAATATGAGTTAGATTGATAATAATAAGAGTAATAAGTATAGTAATTGTCGTTCAATCGATCATATAAGCATAATATGGCTAATAATATGAGTTAAATTGATAATACTAAGAGTAGTGAGTATAGTAATTCTCGTTCTATCGATCATATAAGCATAATATGGCTAATAATATGAGTTAGATTGATAATAATAAGAGTAATGAGTATAGTAATTGTAGTTCTATCGATCATTTAAGCATAATATGGTTAATAATATGAGTTAGATTCATAATAATAAGAGTAATAGGTATAGCAAATGTCGTGCGATCGATCATATCTGCATAATATGGTTAATAATATGAGTTAGATTGATAATAATAAGAGTAATAAGTATAGTAATTGTCGTTCTATCGATCATATAAGCATAATATGGTTAATAATATGAGTTAGATTGATAATAATAAGAGTAATAAGTAGAGTAATTGTCGTTCTATCGATAATATAAGCATAATATGGCTAATAATATGAGTTAGATTGATAATACTAAGAGTAGTGAGTATAGTAATTCTCGTTCTATCGATCATATAAGCATAATATGGCTAATAATATGAGTTAGATTGATAACAATAAGAGTAATAAGTATAGTAATTGTCGTTCTATCGATCATATAAGCATAATATGGCTAATAATATGAGTTAGATTGATAATAATAAGAGTAATAAGTATAGTAATTGTCGTTCAATCAATCATATAAGCATAATATGGCTAATAATATGAGTTAAATTGATAATACTAAGAGTAGTGAGTATAGTAATTCTCGTTCTATCGATCATATAAGCATAATATGGCTAATAATATGAGTTAGATTGATAATAATAAGAGTAATGAGTATAGTAATTGTAGTTCTATCGATCATTTAAGCATAATATGGCTAAAAATATGAGTTAGATTGATAATAATAACAGTAATAAGTATAGTAATTGTCGTTCTATCGATATTATAAGCATAATATGGCTAATAATATGAGTTAGATTGATAATACTAAGAGTAGTGAGTATAGTAATTCTCGCTCTATCGATCATATAAGCATAATATGACTAATAATATGAGTTAGATTGATAATAATAAGAGTAATAAGTACAGTAATTGTCGTTCTATCGATCATATAAGCATAATATGGCTAATAATATGAGTTAAATTGATAATACTAAGAGTAGTGAGTATAGTAATTCTCGTTCTATCGATCATATAAGCATAATATGGCTAATAATATGAGTTAGATTGATAATAATAAGAGTAATGAGTATAGTAATTGTAGTTCTATCGATCATTTAAGCATAATATGGCTATTAATATGAGTTAGATTGACAATAATAACAGTAATAAGTATAGTAATTGTCGTTCTATCGATATTATAAGCATAATATGGCTAATAATATGAGTTAGATTGATAATACTAAGAGTAGTGAGTATAGTAATTCCCGTTCTATCGATCATATAAGCATAATATGGCTAATAATATGAGTTAGATTGATAATAATAACAGTAATAAGTATAGTAATTGTCGTTCTATCGATATTTTAAGCATAATATGGCTAATAATATGAGTTAGATTGATAATACTAAGAGTAGTGAGTATAGTAATTCTCGTTCTATCGATCATATAAGCATAATATGGCTAATAATATGAGTTAGATTGATAATAATAAGAGTAATAAGTATAGTAATTGTCGTTCTATCGATAATATAAGCATAATATGGCTAATAATATGAGTTAGATTGATAATACTAAGAGTAGTGAGTATAGTAATTCTCGTTCTATCGATCATATAAGCATAATATGGTTAATAATATGAGTTAGATTGATAATAATAAGAGTAATAAGTAGAGTAATTGTCGTTCTATCGATAATATAAGCATAATATGGCTAATAATATGAGTTAGATTGATAATACTAAGAGTAGTGAGTATAGTAATTCTCGTTCTATCGATCATATAAGCATAATATGGCTAATAATATGAGTTAGATTGATAATACTAAGAGTAGTGAGTATAGTAATTCCCGTTCTATCGATCATATAAGCATAATATGGCTAATAATATGAGTTAGATTGATAATAATAACAGTAATAAGTATAGTAATTGTCGTTCTATCGATATTTTAAGCATAATATGGCTAATAATATGAGTTAGATTGATAATACTAAGAGTAGTGAGTATAGTAATTCTCGTTCTATCGATCATATAAGCATAATATGGCTAATAATATGAGTTAGATTGATAATAATAAGAGTAATAAGTATAGTAATTGTCGTTCTATCGATAATATAAGCATAATATGGCTAATAATATGAGTTAGATTGATAATACTAAGAGTAGTGAGTATAGTAATTCTCGTTCTATCGATCATATAAGCATAATATGGCTAATAATATGAGTTAAATTGATAATACTAAGAGTAGTGAGTATAGTAATTCTCGTTCTATCGATCATATAAGCATAATATGGCTAATAATATGAGTTAGATTGATAATAATAAGAGTAATGAGTATAGTAATTGTAGTTCTATCGATCATTTAAGCATAATATGGCTAAAAATATGAGTTAGATTGATAATAATAACAGTAATAAGTATAGTAATTGTCGTTCTATCGATATTATAAGCATAATATGGCTAATAATATGAGTTAGATTGATAATACTAAGAGTAGTGAGTATAGTAATTCTCGTTCTATCGATCATATAAGCATAATATGGCTAATAATATGAGTTAAATTGATAATACTAAGAGTAGTGAGTATAGTAATTCTCGTTCTATCGATCATATAAGCATAATATGGCTAATAATATGAGTTAGATTGATAATAATAAGAGTAATGAGTATAGTAATTGTAGTTCTATCGATCATTTAAGCATAATATGGCTATTAATATGAGTTAGATTGATAATAATAACAGTAATAAGTATAGTAATTGTCGTTCTATCGATATTATAAGCATAATATGGCTAATAATATGAGTTAGATTGATAATACTAAGAGTAGTGGGTATAGTAATTCCCGTTCTATCGATCATATAAGCATAATATGGCTAATAATATGAGTTAGATTGATAATAATAACAGTAATAAGTATAGTAATTGTCGTTCTATCGATATTTTAAGCATAATATGGCTAATAATATGAGTTAGATTGATAATACTAAGAGTAGTGAGTATAGTAATTCTCGTTCTATCGATCGTATAAGCATAATATGGCTAATAATATGAGTTAGATTGATAATAATAAGAGTAATAAGTATAGTAATTGTCGTTCTATCGATCATATAAGCATAATATGGCTAATAATATGAGTTAGATTGATAATACTAAGAGTGGTGAGTATATTAATTCTCGTTCTATCGATCATATAGGCATAATATGGCTAATAATATGAGTTAGATTGATAATAACAAGAGTAATAAGTACAGTAATTGTCGTTCTATCGATCATATAAGCATAATAAGGCTAATAATATGAGTTAGATTGATAATAATAACAGTAATAAGTATAGTAATTGTCGTTCTATCGATATTTAAAGCATAATATGGCTAATAATATGAGTTAGATTGATAATACTAAGAGTAGTGAGTATAGTAATTCTCGTTCTATCGATCATATCAGCATAATATGACTAATAATATGAGTTAGATTGATAATAATAAGAGTAATAAGTATAGTAATTGTCGTTCTATCGATCATATAAGCATAATATGGCTAATAATATGAGTTAGATTGATAATAATAAGAGTAATAAGTATAGTAATTGTCGTTCTATCAATCATTTAAGCATAATATGTCTAATAATACGAGTTAGATTGATAATAAATAACAGTAATAAGTATAGTAATTGTCGTTCTATCGATAATATAAGCATAATATGGCTAATAATATGAGTTAGATTGATAATACTAAGAGGAGTGAGTATAGTAATTCTCGTTCTATCGATCATATAAGCATAATATGGCTAATAATATGAGTTAGATTGATAACAATAAGAGTAATAAGTATAGTAATTGTCGTTCTATCGATCATATAAGCATAATATGGCTAATAATATGAGTTAGATTGATAATAATAAGAGTAATAAGTATAGTAATTGTCGTTCAATCGATCATATAAGCATAATATGGCTAATAATATGAGTTAAATTGATAATACTAAGAGTAGTGAGTATAGTAATTCTCGTTCTATCGATCATATAAGCATGATATGGCTATTAATATGAGTTAGATTGATAATAATAACAGTAATAAGTATAGTAATTGTCGTTCTATCGATCATATAAGCATAATATGGCTAATAATATGAGTTAGATTGATAATAATAAGAGTAATAAGTATAGTAATTGTCGTTCTATCAAACATTTAAGCATAATATGTCTAATAATACGAGTTAGATTGATAATAAATAACAGTAATAAGTATAGTAATTGTCGTTCTATCGATAATATAAGCATAATATGGCTAATAATATGAGTTAGATTGATAATACTAAGAGTAGTGAGTATAGTAATTCTCGTTCTATCGATCATATAAGCATAATATGGCTAATAATATGAGTTAGATTGATAACAATAAGAGTAATAAGTATAGTAATTGTCGTTCTATCGATCATATAAGCATAATATGGCTAATAATATGAGTTAGATTGATAATAATAAGAGTAATAAGTATAGTAATTGTCGTTCAATCGATCATATAAGCATAATATGGCTAATAATATGAGTTAGATTGATAATAATAAGAGTAATGAGTATAGTAATTGTAGTTCTATCGATCATTTAAGCATGATATGGCTATTAATATGAGTTAGATTGATAATAATAACAGTAATAAGTATAGTAATTGTCGTTCTATCGATATTATAAGCATAATATGGCTAATAATATGAGTTAGATTGATAATACTAAGAGTAGTGAGTATAGTAATTCTCGTTCTATCGATCATATAAGCATAATATGACTAATAATATGAGTTAGATTGATAATAATAAGAGTAATAAGTACAGTAATTGTAGTTCTATCGATCATTTAAGCATAATATGGTTAATAATATGAGTTAGATTCATAATAATAAGAGTAATAGGTATAGCAAATGTCGTGCGATCGATCATATCTGCACAATATGGTTAATAATATGAGTTAGATTGATAATAATAAGAGTAATAAGTATAGTAATTGTCGTTCTATCGATCATATAAGCATAATATGGTTAATAATATGAGTTAGATTGATAATAATAAGAGTAATAAGTAGAGTAATTGTCGTTCTATCGATAATATAAGCATAATATGGCTAATAATATGAGTTAGATTGATAATACTAAGAGTAGTGAGTATAGTAATTCTCGTTCTATCGATCATATAAGCATAATATGGCTAATAATATGAGTTAGATTGATAACAATAAGAGTAATAAGTATAGTAATTGTCGTTCTATCGATCATATAAGCATAATATGGCTAATAATATGAGTTAGATTGATAATAATAAGAGTAATAAGTATAGTAATTGTCGTTCAATCAATCATATAAGCATAATATGGCTAATAATATGAGTTAAATTGATAATACTAAGAGTAGTGAGTATAGTAATTCTCGTTCTATCGATCATATAAGCATAATATGGCTAATAATATGAGTTAGATTGATAATAATAAGAGTAATGAGTATAGTAATTGTAGTTCTATCGATCATTTAAGCATAATATGGCTAATAATATGAGTTAGATTGATAATAATAACAGTAATAAGTATAGTAATTGTCGTTCTATCGATATTTAAAGCATAATATGGCTAATAATATGAGTTAGATTGATAATACTAAGAGTAGTGAGTATAGTAATTCTCGTTCTATCGATCATATAAGCATAATATGACTAATAATATGAGTTAGATTGATAATAATAAGAGTAATAAGTATAGTAATTGTCGTTCTATCGATCATGTAAGCATAATATGGCTAATAATATGAGTTAGATTGATAATACTAAGAGTAGTGAGTATAGTAATTCTCGTTCTATCGATCATATAAGCATAATATGGCTAATAATATGAGTTAGATTGATAATAATAAGAGTAATAAGTGTAGTAATTGTCGTTCAATCGATCATATAAGCATAATATGGCTAATAATATGAGTTAAATTGATAATACTAAGAGTAGTGAGTATAGTAATTGTCGTTCTATCGATCATATAAGCATAATATGGCTAATAATATGAGTTAAATTGATAATACTAAGAGTAGTGAGTATAGTAATTCTCGTTCTATCGATCATATAAGCATAATATGGCTAATAATATGAGTTAGATTGATAACAATAAGAGTAATAAGTATAGTGATTGTCGTTCTATCGATCATATAAGCATAATATGGCTAATAATATGAGTTAGATTGATAATAATAAGAGTAATAAGTATAGTAATTGTCGTTCAATCAATCATATAAGCATAATATGGCTAATAATATGAGTTAAATTGATAATACTAAGAGTAGTGAGTATAGTAATTCTCGTTCTATCGATCATATAAGCATAATATGGCTAATAATATGAGTTAGATTGATAATAATAAGAGTAATGAGTATAGTAATTGTAGTTCTATCGATCATTTAAGCATAATATGGCTAAAAATACGAGTTAGATTGATAATAATAACAGTAATAAGTATAGTAATTGTCGTTCTATCGATATTATAAGCATAATATGGCTAATAATATGAGTTAGATTGATAATACTAAGAGTAGTGAGTATAGTAATTCTCGTTCTATCGATCATATAAGCATAATATGACTAATAATATGAGTTAGATTGATAATAATAAGAGTAATAAGTACAGTAATTGTCGTTCTATCGATCATATAAGCATAATATGGATAATAATATGAGTTAAATTGATAATACTAAGAGTAGTGAGTATAGTAATTCTCGTTCTATCGATCATATAAGCATAATATGGCTAATAATATGAGTTAGATTGATAATAATAAGAGTAATGAGTATAGTAATTGTAGTTCTATCGATCATTTAAGCATAATATGGCTAATAATATGAGTTAGATTGATAATAATAACAGTAATAAGTATAGTAATTGTCGTTCTATCGATATTTAAAGCATAATATGGCTAATAATATGAGTTAGATTGATAATACTAAGAGTAGTGAGTATAGTAATTCTCGTTCTATCGATCATATAAGCATAATATGACTAATAATATGAGTTAGATTGATAATAATAAGAGTAATAAGTATAGTAATTGTCGTTCTATCGATCATGTAAGCATAATATGGCTAATAATATGAGTTAGATTGATAATACTAAGAGTAGTGAGTATAGTAATTCTCGTTCTATCGATCATATAAGCATAATATGGCTAATAATATGAGTTAGATTGATAATAATAAGAGTAATAAGTATAGTAATTGTCGTTCAATCGATCATATAAGCATAATATGGCTAATAATATGAGTTAAATTGATAATACTAAGAGTAATAAGTATAGTAATTGTCGTTCTATCGATCATATAAGCATAATATGGCTAATCATATGAGTTAGATTGATAATACTAAGAGTAGTGAGTATATTAATTCTCGTTCTATCGATCATATAAGCATAATATGGCTAATAATATGAGTTAGATTGATAATAATAAGAGTAATAAGTATAGTAATTGTCGTTCTATCGATCATGTAAGCATAATATGGCTAATAATATGAGTTAGATTGATAATACTAAGAGTAGTGAGTATAGTAATTCTCGTTCTATCGATCATATAAGCATAATATGACTAATAATATGAGTTAGATTGATAATAATAAGAGTAATAAGTACAGTAATTGTAGTTCTATCGATCATTTAAGCATAATATGGTTAATAATATGAGTTAGATTCATAATAATAAGAGTAATAGGTATAGCAAATGTCGTGCGATCGATCATATCTGCACAATATGGTTAATAATATGAGTTAGATTGATAATAATAAGAGTAATAAGTATAGTAATTGTCGTTCTATCGATCATATAAGCATAATATGGTTAATAATATGAGTTAGATTGATAATAATAAGAGTAATAAGTAGAGTAATTGTCGTTCTATCGATAATATAAGCATAATATGGCTAATAATATGAGTTAGATTGATAATACTAAGAGTAGTGAGTATAGTAATTCTCGTTCTATCGATCATATAAGCATAATATGGCTAATAATATGAGTTAGATTGATAACAATAAGAGTAATAAGTATAGTAATTGTCGTTCTATCGATCATATAAACATAATATGGCTAATAATATGAGTTAGATTGATAATAATAAGAGTAATAAGTATAGTAATTGTCGTTCAATCAATCATATAAGCATAATATGGCTAATAATATGAGTTAAATTGATAATACTAAGAGTAGTGAGTATAGTAATTCTCGTTCTATCGATCATATAAGCATAATATGGCTAATAATATGAGTTAGATTGATAATAATAAGAGTAATGAGTATAGTAATTGTAGTTCTATCGATCATTTAAGCATAATATGGCTAATAATATGAGTTAGATTGATAATAATAACAGTAATAAGTATAGTAATTGTCGTTCTATCGATATTTAAAGCATAATATGGCTAATAATATGAGTTAGATTGATAATACTAAGAGTAGTGAGTATAGTAATTCTCGTTCTATCGATCATATAAGCATAATATGACTAATAATATGAGTTAGATTGATAATAATAAGAGTAATAAGTATAGTAATTGTCGTTCTATCGATCATGTAAGCATAATATGGCTAATAATATGAGTTAGATTGATAATACTAAGAGTAGTGAGTATAGTAATTCTCGTTCTATCGATCATATAAGCATAATATGGCTAATAATATGAGTTAGATTGATAATAATAAGAGTAATAAGTATAGTAATTGTCGTTCAATCGATCATATAAGCATAATATGGCTAATAATATGAGTTAAATTGATAATACTAAGAGTAGTGAGTATAGTAATTGTCGTTCTATCGATCATATAAGCATAATATGGCTAATAATATGAGTTAAATTGATAATACTAAGAGTAGTGAGTATAGTAATTCTCGTTCTATCGATCATATAAGCATAATATGGCTAATAATATGAGTTAGATTGATAACAATAAGAGTAATAAGTATAGTGATTGTCGTTCTATCGATCATATAAGCATAATATGGCTAATAATATGAGTTAGATTGATAATAATAAGAGTAATAAGTATAGTAATTGTCGTTCAATCAATCATATAAGCATAATATGGCTAATAATATGAGTTAAATTGATAATACTAAGAGTAGTGAGTATAGTAATTCTCGTTCTATCGATCATATAAGCATAATATGGCTAATAATATGAGTTAGATTGATAATAATAAGAGTAATGAGTATAGTAATTGTAGTTCTATCGATCATTTAAGCATAATATGGCTAAAAATACGAGTTAGATTGATAATAATAACAGTAATAAGTATAGTAATTGTCGTTCTATCGATATTATAAGCATAATATGGCTAATAATATGAGTTAGATTGATAATACTAAGAGTAGTGAGTATAGTAATTCTCGTTCTATCGATCATATAAGCATAATATGACTAATAATATGAGTTAGATTGATAATAATAAGAGTAATAAGTACAGTAATTGTCGTTCTATCGATCATATAAGCATAATATGGATAATAATATGAGTTAAATTGATAATACTAAGAGTAGTGAGTATAGTAATTCTCGTTCTATCGATCATATAAGCATAATATGGCTAATAATATGAGTTAGATTGATAATAATAAGAGTAATGAGTATAGTAATTGTAGTTCTATCGATCATTTAAGCATAATATGGCTAATAATATGAGTTAGATTGATAATAATAACAGTAATAAGTATAGTAATTGTCGTTCTATCGATATTTAAAGCATAATATGGCTAATAATATGAGTTAGATTGATAATACTAAGAGTAGTGAGTATAGTAATTCTCGTTCTATCGATCATATAAGCATAATATGACTAATAATATGAGTTAGATTGATAATAATAAGAGTAATAAGTATAGTAATTGTCGTTCTATCGATCATGTAAGCATAATATGGCTAATAATATGAGTTAGATTGATAATACTAAGAGTAGTGAGTATAGTAATTCTCGTTCTATCGATCATATAAGCATAATATGGCTAATAATATGAGTTAGATTGATAATAATAAGAGTAATAAGTATAGTAATTGTCGTTCAATCGATCATATAAGCATAATATGGCTAATAATATGAGTTAAATTGATAATACTAAGAGTAATAAGTATAGTAATTGTCGTTCTATCGATCATATAAGCATAATATGGCTAATAATATGAGTTAGATTGATAATACTAAGAGTAGTGAGTATATTAATTCTCGTTCTATCGATCATATAGGCATAATATGGCTAATAATATGAGTTAGATTGATAATAACAAGAGTAATAAGTACAGTAATTGTCGTTCTATCGATCATATAAGCATAATAAGGCTAATAATATGAGTTAGATTGATAATAATAACAGTAATAAGTATAGTAATTGTCGTTCTATCGATATTTAAAGCATAATATGGCTAATAATATGAGTTAGATTGATAATACTAAGAGTAGTGAGTATAGTAATTCTCGTTCTATCGATCATATCAGCATAATATGACTAATAATATGAGTTAGATTGATAATAATAAGAGTAATAAGTATAGTAATTGTCGTTCTATCGATCATATAAGCATAATATGGCTAATAATATGAGTTAGATTGATAATAATAAGAGTAATAAGTATAGTAATTGTCGTTCTATCAATCATTTAAGCATAATATGTCTAATAATACGAGTTAGATTGATAATAAATAACAGTAATAAGTATAGTAATTGTCGTTCTATCGATAATATAAGCATAATATGGCTAATAATATGAGTTAGATTGATAATACTAAGAGTAGTGAGTATAGTAATTCTCGTTCTATCGATCATATAAGCATAATATGGCTAATAATATGAGTTAGATTGATAACAATAAGAGTAATAAGTATAGTAATTGTCGTTCTATCGATCATATAAGCATAATATGGCTAATAATATGAGTTAGATTGATAATAATAAGAGTAATAAGTATAGTAATTGTCGTTCAATCGATCATATAAGCATAATATGGCTAATAATATGAGTTAAATTGATAATACTAAGAGTAGTGAGTATAGTAATTCTCGTTCTATCGATCATATAAGCATGATATGGCTATTAATATGAGTTAGATTGATAATAATAACAGTAATAAGTATAGTAATTGTCGTTCTATCGATCATATAAGCATAATATGGCTAATAATATGAGTTAGATTGATAATAATAAGAGTAATAAGTATAGTAATTGTCGTTCTATCAAACATTTAAGCATAATATGTCTAATAATACGAGTTAGATTGATAATAAATAACAGTAATAAGTATAGTAATTGTCGTTCTATCGATAATATAAGCATAATATGGCTAATAATATGAGTTAGATTGATAATACTAAGAGTAGTGAGTATAGTAATTCTCGTTCTATCGATCATATAAGCATAATATGGCTAATAATATGAGTTAGATTGATAACAATAAGAGTAATAAGTATAGTAATTGTCGTTCTATCGATCATATAAGCATAATATGGCTAATAATATGAGTTAGATTGATAATAATAAGAGTAATAAGTATAGTAATTGTCGTTCAATCGATCATATAAGCATAATATGGCTAATAATATGAGTTAGATTGATAATAATAAGAGTAATGAGTATAGTAATTGTAGTTCTATCGATCATTTAAGCATGATATGGCTATTAATATGAGTTAGATTGATAATAATAACAGTAATAAGTATAGTAATTGTCGTTCTATCGATATTATAAGCATAATATGGCTAATAATATGAGTTAGATTGATAATACTAAGAGTAGTGAGTATAGTAATTCTCGTTCTATCGATCATATAAGCATAATATGACTAATAATATGAGTTAGATTGATAATAATAAGAGTAATAAGTACAGTAATTGTAGTTCTATCGATCATTTAAGCATAATATGGTTAATAATATGAGTTAGATTCATAATAATAAGAGTAATAGGTATAGCAAATGTCGTGCGATCGATCATATCTGCACAATATGGTTAATAATATGAGTTAGATTGATAATAATAAGAGTAATAAGTATAGTAATTGTCGTTCTATCGATCATATAAGCATAATATGGCTAATAATATGAGTTAGATTGATAATAATAAGAGTAATAAGTATAGTAATTGTCGTTCAATCAATCATATAAGCATAATATGGCTAATAATATGAGTTAAATTGATAATACTAAGAGTAGTGAGTATAGTAATTCTCGTTCTATCGATCATATAAGCATAATATGGCTAATAATATGAGTTAGATTGATAATAATAAGAGTAATGAGTATAGTAATTGTAGTTCTATCGATCATTTAAGCATAATATGGCTAATAATATGAGTTAGATTGATAATAATAACAGTAATAAGTATAGTAATTGTCGTTCTATCGATAATTAAAGCATAATATGGCTAATAATATGAGTTAGATTGATAATACTAAGAGTAGTGAGTATAGTAATTCTCGTTCTATCGATCATATAAGCATAATATGGCTAATAATATGAGTTAAATTGATAATACTAAGAGTAGTGAGTATAGTAATTCTCGTTCTATCGATCATATAAGCATAATATGGCTAATAATATGAGTTAGATTGATAACAATAAGAGTAATAAGTATAGTGATTGTCGTTCTATCGATCATATAAGCATAATATGGCTAATAATATGAGTTAGATTGATAATAATAAGAGTAATAAGTATAGTAATTGTCGTTCAATCAATCATATAAGCATAATATGGCTAATAATATGAGTTAAATTGATAATACTAAGAGTAGTGAGTATAGTAATTCTCGTTCTATCGATCATATAAGCTTAATATGGCTAATAATATGAGTTAGATTGATAATAATAAGAGTAATGAGTATAGTAATTGTAGTTCTATCGATCATTTAAGCATAATATGGCTAAAAATACGAGTTAGATTGATAATAATAACAGTAATAAGTATAGTAATTGTCGTTCTATCGATATTATAAGCATAATATGGCTAATAATATGAGTTAGATTGATAATACTAAGAGTAGTGAGTATAGTAATTCTCGTTCTATCGATCATATAAGCATAATATGACTAATAATATGAGTTAGATTGATAATAATAAGAGTAATAAGTACAGTAATTGTCGTTCTATCGATCATATAAGCATAATATGGCTAATAATATGAGTTAAATTGATAATACTAAGAGTAGTGAGTATAGTAATTCTCGTTCTATCGATCATATAAGCATAATATGGCTAATAATATGAGTTAGATTGATAATAATAAGAGTAATGAGTATAGTAATTGTAGTTCTATCGATCATTTAAGCATAATATGGCTAATAATATGAGTTAGATTGATAATAATAACAGTAATAAGTATAGTAATTGTCGTTCTATCGATATTTAAAGCATAATATGGCTAATAATATGAGTTAGATTGATAATACTAAGAGTAGTGAGTATAGTAATTCTCGTTCTATCGATCATATAAGCATAATATGACTAATAATATGAGTTAGATTGATAATAATAAGAGTAATAAGTATAGTAATTGTCGTTCTATCGATCATGTAAGCATAATATGGCTAATAATATGAGTTAGATTGATAATACTAAGAGTAGTGAGTATAGTAATTCTCGTTCTATCGATCATATAAGCATAATATGGCTAATAATATGAGTTAGATTGATAATAATAAGAGTAATAAGTATAGTAATTGTCGTTCAATCGATCATATAAGCATAATATGGCTAATAATATGAGTTAAATTGATAATACTAAGAGTAGTGAGTATAGTAATTCTCGTTCTATCGATCATATAAGCATAATATGGCTAATAATATGAGTTAGGTTGATAATAATAAGAGTAATGAGTATAGTAATTGTAGTTCTATCGATCATTTAAGCATAATATTTTTAATAATATGAGTTAGATTCATAATAATAAGAGTAATAGGTATAGCAAATGTCGTGCGATCGATCATATCTGCATAATATGGTTAATAATATGAGTTAGATTGATAATAATAAGAGTAATAAGTATAGTAATTGTCGTTCTATCGATCATATAAGCATAATATGGTTAATAATATGAGTTAGATTGATAATAATAAGAGTAATAAGTAGAGTAATTGTCGTTCTATCGATAATATAAGCATAATATGGCTAATAATATGAGTTAGATTGATAATACTAAGAGTAGTGAGTATAGTAATTCTCGTTCTATCGATCATATAAGCATAATATGGCTAATAATATGAGTTAGATTGATAACAATAAGAGTAATAAGTATAGTAATTGTCGTTCTATCGATCATATAAGCATAATATGGCTAATAATATGAGTTAGATTGATAATAATAACAGTAATAAGTATAGTAATTGTCGTTCTATCGATATTATAAGCATAATATGGCTAATAATATGAGTTAGATTGATAATACTAAGAGTAGTGAGTATAGTAATTCTCGTTCTATCGATCATATAAGCATAATATGACTAATAATATGAGTTAGATTGATAATAATAAGAGTAATAAGTACAGTAATTGTAGTTCTATCGATCATTTAAGCATAATATGGTTAATAATATGAGTTAGATTCATAATAATAAGAGTAATAGGTATAGCAAATGTCGTGCGATCGATCATATCTGCACAATATGGTTAATAATATGTGTTAGATTGATAATAATAAGAGTAATAAGTATAGTAATTGTCGTTCTATCGATCATATAAGCATAATATGGTTAATAATATGAGTTAGATTGATAATAATAAGAGTAATAAGTAGAGTAATTGTCGTTCTATCGATAATATAAGCATAATATGGCTAATAATATGAGTTAGATTGATAATACTAAGAGTGGTGAGTATAGTAATTCTCGTTCTATCGATCATATAAGCATAATATGGCTAATAATATGAGTTAGATTGATAACAATAAGAGTAATAAGTATAGTAATTGTCGTTCTATCGATCATATAAGCATAATATGGCTAATAATATGAGTTAGATTGATAATAATAAGAGTAATAAGTATAGTAATTGTCGTTCAATCAATCATATAAGCATAATATTGCTAATAATATGAGTTAAATTGATAATACTAAGAGTAGTGAGTATAGTAATTCTCGTTCTATCGATCATATAAGCATAATATGGCTAATAATATGAGTTAGATTGATAATAATAAGAGTAATGACTATAGTAATTGTAGTTCTATCGATCATTTAAGCATAATATGGCTAAAAATACGAGTTAGATTGATAATAATAACAGTAATAAGTATAGTAATTGTCGTTCTATCGATATTATAAGCATAATATGGCTAATAATATGAGTTAGATTGATAATACTAAGAGTAGTGAGTATAGTAATTCTCGTTCTATCGATCATATAAGCATAATATGACTAATAATATGAGTTAGATTGATAATAATAAGAGTAATAAGTACAGTAATTGTCGTTCTATCGATCATATAAGCATAATATGGCTAATAATATGAGTTAAATTGATAATACTAAGAGTAGTGAGTATAGTAATTCTCGTTCTATCGATCATATAAGCATAATATGGCTAATAATATGAGTTAGATTGATAATAATAAGAGTAATGAGTATAGTAATTGTAGTTCTATCGATCATTTAAGCATAATATGGCTAATAATATGAGTTAGATTGATAATAATAACAGTAATAAGTATAGTAATTGTCGTTCTATCGATATTTAAAGCATAATATGGCTAATAATATGAGTTAGATTGATAATACTAAGAGTAGTGAGTATAGTAATTCTCGTTCTATCGATCATATAAGCATAATATGACTAATAATATGAGTTAGATTGATAATAATAAGAGTAATAAGTATAGTAATTGTCGTTCTATCGATCATGTAAGCATAATATGGCTAATAATATGAGTTAGATTGATAATACTAAGAGTAGTGAGTATAGTAATTCTCGTTCTATCGATCATATAAGCATAATATGGCTAATAATATGAGTTAGATTGATAATAATAAGAGTAATAAGTATAGTAATTGTCGTTCAATCGATCATATAAGCATAATATGGCTAATAATATGAGTTAAATTGATAATACTAAGAGTAGTGAGTATAGTAATTCTCGTTCTATCGATCATATAAGCATAATATGGCTAATAATATGAGTTAGGTTGATAATAATAAGAGTAATGAGTATAGTAATTGTAGTTCTATCGATCATTTAAGCATAATATTTTTAATAATATGAGTTAGATTCATAATAATAAGAGTAATAGGTATAGCAAATGTCGTGCGATCGATCATATCTGCATAATATGGTTAATAATATGAGTTAGATTGATAATAATAAGAGTAATAAGTATAGTAATTGTCGTTCTATCGATCATATAAGCATAATATGGTTAATAATATGAGTTAGATTGATAATAATAAGAGTAATAAGTAGAGTAATTGTCGTTCTATCGATAATATAAGCATAATATGGCTAATAATATGAGTTAGATTGATAATACTAAGAGTAGTGAGTATAGTAATTCTCGTTCTATCGATCATATAAGCATAATATGGCTAATAATATGAGTTAGATTGATAACAATAAGAGTAATAAGTATAGTAATTGTCGTTCTATCGATCATATAAGCATAATATGGCTAATAATATGAGTTAGATTGATAATAATAACAGTAATAAGTATAGTAATTGTCGTTCTATCGATATTATAAGCATAATATGGCTAATAATATGAGTTAGATTGATAATACTAAGAGTAGTGAGTATAGTAATTCTCGTTCTATCGATCATATAAGCATAATATGACTAATAATATGAGTTAGATTGATAATAATAAGAGTAATAAGTACAGTAATTGTAGTTCTATCGATCATTTAAGCATAATATGGTTAATAATATGAGTTAGATTCATAATAATAAGAGTAATAGGTATAGCAAATGTCGTGCGATCGATCATATCTGCACAATATGGTTAATAATATGTGTTAGATTGATAATAATAAGAGTAATAAGTATAGTAATTGTCGTTCTATCGATCATATAAGCATAATATGGTTAATAATATGAGTTAGATTGATAATAATAAGAGTAATAAGTAGAGTAATTGTCGTTCTATCGATAATATAAGCATAATATGGCTAATAATATGAGTTAGATTGATAATACTAAGAGTGGTGAGTATAGTAATTCTCGTTCTATCGATCATATAAGCATAATATAGCTAATAATATGAGTTAGATTGATAACAATAAGAGTAATAAGTATAGTAATTGTCGTTCTATCGATCATATAAGCATAATATGGCTAATAATATGAGTTAGATTGATAATAATAAGAGTAATAAGTATAGTAATTGTCGTTCAATCAATCATATAAGCATAATATTGCTAATAATATGAGTTAAATTGATAATACTAAGAGTAGTGAGTATAGTAATTCTCGTTCTATCGATCATATAAGCATAATATGGCTAATAATATGAGTTAGATTGATAATAATAAGAGTAATGACTATAGTAATTGTAGTTCTATCGATCATTTAAGCATAATATGGCTAAAAATACGAGTTAGATTGATAATAATAACAGTAATAAGTATAGTAATTGTCGTTCTATCGATATTATAAGCATAATATGGCTAATAATATGAGTTAGATTGATAATACTAAGAGTAGTGAGTATAGTAATTCTCGTTCTATCGATCATATAAGCATAATATGACTAATAATATGAGTTAGATTGATAATAATAAGAGTAATAAGTACAGTAATTGTCGTTCTATCGATCATATAAGCATAATATGGCTAATAATATGAGTTAAATTGATAATACTAAGAGTAGTGAGTATAGTAATTCTCGTTCTATCGGTCATATAAGCATAATATGGCTAATAATATGAGTTAGATTGATAATAATAAGAGTAATGAGTATAGTAATTGTAGTTCTATCGATCATTTAAGCATAATATGGCTAATAATATGAGTTAGATTGATAATAATAACAGTAATAAGTATAGTAATTGTCGTTCTATCGATATTTAAAGCGTAATATGGCTAATAATATGAGTTAGATTGATAATACTAAGAGTAGTGAGTATAGTAATTCTCGTTCTATCGATCATATAAGCATAATATGACTAATAATATGAGTTAGATTGATAATAATAAGAGTAATAAGTATAGTAATTGTCGTTCTATCGATCATGTAAGCATAATATGGCTAATAATATGAGTTAGATTGATAATACTAAGAGTAGTGAGTATAGTAATTCTCGTTCTATCGATCATATAAGCATAATATGGCTAATAATATGAGTTAGATTGATAATAATAAGAGTAATAAGTAGAGTAATTGTCGTTCTATCGATAATATAAGCATAATATGGCTAATAATATGAGTTAGATTGATAATACTAAGAGTAGTGAGTATAGTAATTCTCGTTCTATCGATCATATAAGCATAATATGGCTAATAATATGAGTTAGATTGATAACAATAAGAGTAATAAGTATAGTAATTGTCGTTCTATCGATCATATAAGCATAATATGGCTAATAATATGAGTTAGATTGATAATAATAAGAGTAATAAGTATAGTAATTGTCGTTCAATCAATCATATAAGCATAATATGGCTAATAATATGAGTTAAATTGATAATACTAAGAGTAGTGAGTATAGTAATTCTCGTTCTATCGATCATATAAGCATAATATGGCTAATAATATGAGTTAGATTGATAATAATAACAGTAATAAGTATAGTAATTGTCGTTCTATCGATATTTAAAGCATAATATGGCTAATAATATGAGTTAGATTGATAATACTAAGAGTAGTGAGTATAGTAATTCTCGTTCTATCGATCATATAAGCATAATATGACTAATAATATGAGTTAGATTGATAATAATAAGAGTAATAAGTATAGTAATTGTCGTTCTATCGATCATGTAAGCATAATATGGCTAATAATATGAGTTAGATTGATAATACTAAGAGTAGTGAGTATAGTAATTCTCGTTCTATCGATCATATAAGCATAATATGGCTAATAATATGAGTTAGATTGATAATAATAAGAGTAATAAGTATAGTAATTGTCGTTCAATCGATCATATAAGCATAATATGGCTAATAATATGAGTTAAATTGATAATACTAAGAGTAGTGAGTATAGTAATTGTCGTTCTATCGATCATATAAGCATAATATGGCTAATAATATGAGTTAAATTGATAATACTAAGAGTAGTGAGTATAGTAATTCTCGTTCTATCGATCATATAAGCATAATATGGCTAATAATATGAGTTAGATTGATAACAATAAGAGTAATAAGTATAGTGATTGTCGTTCTATCGATCATATAAGCATAATATGGCTAATAATATGAGTTAGATTGATAATAATAAGAGTAATAAGTATAGTAATTGTCGTTCAATCAATCATATAAGCATAATATGGCTAATAATATGAGTTAAATTGATAATACTAAGAGTAGTGAGTATAGTAATTCTCGTTCTATCGATCATATAAGCATAATATGGCTAATAATATGAGTTAGATTGATAATAATAAGAGTAATGAGTATAGTAATTGTAGTTCTATCGATCATTTAAGCATAATATGGCTAAAAATACGAGTTAGATTGATAATAATAACAGTAATAAGTATAGTAATTGTCGTTCTATCGATATTATAAGCATAATATGGCTAATAATATGAGTTAGATTGATAATACTAAGAGTAGTGAGTATAGTAATTCTCGTTCTATCGATCATATAAGCATAATATGACTAATAATATGAGTTAGATTGATAATAATAAGAGTAATAAGTACAGTAATTGTCGTTCTATCGATCATATAAGCATAATATGGCTAATAATATGAGTTAAATTGATAATACTAAGAGTAGTGAGTATAGTAATTCTCGTTCTATCGATCATATAAGCATAATATGGCTAATAATATGAGTTAGATTGATAATAATAAGAGTAATGAGTATAGTAATTGTAGTTCTATCGATCATTTAAGCATAATATGGCTAATAATATGAGTTAGATTGATAATAATAACAGTAATAAGTATAGTAATTGTCGTTCTATCGATATTTAAAGCATAATATGGCTAATAATATGAGTTAGATTGATAATACTAAGAGTAGTGAGTATAGTAATTCTCGTTCTATCGATCATATAAGCATAATATGACTAATAATATGAGTTAGATTGATAATAATAAGAGTAATAAGTATAGTAATTGTCGTTCTATCGATCATGTAAGCATAATATGGCTAATAATATGAGTTAGATTGATAATACTAAGAGTAGTGAGTATAGTAATTCTCGTTCTATCGATCATATAAGCATAATATGGCTAATAATATGAGTTAGATTGATAATAATAAGAGTAATAAGTATAGTAATTGTCGTTCAATCGATCATATAAGCATAATATGGCTAATAATATGAGTTAAATTGATAATACTAAGAGTAGTGAGTATAGTAATTCGCGTTCTATCGATCATATAAGCATAATATGGCTAATAATATGAGTTAGATTGATAATAATAAGAGTAATGAGTATAGTAATTGTAGTTCTATCGATCATTTAAGCATAATATTTTTAATAATATGAGTTAGATTCATAATAATAAGAGTAATAGGTATAGCAAATGTCGTGCGATCGATCATATCTGCATAATATGGTTAATAATATGAGTTAGATTGATAATAATAAGAGTAATAAGTATAGTAATTGTCGTTCTATCGATCATATAAGCATAATATGGTTAATAATATGAGTTAGATTGATAATAATAAGAGTAATAAGTAGAGTCATTGTCGTTCTATCGATAATATAAGCATAATATGGCTAATAATATGAGTTAGATTGATAATACTAAGAGTAGTGAGTATAGTAATTCTCGTTCTATCGATCATATAAGCATAATATGGCTAATAATATGAGTTAGATTGATAACAATAAGAGTAATAAGTATAGTAATTGTCGTTCTATCGATCATATAAGCATAATATGGCTAATAATATGAGTTAGATTGATAATAATAACAGTAATAAGTATAGTAATTGTCGTTCTATCGATATTATAAGCATAATATGGCTAATAATATGAGTTAGATTGATAATACTAAGAGTAGTGAGTATAGTAATTCTCGTTCTATCGATCATATAAGCATAATATGACTAATAATATGAGTTAGATTGATAATAATAAGAGTAATAAGTACAGTAATTGTAGTTCTATCGATCATTTAAGCATAATATGGTTAATAATATGAGTTAGATTCATAATAATAAGAGTAATAGGTATAGCAAATGTCGTGCGATCGATCATATCTGCACAATATGGTTAATAATATGTGTTAGATTGATAATAATAAGAGTAATAAGTATAGTAATTGTCGTTCTATCGATCATATAAGCATAATATGGTTAATAATATGAGTTAGATTGATAATAATAAGAGTAATAAGTAGAGTCATTGTCGTTCTATCGATAATATAAGCATAATATGGCTAATAATATGAGTTAGATTGATAATACTAAGAGTAGTGAGTATAGTAATTCTCGTTCTATCGATCATATAAGCATAATATGGCTAATAATATGAGTTAGATTGATAACAATAAGAGTAATAAGTATAGTAATTGTCGTTCTATCGATCATATAAGCATAATATGGCTAATAATATGAGTTAGATTCATAATAATAAGAGTAATAAGTATAGTAATTGTCGTTCAATCAATCATATAAGCATAATATGGCTAATAATATGAGTTAAATTGATAATACTAAGAGTAGTGAGTATAGTAATTCTCGTTCTATCGATCATATAAGCATAATATGGCTAATAATATGAGTTAGATTGATAATAATAAGAGTAATGACTATAGTAATTGTAGTTCTATCGATCATTTAAGCATAATATGGCTAAAAATACGAGTTAGATTGATAATAATAACAGTAATAAGTATAGTAATTGTCGTTCTATCGATATTATAAGCATAATATGGCTAATAATATGAGTTAGATTGATAATACTAAGAGTAGTGAGTATAGTAATTCTCGTTCTATCGATCATATAAGCATAATATGACTAATAATATGAGTTAGATTGATAATAATAAGAGTAATAAGTACAGTAATTGTCGTTCTATCGATCATATAAGCATAATATGGCTAATAATATGAGTTAAATTGATAATACTAAGAGTAGTGAGTATAGTAATTCTCGTTCTATCGATCATATAAGCATAATATGGCTAATAATATGAGTTAGATTGATAATAATAAGAGTAATGAGTATAGTAATTGTAGTTCTATCGATCATTTAAGCATAATATGGCTAATAATATGAGTTAGATTGATAATAATAACAGTAATAAGTATAGTAATTGTCGTTCTATCGATATTTAAAGCATAATATGGCTAATAATATGAGTTAGATTGATAATACTAAGAGTAGTGAGTATAGTAATTCTCGTTCTATCGATCATATAAGCATAATATGACTAATAATATGAGTTAGATTGATAATAATAAGAGTAATAAGTATAGTAATTGTCGTTCTATCGATCATGTAAGCATAATATGGCTAATAATATGAGTTAGATTGATAATACTAAGAGTAGTGAGTATAGTAATTCTCGTTCTATCGATCATATAAGCATAATATGGCTAATAATATGAGTTAGATTGATAATAATAAGAGTAATAAGTATAGTAATTGTCGTTCAATCGATCATATAAGCATAATATGGCTAATAATATGAGTTAAATTGATAATACTAAGAGTAGTGAGTATAGTAATTGTCGTTCTATCGATCATATAAGCATAATATGGCTAATAATATGAGTTAAATTGATAATACTAAGAGTAGTGAGTATAGTAATTCTCGTTCTATCGATCATATAAGCATAATATGGCTAATAATATGAGTTAGATTGATAACAATAAGAGTAATAAGTATAGTGATTGTCGTTCTATCGATCATATAAGCATAATATGGCTAATAGTATGAGTTAGATTGATAATAATAAGAGTAATAAGTATAGTAATTGTCGTTCAATCAATCATATAAGCATAATATGGCTAATAATATGAGTTAAATTGATAATACTAAGAGTAGTGAGTATAGTAATTCTCGTTCTATCGATCATATAAGCATAATATGGCTAATAATATGAGTTAGATTGATAATAATAAGAGTAATGAGTATAGTAATTGTAGTTCTATCGATCATTTAAGCATAATATGGCTAAAAATACGAGTTAGATTGATAATAATAACAGTAATAAGTATAGTAATTGTCGTTCTATCGATATTATAAGCATAATATGGCTAATAATATGAGTTAGATTGATAATACTAAGAGTAGTGAGTATAGTAATTCTCGTTCTATCGATCATATAAGCATAATATGACTAATAATATGAGTTAGATTGATAATAATAAGAGTAATAAGTACAGTAATTGTCGTTCTATCGATCATATAAGCATAATATGGCTAATAATATGAGTTAAATTGATAATACTAAGAGTAGTGAGTATAGTAATTCTCGTTCTATCGATCATATAAGCATAATATGGCTAATAATATGAGTTAGATTGATAATAATAAGAGTAATGAGTATAGTAATTGTAGTTCTATCGATCATTTAAGCATAATATGGCTAATAATATGAGTTAGATTGATAATAATAACAGTAATAAGTATAGTAATTGTCGTTCTATCGATATTTAAAGCATAATATGGCTAATAATATGAGTTAGATTGATAATACTAAGAGTAGTGAGTATAGTAATTCTCGTTCTATCGATCATATAAGCATAATATGACTAATAATATGAGTTAGATTGATAATAGTAAGAGTAATAAGTATAGTAATTGTCGTTCTATCGATCATGTAAGCATAATATGGCTAATAATATGAGTTAGATTGATAATACTAAGAGTAGTGAGTATAGTAATTCTCGTTCTATCGATCATATAAGCATAATATGGCTAATAATATGAGTTAGATTGATAATAATAAGAGTAATAAGTATAATAATTGTCGTTCAATCGATCATATAAGCATAATATGGCTAATAATATGAGTTAAATTGATAATACTAAGAGTAGTGAGTATAGTAATTCTCGTTCTATCGATCATATAAGCATAATATGGCTAATAATATGAGTTAGATTGATAATAATAAGAGTAATGAGTATAGTAATTGTAGTTCTATCGATCATTTAAGCATAATATGGCTAAAAATACGAGTTAGATTGATAATAATAACAGTAATAAGTATAGTAATTGTCGTTCTATCGATATTATAAGCATAATATGGCTAATAATATGAGTTAGATTGATAATACTAAGAGTAGTGAGTATAGTAATTCTCGTTCTATCGATCATATAAGCATAATATGACTAATAATATGAGTTAGATTGATAATAATAAGAGTAATAAGTACAGTAATTGTCGTTCTATCGATCATATAAGCATAATATGGCTAATAATATGAGTTAAATTGATAATACTAAGAGTAGTGAGTATAGTAATTCTCGTTCTATCGATCATATAAGCATAATATGGCTAATAATATGAGTTAGATTGATAATAATAAGAGTAATGAGTATAGTAATTGTAGTTCTATCGATCATTTAAGCATAATATGGCTAATAATATGAGTTAGATTGATAATAATAACAGTAATAAGTATAGTAATTGTCGTTCTATCGATATTTAAAGCATAATATGGCTAATAATATGAGTTAGATTGATAATACTAAGAGTAGTGAGTATAGTAATTCTCGTTCTATCGATCATATAAGCATAATATGACTAATAATATGAGTTAGATTGATAATAATAAGAGTAGTAAGTATAGTAATTGTCGTTCTATCGATCATGTAAGCATAATATGGCTAATAATATGAGTTAGATTGATAATACTAAGAGTAGTGAGTATAGTAATTCTCGTTCTATCGATCATATAAGCATAATATGGCTAATAATATGAGTTAGATTGATAATAATAAGAGTAATAAGTATAGTAATTGTCGTTCAATCGATCATATAAGCATAATATGGCTAATAATATGAGTTAAATTGATAATACTAAGAGTAGTGAGTATAGTAATTGTCGTTCTATCGATCATATAAGCATAATATGGCTAATAATATGAGTTAAATTGATAATACTAAGAGTAGTGAGTATAGTAATTCTCGTTCTATCGATCATATAAGCATAATATGGCTAATAATATGAGTTAGATTGATAACAATAAGAGTAATAAGTATAGTGATTGTCGTTCTATCGATCATATAAGCATAATATGGCTAATAATATGAGTTAGATTGATAATAATAAGAGTAATAAGTATAGTAATTGTCGTTCAATCAATCATATAAGCATAATATGGCTAATAATATGAGTTAAATTGATAATACTAAGAGTAGTGAGTATAGTAATTCTCGTTCTATCGATCATATAAGCATAATATGACTAATAATATGAGTTAGATTGATAATAATAAGAGTAATAAGTACAGTAATTGTCGTTCTATCGATCATATAAGCATAATATGGCTAATAATATGAGTTAAATTGATAATACTAAGAGTAGTGAGTATAGTAATTCTCGTTCTATCGATCATATAAGCATAATATGGCTAATATTATGAGTTAGATTGATAATAATAAGAGTAATGAGTATAGTAATTGTAGTTCTATCGATCATTTAAGCATAATATGGCTAATAATATGAGTTAGATTGATAATAATAACAGTAATAAGTATAGTAATTGTCGTTCTATCGATATTTAAAGCATAATATGGCTAATAATATGAGTTAGATTGATAATACTAAGAGTAGTGAGTATAGTAATTCTCGTTCTATCGATCATATAAGCATAATATGACTAATAATATGAGTTAGATTGATAATAATAAGAGTAATAAGTATAGTAATTGTCGTTCTATCGATCATGTAAGCATAATATGGCTAATAATATGAGTTAGATTGATAATACTAAGAGTAGTGAGTATAGTAATTCTCGTTCTATCGATCATATAAGCATAATATGGCTAATAATATGAGTTAGATTGATAATAATAAGAGTAATAAGTATAGTAATTGTCGTTCAATCGATCATATAAGCATAATATGGCTAATAATATGAGTTAAATTGATAATACTAAGAGTAGTGAGTATAGTAATTCTCGTTCTATCGATCATAAGAGCATAATATGGCTAATAATATGAGTTAGATTGATAATAATAAGAGTAATGAGTATAGTAATTGTAGTTCTATCGATCATTTAAGCATAATATGGTTAATAATATGAGTTAGATTCATAATAATAAGAGTAATAGGTATAGCAAATGTCGTGCGATCGATCATATCTGCATAATATGGTTAATAATATGAGTTAGATTGATAATAATAAGAGTAATAAGTATAGTAATTGTCGTTCTATCGATCATATAAGCATAATATGGTTAATAATATGAGTTAGATTGATAATAATAAGAGTAATAAGTAGAGTAATTGTCGTTCTATCGATAATATAAGCATAATATGGCTAATAATATGAGTTAGATTGATAATACTAAGAGTAGTGAGTATAGTAATTCTCGTTCTATCGATCATATAAGCATAATATGGCTAATAATATGAGTTAGATTGATAACAATAAGAGTAATAAGTATAGTAATTGTCGTTCTATCGATCATATAAGCATAATATGGCTAATAATATGAGTTAGATTGATAATAATAAGAGTAATAAGTATAGTAATTGTCGTTCAATCAATCATATAAGCATAATATGGCTAATAATATGAGTTAAATTGATAATACTAAGAGTAGTGAGTATAGTAATTCTCGTTCTATCGATCATATAAGCATAATATGGCTAATAATTTGAGTTAGATTGATAATAATAAGAGTAATGAGTATAGTAATTGTAGTTCTATCGATCATTTAAGCATAATATGGCTATTAATATGAGTTAGATTGACAATAATAACAGTAATAAGTATAGTAATTGTCGTTCTATCGATATTATAAGCATAATATGGCTAATAATATGAGTTAGATTGATAATACTAAGAGTAGTGAGTATAGTAATTCCCGTTCTATCGATCATATAAGCATAATATGGCTAATAATATGAGTTAGATTGATAATAATAACAGTAATAAGTATAGTAATTGTCGTTCTATCGATATTTTAAGCATAATATGGCTAATAATATGAGTTAGATTGATAATACTAAGAGTAGTGAGTATAGTAATTCTCGTTCTATCGATCATATAAGCATAATATGGCTAATAATATGAGTTAGATTGATAATAATAAGAGTAATAAGTATAGTAATTGTCGTTCTATCGATAATATAAGCATAATATGGCTAATAATATGAGTTAGATTGATAATACTAAGAGTAGTGAGTATAGTAATTCTCGTTCTATCGATCATATAAGCATAATATGGCTAATAATATGAGTTAGATTGATAATAATAAGAGTAATAAGTATAGTAATTGTCGTTCAATCGATCATATAAGCATAATATGGCTAATAATATGAGTTAAATTGATAATACTAAGAGTAGTGAGTATAGTAATTCTCGTTCTATCGATCATATAAGCATAATATGGCTAATAATATGAGTTAGATTGATAATAATAAGAGTAATGAGTATAGTAATTGTAGTTCTATCGATCATTTAAGCGTAATATGGTTAATAATATGAGTTAGATTCATAATAATAAGAGTAATAGGTATAGCAAATGTCGTGCGATCGATCATATCTGCATAATATGGTTAATAATATGAGTTAGATTGATAATAATAAGAGTAATAAGTATAGTAATTGTCGTTCTATCGATCATATAAGCATAATATGGTTAATAATATGAGTTAGATTGATAATAATAAGAGTAATAAGTAGAGTAATTGTCGTTCTATCGATAATATAAGCATAATATGGCTAATAATATGAGTTAGATTGATAATACTAAGAGTAGTGAGTATAGTAATTCTCGTTCTATCGATCATATAAGCATAATATGGCTAATAATATGAGTTAGATTGATAACAATAAGAGTAATAAGTATAGTAATTGTCGTTCTATCGATCATATAAGCATAATATGGGTAATAATATGAGTTAGATTGATAATAATAAGAGTAATAAGTATAGTAATTGTCGTTCAATCAGTCATATAAGCATAATATGGCTAATAATATGAGTTAAATTGATAATACTAAGAGTAGTGAGTATAGTAATTCTCGTTCTATCGATCATATACGCATAATATGGCTAATAATATGAGTTAGATTGATAATAATAAGAGTAATGAGTATAGTAATTGTAGTTCTATCGATCATTTAAGCACAATATGGCTAAAAATATGAGTTAGATTGATAATAATAACAGTAATAAGTATAGTAATTGTCGTTCTATCGATATTATAAGCATAATATGGCTAATAATATGAGTTAGATTGATAATACTAAGAGTAGTGAGTATAGTAATTCTCGTTCTATCGATCATATAAGCATAATATGACTAATAATATGAGTTAGATTGATAATAATAAGAGTGATAAGTATAGTAATTGTCGTTCAATCGATCATATAAGCATAATATGGCTAATAATATGAGTTAAATTGATAATACTAAGAGTAGTGAGTATAGTAATTCTCGTTCTATCGATCATATAAGCATAATATGGCTAATAATATGAGTTAGATTGATAATAATAAGAGTAATGAGTATAGTAATTGTAGTTCTATCGATCATTTAAGCATAATATGGCTATTAATATGAGTTAGATTGATAATAATAACAGTAATAAGTATAGTAATTGTCGTTCTATCGATATTTTAAGCATAATATGGCTAATAATATGAGTTAGATTGATAATACTAAGAGTAGTGAGTATAGTAATTCTCGTTCTATCGATCATATAAGCATAATATGGCTAATAATATGAGTTAGATTGATAATAATAAGAGTAATAAGTATAGTAATTGTCGTTCTATCGATCATATAAGCATAATATGGCTAATAATATGAGTTAGATTGATAATACTAAGAGTAGTGAGTATATTAATTCTCGTTCTATGGATCATATAGGCATAATATGGCTAATAATATGAGTTAGATTGATAATAATAAGAGTAATAAGTACAGTAATTGTCGTTCTATCGATCATATAAGCATAATAAGGCTAATAATATGAGTTAGATTGACAATAATAACAGTAATAAGTATAGTAATTGTCGTTCTATCGATATTTAAAGCATAATATGGCTAATAATATGAGTTAGATTGATAATACTAAGAGTAGTGAGTATAGTAATTCTCGTTCTATCGATCATATAAGCATAATATGACTAATAATATGAGTTAGATTGATAATAATAAGAGTAATAAGTATAGTAATTGTCGTTCTATCGATCATATAAGCATAATATGGCTAATAATATGAGTTAGATTGATAATAATAAGAGTAATAAGTATAGTAATTGTCGTTCTATCAATCATTTAAGCATAATATGTCTAATAATACGAGTTAGATTGATAATAAATAACAGTAATAAGTATAGTAATTGTCGTTCTATCGATAATATAAGCATAATATGGCTAATAATATGAGTTAGATTGATAATACTAAGAGTAGTGAGTATAGTAATTCTCGTTCTATCGATCATATAAGCATAATATGGCTAATAATATGAGTTAGATTGATAACAATAAGAGTAATAAGTATAGTAATTGTCGTTCTATCGATCATATAAGCATAATATGGCTAATAATATGAGTTAGATTGATAATAATAAGAGTAATAAGTATAGTAATTGTCGTTCAATCGATCATATAAGCATAATATGGCTAATAATATGAGTTAAATTGATAATACTAAGAGTAGTGAGTATAGTAATTCTCGTTCTATCGATCATATAAGCATAATATGGCTAATAATATGAGTTAGATTGATAATAATAAGAGTAATGAGTATAGTAATTGTAGTTCTATCGATCATTTAAGCATAATATGGCTAAAAATACGAGTTAGATTGATAATAATAACAGTAATAAGTATAGTAATTGTCGTTCTATCGATATTATAAGCATAATATGGCTAATAATATGAGTTAGATTGATAATACTAAGAGTAGTGAGTATAGTAATTCTCGTTCTATCGATCATATAAGCATAATATGACTAATAATATGAGTTAGATTGATAATAATAAGAGTAATAAGTACAGTAATTGTCGTTCTATCGATCATATAAGCATAATATGGCTAATAATATGAGTTAAATTGATAATACTAAGAGTAGTGAGTATAGTAATTCTCGTTCTATCGATCATATAAGCATAATATGGCTAATAATATGAGTTAGATTGATAATAATAAGAGTAATGAGTATAGTAATTGTAGTTCTATCGATCATTTAAGCATAATATGGCTAATAATATGAGTTAGATTGATAATAATAACAGTAATAAGTATAGTAATTGTCGTTCTATCGATATTTAAAGCATAATATGGCTAATAATATGAGTTAGATTGATAATACTAAGAGTAGTGAGTATAGTAATTCTCGTTCTATCGATCATATAAGCATAATATGACTAATAATATGAGTTAGATTGATAATAATAAGAGTAATAAGTATAGTAATTGTCGTTCTATCGATCATGTAAGCATAATATGGCTAATAATATGAGTTAGATTGATAATACTAAGAGTAGTGAGTATAGTAATTCTCGTTCTATCGATCATATAAGCATAATATGGCTAATAATATGAGTTAGATTGATAATAGTAAGAGTAATGAGTATATTAATTGTAGTTCTATCGATCATTTAAGCATAATATGGCTAATAATATGAGTTAGATTGATAATAATAACAGTAATAAGTATAGTAATTGTCGTTCTATCGATATTTAAAGCATAATATGGCTAATAATATGAGTTAGATTGATAATACTAAGAGTAGTGAGTATAGTAATTCTCGTTCTATCGATCATATAAGCATAATATGACTAATAATATGAGTTAGATTGATAATAATAAGAGTAATAAGTATAGTAATTGTCGTTCTATCGATCATGTAAGCATAATATGGCTAATAATATGAGTTAGATTGATAATACTAAGAGTAGTGAGTATAGTAATTCTCGTTCTATCGATCATATAAGCATAATATGGCTAATAATATGAGTTAGATTGATAATAATAAGAGTAATAAGTATAGTAATTGTCGTTCAATCGATCATATAAGCATAATATGGCTAATAATATGAGTTAAATTGATAATACTAAGAGTAGTGAGTATAGTAATTCTCGTTCTATCGATCATATAAGCATAATATGGCTAATAATATGAGTTAGATTGATAATAATAAGAGTAATGAGTATAGTAATTGTAGTTCTATCGATCATTTAAGCATAATATGGCTAAAAATACGAGTTAGATTGATAATAATAACAGTAATAAGTATAGTAATTGTCGTTCTATCGATATTATAAGCATAATATGGCTAATAATATGAGTTAGATTGATAATACTAAGAGTAGTGAGTATAGTAATTCTCGTTCTATCGATCATATAAGCATAATATGACTAATAATATGAGTTAGATTGATAATAATAAGAGTAATAAGTACAGTAATTGTCGTTCTATCGATCATATAAGCATAATATGGCTAATAATATGAGTTAAATTGATAATACTAAGAGTAGTGAGTATAGTAATTCTCGTTCTATCGATCATATAAGCATAATATGGCTAATAATATGAGTTAGATTGATAATAATAAGAGTAATGAGTATAGTAATTGTAGTTCTATCGATCATTTAAGCATAATATGGCTAATAATATGAGTTAGATTGATAATAATAACAGTAATAAGTATAGTAATTGTCGTTCTATCGATATTTAAAGCATAATATGGCTAATAATATGAGTTAGATTGATAATACTAAGAGTAGTGAGTATAGTAATTCTCGTTCTATCGATCATATAAGCATAATATGACTAATAATATGAGTTAGATTGATAATAATAAGAGTAATAAGTATAGTAATTGTCGTTCTATCGATCATGTAAGCATAATATGGCTAATAATATGAGTTAGATTGATAATACTAAGAGTAGTGAGTATAGTAATTCTCGTTCTATCGATCATATAAGCATAATATGGCTAATAATATGAGTTAGATTGATAATAATAAGAGTAATAAGTATAGTAATTGTCGTTCAATCGATCATATAAGCATAATATGGCTAATAATATGAGTTAAATTGATAATACTAAGAGTAGTGAGTATAGTAATTCTCGTTCTATCGATCATATAAGCATAATATGGCTAATAATATGAGTTAGATTGATAATAATAAGAGTAATGAGTATAGTAATTGTAGTTCTATCGATCATTTAAGCATAATATGGTTAATAATATCAGTTAGATACATAATAATAAGAGTAATAGGTATAGCAAATGTCGTGCGATCGATCATATCTGCATAATATGGTTAATAATATGAGTTAGATTGATAATAATAAGAGTAATAAGTATAGTAATTGTCGTTCTATCGATCATATAAGCATAATATGGTTAATAATATGAGTTAGATTGATAATAATAAGAGTAATATGTAGAGTAATTGTCGTTCTATCGATAATATAAGCATAATATGGCTAATAATATGAGTTAGATTGATAATACTAAGAGTAGTGAGTATAGTAATTCTCGTTCTATCGATCATATAAGCATAATATGGCTAATATTATGAGTTAGATTGATAACAATAAGAGTAATAAGTATAGTAATTGTCGTTCTATCGATCATATAAGCATAATATGGCTAATAATATGAGTTAGATTGATAATACTAAGAGTAGTGAGTATAGTAATTCTCGTTCTATCGATCATATAAGCATAATATGGCTAATAATATGAGTTAGATTGATAATAGTAAGAGTAATGAGTATATTAATTGTAGTTCTATCGATCATTTAAGCATAATATGGCTAATAATATGAGTTAGATTGATAATAATAACAGTAATAAGTATAGTAATTGTCGTTCTATCGATATTTAAAGCATAATATGGCTAATAATATGAGTTAGATTGATAATACTAAGAGTAGTGAGTATAGTAATTCTCGTTCTATCGATCATATAAGCATAATATGACTAATAATATGAGTTAGATTGATAATAATAAGAGTAATAAGTATAGTAATTGTCGTTCTATCGATCATGTAAGCATAATATGGCTAATAATATGAGTTAGATTGATAATACTAAGAGTAGTGAGTATAGTAATTCTCGTTCTATCGATCATATAAGCATAATATGGCTAATAATATGAGTTAGATTGATAATAATAAGAGTAATAAGTATAGTAATTGTCGTTCAATCGATCATATAAGCATAATATGGCTAATAATATGAGTTAAATTGATAATACTAAGAGTAGTGAGTATAGTAATTGTCGTTCTATCGATCATATAAGCATAATATGGCTAATAATATGAGTTAAATTGATAATACTAAGAGTAGTGAGTATAGTAATTCTCGTTCTATCGATCATATAAGCATAATATGGCTAATAATATGAGTTAGATTGATAACAATAAGAGTAATAAGTATAGTGATTGTCGTTCTATCGATCATATAAGCATAATATGGCTAATAATATGAGTTAGATTGATAATAATAAGAGTAATAAGTATAGTAATTGTCGTTCAATCGATCATATAAGCATAATATGGCTAATAATATGAGTTAAATTGATAATACTAAGAGTAGTGAGTATAGTAATTCTCGTTCTATCGATCATATAAGCATAATATGACTAATAATATGAGTTAGATTGATAATAATAAGAGTAATAAGTACAGTAATTGTCGTTCTATCGATCATATAAGCATAATATGGCTAATAATATGAGTTAAATTGATAATACTAAGAGTAGTGAGTATAGTAATTCTCGTTCTATCGATCATATAAGCATAATATGGCTAATAATATGAGTTAGATTGATAATAATAAGAGTAATGAGTATAGTAATTGTAGTTCTATCGATCATTTAAGCATAATATGGCTAATAATATGAGTTAGATTGATAATAATAACAGTAATAAGTATAGTAATTGTCGTTCTATCGATATTTAAAGCATAATATGGCTAATAATATGAGTTAGATTGATAATAATAAGAGTAATAAGTATAGTAATTGTCGTTCTATCGATCATATAAGCATAATATGGTTAATAATATGAGTTAGATTGATAATAATAAGAGTAATAAGTAGAGTAATTGTCGTTCTATCGATAATATAAGCATAATATGGCTAATAATATGAATTAGATTGATAATACTAAGAGTAGTGAGTATAGTAATTCTCGTTCTATCGATCATATAAGCATAATATGACTAATAATATGAGTTAGATTGATAATAATAAGAGTAATAAGTACAGTAATTGTCGTTCTATCGATCATATAAGCATAATATGGCTAATAATATGAGTTAAATTGATAATACTAAGAGTAGTGAGTATAGTAATTCTCGTTCTATCGATCATATAAGCATAATATGGCTAATAATATGAGTTAGATTGATAATAATAAGAGTAATGAGTATAGTAATTGTAGTTCTATCGATCATTTAAGCATAATATGGCTATTAATATGAGTTAGATTGACAATAATAACAGTAATAAGTATAGTAATTGTCGTTCTATCGATATTATAAGCATAATATGGCTAATAATATGAGTTAGATTGATAATACTAAGAGTAGTGAGTATAGTAATTCCCGTTCTATCGATCATATAAGCATAATATGGCTAATAATATGATTTAGATTGATAATAATAACAGTAATAAGTATAGTAATTGTCGTTCTATCGATATTTTAAGCATAATATGGCTAATAATATGAGTTAGATTGATAATACTAAGAGTAGTGAGTATAGTAATTCTCGTTCTATCGATCATATAAGCATAATATGGCTAATAATATGAGTTAGATTGATAATAATAAGAGTAATAAGTATAGTAATTGTCGTTCTATCGATAATATAAGCATAATATGGCTAATAATATGAGTTAGATTGATAATACTAAGAGTAGTGAGTATAGTAATTCTCGTTCTATCGATCATATAAGCATAATATGGCTAATAATATGAGTTAGATTGATAATAATAAGAGTAATAAGTATAGTAATTGTCGTTCAATCGATCATATAAGCATAATATGGCTAATAATATGAGTTAAATTGATAATACTAAGAGTAGTGAGTATAGTAATTCTCGTTCTATCGATCATATAAGCATAATATGGCTAATAATATGAGTTAGATTGATAATAATAAGAGTAATGAGTATAGTAATTGTAGTTCTATCGATCATTTAAGCATAATATGGCTATTAATATGAGTTAGATTGATAATAATAACAGTAATAAGTATAGTAATTGTCGTTCTATCGATATTATAAGCATAATATGCCTAATAATATGAGTTAGATTGATAATACTAAGAGTAGTGGGTATAGTAATTCCCGTTCTATCGATCATATAAGCATAATATGGGTAATAATATGAGTTAGATTGATAATAATAACAGTAATAAGTATAGTAATTGTCGTTCTATCGATATTTTAAGCATAATATGGCTAATAATATGAGTTAGATTGATAATACTAAGAGTAGTGAGTATAGTAATTCTCGTTCTATCGATCATATAAGCATAATATGGCTAATAATATGAGTTAGATTGATAATAATAAGAGTAATAAGTATAGTAATTGTCGTTCTATCGATCATATAAGCATAATATGGCTAATAATATGAGTTAGATTGATAATACTAAGAGTAGTGAGTATATTAATTCTCGTTCTATCGATCATATAGGCATAATATGGCTAATAATATGAGTTAGATTGATAATAATAAGAGTAATAAGTACAGTAATTGTCGTTCTATCGATCATATAAGCATAATAAGGCTAATAATATGAGTTAGATTGACAATAATAACAGTAATAAGTATAGTAATTGTCGTTCTATCGATATTTAAAGCATAATATGGCTAATAATATGAGTTAGATTGATAATACTAAGAGTAGTGAGTATAGTAATTCTCGTTCTATCGATCATATAAGCATAATATGACTAATAATATGAGTTAGATTGATAATAATAAGAGTAATAAGTATAGTAATTGTCGTTCTATCGATCATATAAGCATAATATGGCTAATAATATGAGTTAGATTGATAATAATAAGAGTAATAAGTATAGTAATTGTCGTTCTATCAATCATTTAAGCATAATATGTCTAAAAATACGAGTTAGATTGATAATAAATAACAGTAATAAGTATAGTAATTGTCGTTCTATCGATAATATAAGCATAATATGGCTAATAATATGAGTTAGATTGATAATACTAAGAGTAGTGAGTATAGTAATTCTCGTTCTATCGATCATATAAGCATAATATGGCTAATAATATGAGTTAGATTGATAACAATAAGAGTAATAAGTATAGTAATTGTCGTTCTATCGATCATATAAGCATAATATGGCTAATAATATGAGTTAGATTGATAATAATAAGAGTAATAAGTATAGTAATTGTCGTTCAATCGATCATATAAGCATAATATGGCTAATAATATGAGTTAAATTGATAATACTAAGAGTAGTGAGTATAGTAATTCTCGTTCTATCGATCATATAAGCATAATATGGCTAATAATATGAGTTAGATTGATAATAATAAGAGTAATGAGTATAGTAATTGTAGTTCTATCGATCATTTAAGCATGATATGGCTATTAATATGAGTTAGATTGATAATAATAACAGTAATAAGTATAGTAATTGTCGTTCTATCGATATTATAAGCATAATATGGCTAATAATATGAGTTAGATTGATAATACTAAGAGTAGTGAGTATAGTAATTCCCGTTCTATCGATCATATAAGCATAATATGGCTAATAATATGAGTTAGATTGATAATAATAACAGTAATAAGTATAGTAATTGTCGTTCTATCGATATTTTAAGCATAATATGGCTAATAATATGAGTTAGATTGATAATACTAAGAGTAGTGAGTATAGTAATTCTCGTTCTATCGATCATATAAGCATAATATGGCTAGTAATATGAGTTAGATTGATAATAATAAGAGTAATAAGTATAGTAATTGTCGTTCTATCGATCATATAAGCATAATATGGCTAATGATATGAGTTAGATTGATAGTACTAAGAGTAGTGAGTATATTAATTCTCGTTCTATCGATCATATAGGCATAATATGGCTAATAATATGAGTTAGATTGATAATAATAAGAGTAATAAGTACAGTAATTGTCGTTCTATCGATCATATAAGCATAATAAGGCTAATAATATGAGTTAGATTGATAATACTAAGAGTAGTGAGTATAGTAATTCTCGTTCTATCGATCATATAAGCATAATATGGCTAATAATATGAGTTAGATTGATAACAATAAGAGTAATAAGTATAGTAATTGTCGTTCTATCGATCATATAAGCATAATATGGCTAATAATATGAGTTAGATTGATAATAATAAGAGTAATAAGAATAGTAATTGTCGTTCAATCGATCATATAAGCATAATATGGCTAATAATATGAGTTAAATTGATAATACTAAGAGTAGTGAGTATAGTAATTCTCGTTCTATCGATCATATAAGCATAATATGGCTAATAATATGAGTTAGATTGATAATAATAAGAGTAATGAGTATAGTAATTCTCGTTCTATCGATCATATAAGCATAATATGGCTAATAATATGAGTTAGATTGATAATACTAAGAGTAGTGAGTATATTAATTCTCGTTCTATCGATCATATAGGCATAATATGGCTAATAATATGAGTTAGATTGATAATAATAAGAGTAATAAGTACAGTAATTGTCGTTCTATCGATCATATAAGCATAATAAGGCTAATAATATGAGTTAGATTGATAATACTAAGAGTAGTGAGTATAGTAATTCTCGTTCTATCGATCATATAAGCATAATATGGCTAATAATATGAGTTAGATTGATAACAATAAGAGTAATAAGTACAGTAATTGTCGTTCTATCGATCATATAAGCATAATATGGCTAATAATATGAGTTAAATTGATAATACTAAGAGTAGTGAGTATAGTAATTCTCGTTCTATCGATCATATAAGCATAATATGGCTAATAATATGAGTTAGATTGATAATAATAAGAGTAATGAGTATAGTAATTGTAGTTCTATCGATCATTTAAGCATAATATGGCTAATAATATGAGTTAGATTGATAATAATAACAGTAATAAGTATAGTAATTGTCGTTCTATCGATATTTAAAGCATAATATGGCTAATAATCTGAGTTAGATTGATAATACTAAGAGTAGTGAGTATAGTAATTCTCGTTCTATCGATCATATAAGCATAATATGACTAATAATATGAGTTAGATTGATAATAATAAGAGTAATAAGTATAGTAATTGTCGTTCTATCGATCATGTAAGCATAATATGGCTAATAATATGAGTTAGATTGATAATACTAAGAGTAGTGAGTATAGTAATTCTCGTTCTATCGATCATATAAGCAAAATATGGCTAATAATATGAGTTAGATTGATAATAATAAGAGTAGTGAGTATAGTAATTGTAGTTCTATCGATCATTTAAGCATGATATGGCTATTAATATGAGTTAGATTGATAATAATAACAGTAATAAGTATAGTAATTGTCGTTCTATCGATATTATAAGCATAATATGGCTAATAATATGAGTTAGATTGATAATACTAAGAGTAGTGAGTATAGTAATTCCCGTTCTATCGATCATATAAGCATAATATGGCTAATAATATGAGTTAGATTGATAATAATAACAGTAATAAGTATAGTAATTGTCGTTCTATCGATATTTTAAGCATAATATGGCTAATAATATGAGTTAGATTGATAATACTAAGAGTAGTGAGTATAGTAATTCTCGTTCTATCGATCATATAAGCATAATATGGCTAGTAATATGAGTTAGATTGATAATAATAAGAGTAATAAGTATAGTAATTGTCGTTCTATCGATCATATAAGCATAATATGGCTAATGATATGAGTTAGATTGATAGTACTAAGAGTAGTGAGTATATTAATTCTCGTTCTATCGATCATATAGGCATAATATGGCTAATAATATGAGTTAGATTGATAATAATAAGAGTAATAAGTACAGTAATTGTCGTTCTATCGATCATATAAGCATAATAAGGCTAATAATATGAGTTAGATTGATAATACTAAGAGTAGTGAGTATAGTAATTCTCGTTCTATCGATCATATAAGCATAATATGGCTAATAATATGAGTTAGATTGATAACAATAATAGTAATAAGTATAGTAATTGTCGTTCTATCGATCATATAAGCATAATATGGCTAATAATATGAGTTAGATTGATAATAATAAGAGTAATAAGAATAGTAATTGTCGTTCAATCGATCATATAAGCATAATATGGCTAATAATATGAGTTAAATTGATAATACTAAGAGTAGTGAGTATAGTAATTCTCGTTCTATCGATCATATAAGCATAATATGGCTAATAATATGAGTTAGATTGATAATAATAAGAGTAATGAGTATAGTAATTCTCGTTCTATCGATCATATAAGCATAATATGGCTAATAATATGAGTTAGATTGATAATACTAAGAGTAGTGAGTATATTAATTCTCGTTCTATCGATCATATAGGCATAATATGGCTAATAATATGAGTTAGATTGATAATAATAAGAGTAATAAGTACAGTAATTGTCGTTCTATCGATCATATAAGCATAATAAGGCTAATAATATGAGTTAGATTGATAATACTAAGAGTAGTGAGTATAGTAATTCTCGTTCTATCGATCATATAAGCATAATATGGCTAATAATATGAGTTAGATTGATAACAATAAGAGTAATAAGTATAGTAATTGTCGTTCTATCGATCATATAAGCATAATATGGCTAATAATATGAGTTAGATTGATAATAATAAGAGTAATAAGAATAGTAATTGTCGTTCAATCGATCATATAAGCATAATATGGCTAATAATATGAGTTAAATTGATAATACTAAGAGTAGTGAGTATAGTAATTCTCGTTCTATCGATCATATAAGCATAATATGGCTAATAATATGAGTTAGATTGATAATAATAAGAGTAATGAGTATAGTAATTGTCGTTCTATCGATCATATAAGCATAATATGGCTAATAATATGAGTTAGATTGGTAATACTAAGAGTAGTGAGTATAGTAAATCTCGTTCTATCGATCATATAAGCATAATATGGCTAATAATATGAGTGAGATTTATAATAATAAGAGTAATAAGTATAGTAATTGTCGTTCTATCGATCATATAAGCATAATATGGCTAATAATATGAGTTAGATTGATAATAATAAGAGTAATAAGTATAGTAATTGTCGTTCAATCGATCATATAAGCATAATATGGCTAATAATATGAGTTAAATTGATAATACTAAGAGTAGTGAGTATAGTAATTCTCGTTCTATCGATCATATAAGCATAATATGGCTAATAATATGAGTTAGATTGATAATAATAACAGTAATAAGTATAGTAATTGTCGTTCTATCGATATTATAAGCATAATATGGCTAATAATATGAGTTAGATTGATAATACTAAGAGTAGTGAGTATAGTAATTCTCATTCTATCGATCATATAAGCATAATATGACTAATAATATGAGTTAGATTGATAATAATAAGAGTAATAAGTACAGTAATTGTCGTTCTATCGATCATATAAGCATAATATGGCTAATAATATGAGTTAAATTGATAATACTAAGAGTAGTGAGTATAGTAATTCTCGTTCTATCGATCATATAAGCATAATATGGCTAATAATATGAGTTAGATTGATAATAATAAGAGTAATGAGTATAGTAATTGTAGTTCTATCGATCATTTAAGCATAATATGGCTATTAATATGAGTTAGATTGATAATAATAACAGTAATAAGTATAGTAATTGTCGTTCTATCGATCATATAAGCATAATATGGTTAATAATATGAGTTAGATTGATAATAATAAGAGTAATAAGTAGAGTAATTGTCGTTCTATCGATAATATAAGCATAATATGGCTAATAATATGAGTTAGATTGATAATACTAAGAGTAGTGAGTATAGTAATTCTCGTTCTATCGATCATATAAGCATAATATGGCTAATAATATGAGTTAGATTGATAACAATAAGAGTAATAAGTATAGTAATTGTCGTTCTATCGATCATATAAGCATAATATGGCTAATAATATGAGTTAAATTGATAATACTAAGAGTAGTGAGTATAGTAATTCTCGTTCTATCGATCATATAAGCATAATATGGCTAATAATATGAGTTAGATTGATAATAATAAGAGTAATGAGTATAGTAATTGTAGTTCTATCGATCATTTAAGCATAATATGGCTATTAATATGAGTTAGATTGATAATAATAACAGTAATAAGTATAGTAATTGTCGTTCTATCGATATTATAAGCATAATATGCCTAATAATATGAGTTAGATTGATAATACTAAGAGTAGTGAGTATAGTAATTCTCGTTCTATCGATCATATAAGCATAATATGGCTAATAATATGAGTTAGATTGATAATAATAAGAGTAATAAGTATAGTAATTGTCGTTCAATCGATCATATAAGCATAATATGGCTAATAATATGAGTTAAATTGATAATACTAAGAGTAGTGAGTATAGTAATTCTCGTTCTATCGATCATATAAGCATAATATGGCTAATAATATGAGTTAGATTGATAATAATAAGAGTAATGAGTATAGTAATTGTAGTTCTATCGATCATTTAAGCATAATATGGTTAATAATATGAGTTAGATTCATAATAATAAGAGTAATAGGTATAGCAAATGTCGTGCGATCGATCATATCTGCATAATATGGTTAATAATATGAGTTAGATTGATAATAATAAGAGTAATAAGTATAGTAATTGTCGTTCTATCGATCATATAAGCATAATATGGTTAATAATATGAGTTAGATTGATAATAATAAGAGTAATAAGTATAGTAATTGTCGTTCTATCGATATTGTAAGCATAATATGGCTAATAATATGAGTTAGATTGATAATACTAAGAGTAGTGAGTATAGTAATTCTCGTTCTATCGATCATATAAGCATAATATGGCTAATAATATGAGTTAGATTGATAATAATAAGAGTAATAAGTATAGTAATTGTCGTTCTATCGATCATATAAGCATAATATGGCTAATAATATGAGTTAGATTGATAATAATAAGAGTAATAAGAATAGTAATTGTCGTTCAATCGATCATATAAGCATAATATGGCTAATAATATGAGTTAAATTGATAATACTAAGAGTAGTGAGTATAGTAATTCTCGTTCTATCGATCATATAAGCATAATATGGCTAATAATATGAGTTAGATTGATAATAATAAGAGTAATGAGTATAGTAATTCTCGTTCTATCGATCATATAAGCATAATATGGCTAATAATATGAGTTAGATTGATAATACTAAGAGTAGTGAGTATATTAATTCTCGTTCTATCGATCATATAGGCATAATATGGCTAATAATATGAGTTAGATTGATAATAATAAGAGTAATAAGTACAGTAATTGTCGTTCTATCGATCATATAAGCATAATAAGGCTAATAATATGAGTTAGATTGATAATACTAAGAGTAGTGAGTATAGTAATTCTCGTTCTATCGATCATATAAGCATAATATGGCTAATAATATGAGTTAGATTGATAACAATAAGAGTAATAAGTATAGTAATTGTCGTTCTATCGATCATATAAGCATAATATGGCTAATAATATGAGTTAGATTGATAATAATAAGAGTAATAAGAATAGTAATTGTCGTTCAATCGATCATATAAGCATAATATGGCTAATAATATGAGTTAAATTGATAATACTAAGAGTAGTGAGTATAGTAATTCTCGTTCTATCGATCATATAAGCATAATATGGCTAATAATATGAGTTAGATTGATAATAATAACAGTAATAAGTATAGTAATTGTCGTTCTATCGATATTTTAAGCATAATATGGCTAATAATATGAGTTAGATTGATAATACTAAGAGTAGTGAGTATAGTAATTCTCGTTCTATCGATCATATAAGCATAATATGGCTAGTAATATGAGTTAGATTGATAATAATAAGAGTAATAAGTATAGTAATTGTCGTTCTATCGATCATATAAGCATAATATGGCTAATGATATGAGTTAGATTGATAGTACTAAGAGTAGTGAGTATATTAATTCTCGTTCTATCGATCATATAGGCATAATATGGCTAATAATATGAGTTAGATTGATAATAATAAGAGTAATAAGTACAGTAATTGTCGTTCTATCGATCATATAAGCATAATAAGGCTAATAATATGAGTTAGATTGATAATACTAAGAGTAGTGAGTATAGTAATTCTCGTTCTATCGATCATATAAGCATAATATGGCTAATAATATGAGTTAGATTGATAACAATAATAGTAATAAGTATAGTAATTGTCGTTCTATCGATCATATAAGCATAATATGGCTAATAATATGAGTTAGATTGATAATAATAAGAGTAATAAGAATAGTAATTGTCGTTCAATCGATCATATAAGCATAATATGGCTAATAATATGAGTTAAATTGATAATACTAAGAGTAGTGAGTATAGTAATTCTCGTTCTATCGATCATATAAGCATAATATGGCTAATAATATGAGTTAGATTGATAATAATAAGAGTAATGAGTATAGTAATTCTCGTTCTATCGATCATATAAGCATAATATGGCTAATAATATGAGTTAGATTGATAATACTAAGAGTAGTGAGTATATTAATTCTCGTTCTATCGATCATATAGGCATAATATGGCTAATAATATGAGTTAGATTGATAATAATAAGAGTAATAAGTACAGTAATTGTCGTTCTATCGATCATATAAGCATAATAAGGCTAATAATATGAGTTAGATTGATAATACTAAGAGTAGTGAGTATAGTAATTCTCGTTCTATCGATCATATAAGCATAATATGGCTAATAATATGAGTTAGATTGATAACAATAAGAGTAATAAGTATAGTAATTGTCGTTCTATCGATCATATAAGCATAATATGGCTAATAATATGAGTTAGATTGATAATAATAAGAGTAATAAGAATAGTAATTGTCGTTCAATCGATCATATAAGCATAATATGGCTAATAATATGAGTTAAATTGATAATACTAAGAGTAGTGAGTATAGTAATTCTCGTTCTATCGATCATATAAGCATAATATGGCTAATAATATGAGTTAGATTGATAATAATAAGAGTAATGAGTATAGTAATTGTCGTTCTATCGATCATATAAGCATAATATGGCTAATAATATGAGTTAGATTGGTAATACTAAGAGTAGTGAGTATAGTAAATCTCGTTCTATCGATCATATAAGCATAATATGGCTAATAATATGAGTGAGATTTATAATAATAAGAGTAATAAGTATAGTAATTGTCGTTCTATCGATCATATAAGCATAATATGGCTAATAATATGAGTTAGATTGATAATAATAAGAGTAATAAGTATAGTAATTGTCGTTCAATCGATCATATAAGCATAATATGGCTAATAATATGAGTTAAATTGATAATACTAAGAGTAGTGAGTATAGTAATTCTCGTTCTATCGATCATATAAGCATAATATGGCTAATAATATGAGTTAGATTGATAATAATAACAGTAATAAGTATAGTAATTGTCGTTCTATCGATATTATAAGCATAATATGGCTAATAATATGAGTTAGATTGATAATACTAAGAGTAGTGAGTATAGTAATTCTCATTCTATCGATCATATAAGCATAATATGACTAATAATATGAGTTAGATTGATAATAATAAGAGTAATAAGTACAGTAATTGTCGTTCTATCGATCATATAAGCATAATATGGCTAATAATATGAGTTAAATTGATAATACTAAGAGTAGTGAGTATAGTAATTCTCGTTCTATCGATCATATAAGCATAATATGGCTAATAATATGAGTTAGATTGATAATAATAAGAGTAATGAGTATAGTAATTGTAGTTCTATCGATCATTTAAGCATAATATGGCTATTAATATGAGTTAGATTGATAATAATAACAGTAATAAGTATAGTAATTGTCGTTCTATCGATCATATAAGCATAATATGGTTAATAATATGAGTTAGATTGATAATAATAAGAGTAATAAGTAGAGTAATTGTCGTTCTATCGATAATATAAGCATAATATGGCTAATAATATGAGTTAGATTGATAATACTAAGAGTAGTGAGTATAGTAATTCTCGTTCTATCGATCATATAAGCATAATATGGCTAATAATATGAGTTAGATTGATAACAATAAGAGTAATAAGTATAGTAATTGTCGTTCTATCGATCATATAAGCATAATATGGCTAATAATATGAGTTAAATTGATAATACTAAGAGTAGTGAGTATAGTAATTCTCGTTCTATCGATCATATAAGCATAATATGGCTAATAATATGAGTTAGATTGATAATAATAAGAGTAATGAGTATAGTAATTGTAGTTCTATCGATCATTTAAGCATAATATGGCTATTAATATGAGTTAGATTGATAATAATAACAGTAATAAGTATAGTAATTGTCGTTCTATCGATATTATAAGCATAATATGCCTAATAATATGAGTTAGATTGATAATACTAAGAGTAGTGAGTATAGTAATTCTCGTTCTATCGATCATATAAGCATAATATGGCTAATAATATGAGTTAGATTGATAATAATAAGAGTAATAAGTATAGTAATTGTCGTTCAATCGATCATATAAGCATAATATGGCTAATAATATGAGTTAAATTGATAATACTAAGAGTAGTGAGTATAGTAATTCTCGTTCTATCGATCATATAAGCATAATATGGCTAATAATATGAGTTAGATTGATAATAATAAGAGTAATGAGTATAGTAATTGTAGTTCTATCGATCATTTAAGCATAATATGGTTAATAATATGAGTTAGATTCATAATAATAAGAGTAATAGGTATAGCAAATGTCGTGCGATCGATCATATCTGCATAATATGGTTAATAATATGAGTTAGATTGATAATAATAAGAGGAATAAGTATAGTAATTGTCGTTCTATCGATCATATAAGCATAATATGGTTAATAATATGAGTTAGATTGATAATAATAAGAGTAATAAGTATAGTAATTGTCGTTCTATCGATATTGTAAGCATAATATGGCTAATAATATGAGTTAGATTGATAATACTAAGAGTAGTGAGTATAGTAATTCTCGTTCTATCGATCATATAAGCATAATATGGCTAATAATATGAGTTAGATTGATAATAATAAGAGTAATAAGTATAGTAATTGTCGTTCTATCGATCATATAAGCATAATATGGCTAATAATATGAGTTAGATTGATAATAATAAGAGTAATAAGAATAGTAATTGTCGTTCAATCGATCATATAAGCATAATATGGCTAATAATATGAGTTAAATTGATAATACTAAGAGTAGTGAGTATAGTAATTCTCGTTCTATCGATCATATAAGCATAATATGGCTAATAATATGAGTTAGATTGATAATAATAAGAGTAATGAGTATAGTAATTCTCGTTCTATCGATCATATAAGCATAATATGGCTAATAATATGAGTTAGATTGATAATACTAAGAGTAGTGAGTATATTAATTCTCGTTCTATCGATCATATAGGCATAATATGGCTAATAATATGAGTTAGATTGATAATAATAAGAGTAATAAGTACAGTAATTGTCGTTCTATCGATCATATAAGCATAATAAGGCTAATAATATGAGTTAGATTGATAATACTAAGAGTAGTGAGTATAGTAATTCTCGTTCTATCGATCATATAAGCATAATATGGCTAATAATATGAGTTAGATTGATAACAATAAGAGTAATAAGTATAGTAATTGTCGTTCTATCGATCATATAAGCATAATATGGCTAATAATATGAGTTAGATTGATAATAATAAGAGTAATAAGAATAGTAATTGTCGTTCAATCGATCATATAAGCATAATATGGCTAATAATATGAGTTAAATTGATAATACTAAGAGTAGTGAGTATAGTAATTCTCGTTCTATCGATCATATAAGCATAATATGGCTAATAATATGAGTTAGATTGATAATAATAAGAGTAATGAGTATAGTAATTGTCGTTCTATCGATCATATAAGCATAATATGGCTAATAATATGAGTTAGATTGGTAATACTAAGAGTAGTGAGTATAGTAAATCTCGTTCTATCGATCATATAAGCATAATATGGCTAATAATATGAGTGAGATTTATAATAATAAGAGTAATAAGTATAGTAATTGTCGTTCTATCGATCATATAAGCATAATATGGCTAATAATATGAGTTAGATTGATAATAATAAGAGTAATAAGTATAGTAATTGTCGTTCAATCGATCATATAAGCATAATATGGCTAATAATATGAGTTAAATTGATAATACTAAGAGTAGTGAGTATAGTAATTCTCGTTCTATCGATCATATAAGCATAATATGGCTAATAATATGAGTTAGATTGATAATAATAACAGTAATAAGTATAGTAATTGTCGTTCTATCGATATTATAAGCATAATATGGCTAATAATATGAGTTAGATTGATAATACTAAGAGTAGTGAGTATAGTAATTCTCATTCTATCGATCATATAAGCATAATATGACTAATAATATGAGTTAGATTGATAATAATAAGAGTAATAAGTACAGTAATTGTCGTTCTATCGATCATATAAGCATAATATGGCTAATAATATGAGTTAAATTGATAATACTAAGAGTAGTGAGTATAGTAATTCTCGTTCTATCGATCATATAAGCATAATATGGCTAATAATATGAGTTAGATTGATAATAATAAGAGTAATGAGTATAGTAATTGTAGTTCTATCGATCATTTAAGCATAATATGGCTATTAATATGAGTTAGATTGATAATAATAACAGTAATAAGTATAGTAATTGTCGTTCTATCGATCATATAAGCATAATATGGTTAATAATATGAGTTAGATTGATAATAATAAGAGTAATAAGTAGAGTAATTGTCGTTCTATCGATAATATAAGCATAATATGGCTAATAATATGAGTTAGATTGATAATACTAAGAGTAGTGAGTATAGTAATTCTCGTTCTATCGATCATATAAGCATAATATGGCTAATAATATGAGTTAGATTGATAACAATAAGAGTAATAAGTATAGTAATTGTCGTTCTATCGATCATATAAGCATAATATGGCTAATAATATGAGTTAAATTGATAATACTAAGAGTAGTGAGTATAGTAATTCTCGTTCTATCGATCATATAAGCATAATATGGCTAATAATATGAGTTAGATTGATAATAATAAGAGTAATGAGTATAGTAATTGTAGTTCTATCGATCATTTAAGCATAATATGGCTATTAATATGAGTTAGATTGATAATAATAACAGTAATAAGTATAGTAATTGTCGTTCTATCGATATTATAAGCATAATATGCCTAATAATATGAGTTAGATTGATAATACTAAGAGTAGTGAGTATAGTAATTCTCGTTCTATCGATCATATAAGCATAATATGGCTAATAATATGAGTTAGATTGATAATAATAAGAGTAATAAGTATAGTAATTGTCGTTCAATCGATCATATAAGCATAATATGGCTAATAATATGAGTTAAATTGATAATACTAAGAGTAGTGAGTATAGTAATTCTCGTTCTATCGATCATATAAGCATAATATGGCTAATAATATGAGTTAGATTGATAATAATAAGAGTAATGAGTATAGTAAATGTAGTTCTATCGATCATTTAAGCATAATATGGTTAATAATATGAGTTAGATTCATAATAATAAGAGTAATAGGTATAGCAAATGTCGTGCGATCGATCATATCTGCATAATATGGTTAATAATATGAGTTAGATTGATAATAATAAGAGTAATAAGTATAGTAATTGTCGTTCTATCGATCATATAAGCATAATATGGTTAATAATATGAGTTAGATTGATAATAATAAGAGTAATAAGTATAGTAATTGTCGTTCTATCGATATTGTAAGCATAATATGGCTAATAATATGAGTTAGATTGATAATACTAAGAGTAGTGAGTATAGTAATTCTCGTTCTATCGATCATATAAGCATAATATGGCTAATAATATGAGTTAGATTGATAATAATAAGAGTAATAAGTATAGTAATTGTCGTTCAATCGATCATATAAGCATAATATGGCTAATAATATGAGTTAAATTGATAATAATAAGAGTAGTGAGTATAGTAATTCTCGTTCTATCGATCATATAAGCATAATATGGCTAATAATATGAGTTAGATTGATAATAATAAGAGTAATGAGTATAGTAATTGTAGTTCTATCGATCATTTAAGCATAATATGGTTAATAATATGAGTTAGATTCATAATAATAAGAGTAATAGGTATAGCAAATGTCGTGCGATCGATCATATCTGCATAATATGGTTAATAATATGAGTTAGATTGATAATAATAAGAGTAATAAGTATAGTAATTGTCGTTCTATCGATCATATAAGCATAATATGGTTAATAATATGAGTTAGATTGATAATAATAAGAGTAATAAGTAGAGTAATTGTCGTTCTATCGATAATATAAGCATAATATGGCTAATAATATGAGTTAGATTGATAATACTAAGAGTAGTGAGTATAGTAATTCTCGTTCTATCTATCATATAAGCATAATATGGCTAATAATATGAGTTAGATTGATAATACTAAGAGTAGTGAGTATAGTAATTCCCGTTCTATCGATCATATAAGCATAATATGGCTAATAATATGAGTTAGATTGATAATAATAACAGTAATAAATATAGTAATTGTCGTTCTATCGATATTTTAAGCATAATATGGCTAATAATATGAGTTAGATTGATAATACTAAGAGTAGTGAGTATAGTAATTCTCGTTCTATCGATCATATAGGCATAATATGGCTAATAATATGAGTTAGATTGATAATAATAAGAGTAATAAGTACAGTAATTGTCGTTCTATCGATCATATAAGCATAATAAGGCTAATAATATGAGTTAGATTGATAATACTAAGAGTAGTGAGTATAGTAATTCTCGTTCTATCGATCATATAAGCATAATATGGCTAATAATATGAGTTAGATTGATAACAATAAGAGTAATAAGTATAGTAATTGTCGTTCTATCGATCATATAAGCATAATATGGCTAATAATATGAGTTAGATTGATAATAATAAGAGTAATAAGAATAGTAATTGTCGTTCAATCGATCATATAAGCATAATATGGCTAATAATATGAGTTAAATTGATAATACTAAGAGTAGTGAGTATAGTAATTCTCGTTCTATCGATCATATAAGCATAATATGGCTAATAATATGAGTTAGATTGATAATAATAAGAGTAATGAGTATAGTAATTGTCGTTCTATCGATCATATAAGCATAATATGGCTAATAATATGAGTTAGATTGGTAATACTAAGAGTAGTGAGTATAGTAAATCTCGTTCTATCGATCATATAAGCATAATATGGCTAATAATATGAGTGAGATTTATAATAATAAGAGTAATAAGTATAGTAATTGTCGTTCTATCGATCATATAAGCATAATATGGCTAATAATATGAGTTAGATTGATAATAATAAGAGTAATAAGTATAGTAATTGTCGTTCAATCGATCATATAAGCATAATATGGCTAATAATATGAGTTAAATTGATAATACTAAGAGTAGTGAGTATAGTAATTCTCGTTCTATCGATCATATAAGCATAATATGGCTAATAATATGAGTTAGATTGATAATAATAACAGTAATAAGTATAGTAATTGTCGTTCTATCGATATTATAAGCATAATATGGCTAATAATATGAGTTAGACTGATAATACTAAGAGTAGTGAGTATAGTAATTCTCATTCTATCGATCATATAAGCATAATATGACTAATAATATGAGTTAGATTGATAATAATAAGAGTAATAAGTACAGTAATTGTCGTTCTATCGATCATATAAGCATAATATGGCTAATAATATGAGTTAAATTGATAATACTAAGAGTAGTGAGTATAGTAATTCTCGTTCTATCGATCATATAAGCATAATATGGCTAATAATATGAGTTAGATTGATAATAATAAGAGTAATGAGTATAGTAATTGTAGTTCTATCGATCATTTAAGCATAATATGGCTATTAATATGAGTTAGATTGATAATAATAACAGTAATAAGTATAGTAATTGTCGTTCTATCGATCATATAAGCATAATATGGTTAATAATATGAGTTAGATTGATAATAATAAGAGTAATAAGTAGAGTAATTGTCGTTCTATCGATAATATAAGCATAATATGGCTAATAATATGAGTTAGATTGATAATACTAAGAGTAGTGAGTATAGTAATTCTCGTTCTATCGATCATATAAGCATAATATGGCTAATAATATGAGTTAGATTGATAACAATAAGAGTAATAAGTATAGTAATTGTCGTTCTATCGATCATATAAGCATAATATGGCTAATAATATGAGTTAAATTGATAATACTAAGAGTAGTGAGTATAGTAATTCTCGTTCTATCGATCATATAAGCATAATATGGCTAATAATATGAGTTAGATTGATAATAATAAGAGTAATGAGTATAGTAATTGTAGTTCTATCGATCATTTAAGCATAATATGGCTATTAATATGAGTTAGATTGATAATAATAACAGTAATAAGTATAGTAATTGTCGTTCTATCGATATTATAAGCATAATATGCCTAATAATATGAGTTAGATTGATAATACTAAGAGTAGTGAGTATAGTAATTCTCGTTCTATCGATCATATAAGCATAATATGGCTAATAATATGAGTTAGATTGATAATAATAAGAGTAATAAGTATAGTAATTGTCGTTCAATCGATCATATAAGCATAATATGGCTAATAATATGAGTTAAATTGATAATACTAAGAGTAGTGAGTATAGTAATTCTCGTTCTATCGATCATATAAGCATAATATGGCTAATAATATGAGTTAGATTGATAATAATAAGAGTAATGAGTATAGTAATTGTAGTTCTATCGATCATTTAAGCATAATATGGTTAATAATATGAGTTAGATTCATAATAATAAGAGTAATAGGTATAGCAAATGTCGTGCGATCGATCATATCTGCATAATATGGTTAATAATATGAGTTAGATTGATAATAATAAGAGTAATAAGTATAGTAATTGTCGTTCTATCGATCATATAAGCATAATATGGCTAATAATATGAGTTAAATTGATAATACTAAGAGTAGTGAGTATAGTAATTCTCGTTCTATCGATCATATAAGCATAATATGGCTAATAATATGAGTTAGATTGATAATAATAAGAGTAATGAGTATAGTAATTGTAGTTCTATCGATCATTTAAGCATAATATGGCTAATAATATGAGTTAGATTGATAATAATAACAGTAATAAGTATAGTAATTGTCGTTCTATCGATATTTAAAGCATAATATGGCTAATAATATGAGTTAGATTGATAATACTAAGAGTAGTGAGTATAGTAATTCTCGTTCTATCGATCATATAAGCATAATATGACTAATAATATGAGTTAGATTGATAATAATAAGAGTAATAAGTATAGTAATTGTCGTTCTATCGATCATGTAAGCATAATATGGCTAATAATATGAGTTAGATTGATAATACTAAGAGTAGTGAGTATAGTAATTCTCGTTCTATCGATCATATAAGCATAATATGGCTAATAATATGAGTTAGATTGATAATAATAAGAGTAATAAGTATAGTAATTGTCGTTCAATCGATCATATAAGCATAATATGGCTAATAATATGAGTTAAATTGATAATACTAAGAGTAGTGAGTATAGTAATTCTCGTTCTATCGATCATATAAGCATAATATGGCTAATAATATGAGTTAGATTGATAATAATAAGAGTAATGAGTATAGTAATTGTAGTTCTATCGATCATTTAAGCATAATATGGTTAATAATATGAGTTAGATTCATAATAATAAGAGTAATAGGTATAGCAAATGTCGTGCGATCGATCATATCTGCATAATATGGTTAATAATATGAGTTAGATTGATAATAATAAGAGTAATAAGTATAGTAATTGTCGTTCTATCGATCATATAAGCATAATATGGTTAATAATATGAGTTAGATTGATAATAATAAGAGTAATAAGTAGAGTAATTGTCGTTCTATCGATAATATAAGCATAATATGGCTAATAATATGAGTTAGATTGATAATACTAAGAGTAGTGAGTATAGTAATTCTCGTTCTATCGATCATATAAGCATAATATGGCTAATAATATGAGTTAGATTGATAACAATAAGAGTAATAAGTATAGCAATTGTCGTTCTATCGATCATATAAGCATAATATGGCTAATAATATGAGTTAGATTGATAATAATAAGAGTAATAAGTATAGTAATTGTCGTTCAATCAATCATATAAGCATAATATGGCTAATAATATGAGTTAGATTGATAATACTAAGAGTAGTGAGTATAGTAATTCTCGTTCTATCGATCATATAAGCATAATATGGCTAATAATATGAGTTAGATTGATAACAATAAGAGTAATAAGTATAGTAATTGTCGTTCTATCGATCATATAAGCATAATATGGCTAATAATATGAGTTAGATTGATAATAATAAGAGTAATAAGTATAGTAATTGTCGTTCAATCAATCATATAAGCATAATATGGCTAATAATATGAGTTAGATTGATAATACTAAGAGTAGTGAGTATAGTAATTCTCGTTCTATCGATCATATAAGCATAATATGGCTAATAATATGAGTTAGATTGATAATAATAAGAGTAATAAGTATAGTAATTGTCGTTCTATCGATAATATAAGCATAATATGGCTAATAATATGAGTTAGATTGATAATACTAAGAGTAGTGAGTATAGTAATTCTCGTTCTATCGATCATATAAGCATAATATGGCTAATAATATGAGTTAGATTGATAATAATAAGAGTAATAAGTATAGTAATTGTCGTTCAATCGATCATATAAGCATAATATGGCTAATAATATGAGTTAAATTGATAATACTAAGAGTAGTGAGTATAGTAATTCTCGTTCTATCGATCATATAAGCATAATATGGCTAATAATATGAGTTAGATTAATAATAATAAGAGTAATGAGTATAGTAATTGTAGTTCTATCGATCATTTAAGCGTAATATGGTTAATAATATGAGTTAGATTCATAATAATAAGAGTAATAGGTATAGCAAATGTCGTGCGATCGATCATATCTGCATAATATGGTTAATAATATGAGTTAGATTGATAATAATAAGAGTAATAAGTATAGTAATTGTCGTTCTATCGATCATATAAGCATAATATGGTTAATAATATGAGTTAGATTGATAATAATAAGAGTAATAAGTAGAGTAATTGTCGTTCTATATATAATATAAGCATAATATGGCTAATAATATGAGTTAGATTGATAATACTAAGAGTAGTGAGTATAGTAATTCTCGTTCTATCGATCATATAAGCATAATATGGCTAATAATATGAGTTAGATTGATAACAATAAGAGTAATAAGTATAGTAATTGTCGTTCTATCGATCATATAAGCGTAATATGGGTAATAATATGAGTTAGATTGATAATAATAAGAGTAATAAGTATAGTAATTCTCGTTCTATCGATCATATAAGCATAATATGGCTAATAATATGAGTTAGATTGATAATAATAAGAGTAATGAGTATAGTAATTGTAGTTCTATCGATCATTCAAGCATAATATGGCTATTAATATGAGTTAGATTGATAATAATAACAGTAATAAGTATAGTAATTGTCGTTCTATCGATATTATAAGCATAATATGCCTAATAATATGAGTTAGATTGATAATACTAAGAGTAGTGGGTATAGTAATTCCCGTTCTATCGATCATATAAGCATAATATGGCTAATAATATGAGTTAGATTGATAATAATAAGAGTAATAAGTATAGTAATTGTCGTTCTATCGATATTTTAAGCATAATATGGCTAATAATATGAGTTAGATTGATAATACTAAGAGTAGTGAGTATAGTAATTCTCGTTCTATCGATCATATAAGCATAATATGGCTAATAATATGAGTTAGATTGATAACAATAAGAGTAATAAGTATAGTAATTGTCGTTCTATCGATCATATAAGCATAATATGGCTAATAATATGAGTTAGATTGATAATAATAAGAGTAATAAGTATAGTAATTGTCGTTCAATCAATCATATAAGCATAATATGGCTAATAATATGAGTTAAATTGATAATACTAAGAGTAGTGAGTATAGTAATTCTCGTTCTATCGATCATATAAGCATAATATGGCTAATAATATGAGTTAGATTGATAATAATAAGAGTAATGAGTATAGTAATTGTAGTTCTATCGATCATGTAAGCATAATATGGCTAAAAATACGAGTTAGATTGATAATAATAACAGTAATAAGTAGAGTAATTGTCGTTCTATCGATATTATAAGCATAATATGGCTAATAATATGAGTTAGATTGATAATACTAAGAGTAGTGAGTATAGTAATTCTCGTTCTATCGATCATATAAGCATAATATGGCTAATAATATGAGTTAGATTGATAATAATAAGAGTAATAAGTATAGTAATTGTCGTTCAATCGATCATATAAGCATAATATGGCTAATAATATGAGTTAAATTGATAATACTAAGAGTAGTGAGTATAGTAATTCTCGTTCTATCGATCATATAAGCATAATATGGCTAATAATATGAGTTAGATTGATAATAATAAGAGTAATGAGTATAGTAATTGTAGTTCTATCGATCATTTAAGCATAATATGGTTAATAATATGAGTTAGATTCATAATAATAAGAGTAATAGGTATAGCAAATGTCGTGCGATCGATCATATCTGCATAATATGGTTAATAATATGAGTTAGATTGATAATAATAAGAGTAATAAGTATAGTAATTGTCGTTCTATCGATCATATAAGCATAATATGGTTAATAAAATGAGTTAGATTGATAATAATAAGAGTAATAAGTAGAGTAATTGTCGTTCTATCGATAATATAAGCATAATATGGCTAATAATATGAGTTAGATTGATAATACTAAGAGTAGTGAGTATAGTAATTCTCGTTCTATCGATCATATAAGCATAATATGGCTAATAATATGAGTTAGATTGATAACAATAAGAGTAATAAGTATAGCAATTGTCGTTCTATCGATCATATAAGCATAATATGGCTAATAATATGAGTTAGATTGATAATAATAAGAGTAATAAGTATAGTAATTGTCGTTCAATCAATCATATAAGCATAATATGGCTAATAATATGAGTTAGATTGATAATACTAAGAGTAGTGAGTATAGTAATTCTCGTTCTATCGATCATATAAGCATAATATGGCTAATAATATGAGTTAGATTGATAACAATAAGAGTAATAAGTATAGTAATTGTCGTTCTATCGATCATATAAGCATAATATGGCTAATAATATGAGATAGATTGATAATAATAAGAGTAATAAGTATAGTAATTGTCGTTCAATCAATCATATAAGCATAATATGGCTAATAATATGAGTTAAATTGATAATACTAAGAGTAGTGAGTATAGTAATTCTCGTTCTATCGATCATATAAGCATAATATGGCTAATAATATGAGTTAGATTGATAATAATAAGAGTAATGAGTATAGTAATTGTAGTTCTATCGATCATTTAAGCATAATATGGCTAAAAATACGAGTTAGATTGATAATAATAACAGTAATAAGTATAGTAATTGTCGTTCTATCGATATTATAAGCATAATATGGCTAATAATATGAGTTAGATTGATAATACTAAGAGTAGTGAGTATAGTAATTCTCGTTCTATCGATCATATAAGCATAATATGACTAATAATATGAGTTAGATTGATAATAATAAGAGTAATAAGTACAGTAATTGTCGTTCTATCGATCATATAAGCATAATATGGCTAATAATATGAGTTAAATTGATAATACTAAGAGTAGTGAGTATAGTAATTCTCGTTCTATCGATCATATAAGCATAATATGGCTAATAATATGAGTTAGATTGATAATAATAAGAGTAATGAGTATAGTAATTGTCGTTCTATCGATCATGTAAGCATAATATGGCTAATAATATGAGTTAGATTGATAATACTAAGAGTAGTGAGTATAGTAATTCTCGTTCTATCGATATTTAAAGCATAATATGGCTAATAATATGAGTTAGATTGATAATACTAAGAGTAGTGAGTATAGTAATTCTCGTTCTATCGATCATATAAGCATAATATGACTAATAATATGAGTTAGATTGATAATAATAAGAGTAATAAGTATAGTAATTGTCGTTCTATCGATCATGTAAGCATAATATGGCTAATAATATGAGTTAGATTGATAATACTAAGAGTAGTGAGTATAGTAATTCTCGTTCTATCGATCATATAAGCATAATATGGCTAATAATATGAGTTAGATTGATAATAATAAGAGTAATAAGTATAGTAATTGTCGTTCAATCGATCATATAAGCATAATATGGCTAATAATATGAGTTAAATTGATAATACTAAGAGTAGTGAGTATAGTAATTCTCGTTCTATCGATCATATAAGCATAACATGGCTAATAATATGAGTTAGATTGATAATAATAGGAGTAATGAGTATAGTAATTGTAGTTCTATCGATCATTTAAGCATAATATGGTTAATAATATGAGTTAGATTCATAATAATAAGAGTAATAGGTATAGCAAATGTCGTGCGATCGATCATATCTGCATAATATGGTTAATAATATGAGTTAGATTGATAATAATAAGAGTAATAAGTATAGTAATTGTCGTTCTATCGATCATATAAGCATAATATGGTTAATAATATGAGTTAGATTGATAATAATAAGAGTAATAAGTAGAGTAATTGTCGTTCTATCGATAATATAAGCATAATATGGCTAATAATATGAGTTAGATTGATAATACTAAGAGTAGTGAGTATAGTAATTCTCGTTCTATCGATCATATAAGCATAATATGGCTAATAATATGAGTTAGATTGATAACAATAAGAGTAATAAGTATAGTAATTGTCGTTCTATCGATCATATAAGCATAATATGGCTAATAATATGAGTTAGATTGATAATAATAAGAGTAATAAGTATAGTAATTGTCGTTCAATCCATCATATAAGCATAATATGGCTAATAATATGAGTTAAATTGATAATACTAAGAGTAGTGAGTATAGTAATTCTCGTTCTATCGATCATATAAGCATAATATGGCTAATAATATGAGTTAGATTGATAATAATAAGAGTAATGAGTATAGTAATTGTAGTTCTATCGATCATTTAAGCATAATATGGCTAAAAATATGAGTTAGATTGATAATAATAACAGTAATAAGTATAGTAATTGTCGTTCTATCGATATTATAAGCATAATATGGCTAATAATATGAGTTAGATTGATAATACTAAGAGTAGTGAGTATAGTAATTCTCGTTCTATCGATCATATAAGCATAATATGACTAATAATATGAGTTAGATTGATAATAATAAGAGTAATAAGTACAGTAATTGTCGTTCTATCGATCATATAAGCATAATATGGCTAATAATATGAGTTAAATTGATAATACTAAGAGTAGTGAGTATAGTAATTCTCGTTCTATCGATCATATAAGCATAATATGGCTAATAATATGAGTTAGATTGATAATAATAAGAGTAATGAGTATAGTAATTGTAGTTCTATCGATCATTTAAGCATAATATGGCTATTAATATGAGTTAGATTGACAATAATAACAGTAATAAGTATAGTAATTGTCGTTCTATCGATATTATAAGCATAATATGGCTAATAATATGAGTTAGATTGATAATACTAAGAGTAGTGAGTATAGTAATTCCCGTTCTATCGATCATATAAGCATAATATGGCTAATAATATGAGTTAGATTGATAACAATAACAGTAATAAGTATAGTAATTGTCGTTCTATCGATATTTTAAGCATAATATGGCTAATAATATGAGTTAGATTGATAATACTAAGAGTAGTGAGTATAGTAATTCTCGTTCTATCGATCATATAAGCATAATATGGCTAATAATATGAGTTAGATTGATAATAATAAGAGTAATAAGTAGAGTAATTGTCGTTCTATATATAATATAAGCATAATATGGTTAATAATATGAGTTAGATTGATAATACTAAGAGTAGTGAGTATAGTAATTCTCGTTCTATCGATCATATAAGCATAATATGGCTAATAATATGAGTTAGATTGATAACAATAAGAGTAATAAGTATAGTAATTGTCGTTCTATCGATCATATAAGCATAATATGGGTAATAATATGAGTTAGATTGATAATAATAAGAGTAATAAGTATAGTAATTGTCGTTCAATCAATCATATAAGCATAATATGGCTAATAATATGAGTTAAATTGATAATACTAAGAGTAGTGAGTATAGTAATTCTCGTTCTATCGATCATATAAGCATAATATGGCTAATAATATGAGTTAGATTGATAATAATAAGAGTAATGAGTATAGTAATTGTAGTTCTATCGATCATTTAAGCATAATATGGCTATTAATATGAGTTAGATTGATAATAATAACAGTAATAAGTATAGTAATTGTCGTTCTATCGATATTATAAGCATAATATGCCTAATAATATGAGTTAGATTGATAATACTAAGAGTAGTGGGTATAGTAATTCCCGTTCTATCGATCATATAAGCATAATATGGCTAATAATATGAGTTAGATTGATAATAATAACAGTAATAAGTATAGTAATTGTCGTTCTATCGATATTTTAAGCATAATATGGCTAATAATATGAGTTAGATTGATAATACTAAGAGTAGTGAGTATAGTAATTCTCGTTCTATCGATCATATAAGCATAATATGGCTAATAATATGAGTTAGATTGATAATAATAAGAGTAATAAGTATAGTAATTGTCGTTCTATCGATCATATAAGCATAATATGGCTAATAATATGAGTTAGATTGATAATACTAAGAGTAGTGAGTATATTAATTCTCGTTCTATCGATCATATAGGCATAATATGGCTAATAATATGAGTTAGATTGATAATAATAAGAGTAATAAGTACAGTAATTGTCGTTCTATCGATCATATAAGCATAATAAGGCTAATAATATGAGTTAGATTGACAATAATAACAGTAATAAGTATAGTAATTGTCGTTCTATCGATATTTAAAGCATAATATGAGTTAGATTGATAATACTAAGAGTAGTGAGTATAGTAATTCTCGTTCTATCGATCATATAAGCATAATATGGCTAATAATATGAGTTAGATTGATAAACAATAAGAGTAATAAGTATAGTAATTGTCGTTCTATCGATCATATAAGCATAATATGGCTAATAATATGAGTTAGATTGATAATAATAAGAGTAATAAGTATAGTAATTGTCGTTCAATCGATCATATAAAGCATAATATGGCTAATAATATGAGTTAAATTGATAATACTAAGAGTAGTGAGTATAGTAATTCTCGTTCTATCGATCATATAAGCATAATATGGCTAATAATATGAGTTAGATTGATAATAATAAGAGTAATGAGTATAGTAATTGTAGTTCTATCGATCATTTAAGCATGATATGGCTATTAATATGAGTTAGATTGATAATAATAACAGTAATAAGTATAGTAATTGTCGTTTCTATCGATATTATAAGCATAATATGGCTAATAATATGAGTTAGATTGATAATACTAAGAGTAGTGAGTATAGTAATTTCCCGTTTCTATCGATCATATAAGCATAATATGGCTAATAATATGAGTTAGATTGATAATAATAAACAGTAATAAGTATAGTAATTGTCGTTCTATCGATATTTTAAGCATAATATGGCTAATAATATGAGTTAGATTGATAATACTAAGAGTAGTGAGTATAGTAATTCTCGTTCTATCGATCATATAAGCATAATATGGCTAATAATATGAGTTAGATTGATAATAATAAGAGTAATAAGTATAGTAATTGTCGTTCTATCGATCATATAAGCATAATATGGCTAATGATATGAGTTAGATTGATAATACTAAGAGTAGTGAGTATATTAATTCTCGTTCTATCGATCATATAGGCATAATATGGCTAATAATATGAGTTAGATTGATAATAATAAGAGTAATATGTACAGTAATTGTCGTTCTATCGATCATATAAGCATAAATAAGGCTAATAATATGAGTTAGATTGATAATACTAAGAGTAGTGAGTATAGTAATTCTCGTTCTATCGATCATATAAGCATAATATGGCTAATAATATGAGTTTAGATTGATAACAATAAGAGTAATAAGTATAGTAATTGTCGTTCTATCGATCATATAAGCATAATATGGCTAATAATATGAGTTAGATTGATAATAATAAGAGTAATAAGAATAGTAATTGTCGTTCAATCGATCATATAAGCATAATATGGCTAATAATATGAGTTAAATTGATAATACTAAGAGTAGTGAGTATAGTAATTCTCGTTTCTATCGATCATATAAGCATGATATGGCTATTAATATGAGTTAGATTGATAATAATAACAGTAATAAGTATAGTAATTGTCGTTCTATCGATATTATAAGCATAATATGGCTAATAATATGAGTTAGATTGATAATACTAAGAGTAGTGAGTATAGTAAATTCCCGTTCTATCGATCATATAAGCATAATATTGGCTAATAATATGAGTTAGATTGATAATAATAACAGTAATAAGTATAGTAATTGTCGTTCTATCGATATTTTAAGCATAATATGGCTAATAATATGAGTTAGATTGATAATACTAAGAGTAGTGAGTATAGTAATTCTCGTTCTATCGATCATATAAGCATAATATGGCTAATAATATGAGTTAGATTGATAATAATAACAGTAATAAGTATAGTAATTGTCGTTCTATCGATATTATAAGGCATAATATGGCTAATAATATGAGTTAGATTGATAATACTAAGAGTAGTGAGTATAGTAATTCTCGTTCTATCGATCATATAAGCATAATATGACTAATAATATGAGTTAGATTGATAATAATAAGAGTAATAAGTATAGTAATTGTCGTTCAATCGATCATATAAGCATAATATGGCTAATAATATGAGTTAAATTGATAATACTAAGAGTAGTGAGTATAGTAATTCTCGTTCTATCGATCATATAAGCATAATATGGCTAATAATATGAGTTAGATTGATAATAATAAGAGTAATGAGTATAGTAATTGTAGTTCTATCGATCATTTAAGCATAATATGGCTATTAATATGAGTTAGATTGATAATAATAACAGTAATAAGTATAGTAATTGTCGTTCTATCGATATTATAAGCATAATATGCCTAATAATATGAGTTAGATTGATAATACTAAGAGTAGTGGGTATAGTAATTCCCGTTCTATCGATCATATAAGCATAATAGGGCTAATAATATGAGTTAGATTGATAATAATAACAGTAATAAGTATAGTAATTGTCGTTCTATCGATATTTTAAGCATAATATGGCTAATAATATGAGTTAGATTGATAATACTAAGAGTAGTGAGTATAGTAATTCTCGTTCTATCGATCATATAAGCATAATATGGCTAATAATATGAGTTAGATTGATAATAATAAGAGTAATAAGTATAGTAATTGTCGTTCTATCGATCATATAAGCATAATATGGCTAATAATATGAGTTAGATTGATAATACTAAGAGTAGTGAGTATATTAATTCTCGTTCTATCGATCATATAGGCATAATATGGCTAATAATATGAGTTAGATTGATAATAATAAGAGTAATAAGTACAGTAATTGTCGTTCTATCGATCATATAAGCATAATAAGGCTAATAATATGAGTTAGATTGACAATAATAACAGTAATAAGTATAGTAATTGTCGTTCTATCGATATTTAAAGCATAATATGGCTAATAATATGAGTTAGATTGATAATACTAAGAGTAGTGAGTATAGTAATTCTCGTTCTATCGATCATATAAGCATAATATGACTAATAATATGAGTTAGATTGATAATAATAAGAGTAATAAGTATAGTAATTGTCGTTCTATCGATCATATAAGCATAATATTGCTAATAATATGAGTTAGATTGATAATAATAAGAGTAATAAGTATAGTAATTGTCGTTCTATCAATCATTTACGCATAATATGTCTAATAATACGAGTTAGATTGATAATAAATAACAGTAATAAGTATAGTAATTGTCGTTCTATCGATAATATAAGCATAATATGGCTAATAATATGAGTTCGATTGATAATACTAAGAGTAGTGAGTATAGTAATTCTCGTTCTATCGATCATATAAGCATAATATGGCTAATAATATGAGTTAGATTGATAACAATAAGAGTAATAAGTATAGTAATTGTCGTTCTATCGATCATATAAGCATAATATGGCTAATAATATGAGTTAGATTGATAATAATAAGAGTAATAAGTATAGTAATTGTCGTTCAATCGATCATATAAGCATAATATGGCTAATAATATGAGTTAAATTGATAATACTAAGAGTAGTGAGTATAGTAATTCTCGTTCTATCGATCATATAAGCATAATATGGCTAATAATATGAGTTAGATTGATAATAATAAGAGTAATGAGTATAGTAATTGTAGTTCTATCGATCATTTAAGCATGATATGGCTATTAATATGAGTTAGATTGATAATAATAACAGTAATAAGTATAGTAATTGTCGTTCTATCGATATTATAAGCATAATATGGCTAATAATATGAGTTAGATTGATAATACTAAGAGTAGTGAGTATAGTAATTCCCGTTCTATCGATCATATAAGCATAATATGGCTAATAATATGAGTTAGATTGATAATAATAACAGTAATAAGTATAGTAATTGTCGTTCTATCGATATTTTAAGCATAATATGGCTAATAATATGAGTTAGATTGATAATACTAAGAGTAGTGAGTATAGTAATTCTCGTTCTATCGATCATATAAGCATAATATGGCTAATAATATGAGTTAGATTGATAATAATAAGAGTAATAAGTATAGTAATTGTCGTTCTATCGATCATATAAGCATAATATGGCTAATGATATGAGTTAGATTGATAATACTAAGAGTAGTGAGTATATTAATTCTCGTTCTATCGATCATATAGGCATAATATGGCTAATAATATGAGTTAGATTGATAATAATAAGAGTAATAAGTACAGTAATTGTCGTTCTATCGATCATATAAGCATAATAAGGCTAATAATATGAGTTAGATTGATAATACTAAGAGTAGTGAGTATAGTAATTCTCGTTCTATCGATCATATAAGCATAATATGGCTAATAATATGCGTTAGATTGATAACAATAAGAGTAATAAGTATAGTAATTGTCGTTCTATCGATCATATAAGCATAATATGGCTAATAATATGAGTTAGATTGATAATAATAAGAGTAATAAGAATAGTAATTGTCGTTCAATCGATCATATAAGCATAATATGGCTAATAATATGAGTTAAATTGATAATACTAAGAGTAGTGAGTATAGTAATTCTCGTTCTATCGATCATATAAGCATGATATGGCTATTAATATGAGTTAGATTGATAATAATAACAGTAATAAGTATAGTAATTGTCGTTCTATCGATATTATAAGCATAATATGGCTAATAATATGAGTTAGATTGATAATACTAAGAGTAGTGAGTATAGTAATTCCCGTTCTATCGATCATATAAGCATAATATGGCTAATAATATGAGTTAGATTGATAATAATAACAGTAATAAGTATAGTAATTGTCGTTCTATCGATATTTTAAGCATAATATGGCTAATAATATGAGTTAGATTGATAATACTAAGAGTAGTGAGTATAGTAATTCTCGTTCTATCGATCATATAAGCATAATATGGCTAATAATATGAGTTAGATTGATAATAATAAGAGTAATAAGTATAGTAATTGTCGTTCTATCGATCATATAAGCATAATATGGCTAATGATATGAGTTAGATTGATAATACTAAGAGTAGTGAGTATATTAATTCTCGTTCTATCGATCATATAGGCATAATATGGCTAATAATATGAGTTAGATTGATAATAATAAGAGTAATAAGTACAGTAATTGTCGTTCTATCGATCATATAAGCATAATAAGGCTAATAATATGAGTTAGATTGATAATACTAAGAGTAGTGAGTATAGTAATTCTCGTTCTATCGATCATATAAGCATAATATGGCTAATAATATGAGTTAGATTGATAACAATAAGAGTAATAAGAATAGTAATTCTCGTTCAATCGATCATATAAGCATAATATGGCTAATAATATGAGTTAAATTGATAATACTAAGAGTAGTGAGTATAGTAATTCTCGTTCTATCGATCATATAAGCATAATATGGCTAATAATATGAGTTAGATTGATAATAATAAGAGTAATGAGTATAGTAATTCTCGTTCTATCGATCATATAAGCATAATATGGCTAATAATATGAGTTAGATTGATAATACTAAGAGTAGTGAGTATATTAATTCTCGTTCTATCGATCATATAGGCATAATATGGCTAATAATATGAGTTAGATTGATAATACTAAGAGTAGTGAGTATAGTAATTCCCGTTCTATCGATCATATAAGCATAATATGGCTAATAATATGAGTTAGATTGATAATAATAACAGTAATAAGTATAGTAATTGTCGTTCTATCGATATTTTAAGCATAATATGGCTAATAATATGAGTTAGATTGATAATACTAAGAGTAGTGAGTATAGTAATTCTCGTTCTATCGATCATATAAGCATAATATGGCTAATAATATGAGTTAGATTGATAATAATAAGAGTAGTGAGTATATTAATTCTCGTTCTATCGATCATATAGGCATAATATGGCTAATAATATGAGTTAGATTGATAATAATAAGAGTAATAAGTACAGTAATTGTCGTTCTATCGATCATATAAGCATAATAAGGCTAATAATATGAGTTAGATTGATAATACTAAGAGTAGTGAGTATAGTAATTCTCGTTCTATCGATCATATAAGCATAATATGGCTAATAATATGAGTTAGATTGATAACAATAAGAGTAATAAGTATAGTAATTGTCGTTCTATCGATCATATAAGCATAATATGGCTAATAATATGTGTTAGATTGATAATAATAAGAGTAATAAGAATAGTAATTGTCGTTCAATCGATCATATAAGCATAATATGGCTAATAATATGAGTTAAATTGATAATACTAAGAGTAGTGAGTATAGTAATTCTCGTTCTATCGATCATATAAGCATAATATGGCTAATAATATGAGTTAGATTGATAATAATAAGAGTAATGAGTATAGTAATTCTCGTTCTATCGATCATATAAGCATAATATGGCTAATAATATGAGTTAGATTGATAATACTAAGAGTAGTGAGTATATTAATTCTCGTTCTATCGATCATATAGGCATAATATGGCTAATAATATGAGTTAGATTGATAATAATAAGAGTAATAAGTACAGTAATTGTCGTTCTATCGATCATATAAGCATAATAAGGCTAATAATATGAGTTAGATTGATAATACTAAGAGTAGTGAGTATAGTAATTCTCGTTCTATCGATCATATAAGCATAATATGGCTAATAATATGAGTTAAATTGATAATACTAAGAGTAGTGAGTATAGTAATTCTCGTTCTATCGATCATATAAGCATAATATGGCTAATAATATGAGTTAGATTGATAATAATAAGAGTAATGAGTATAGTAATTGTAGTTCTATCGATCATTTAAGCATAATATGGCTATTAATATGAGTTAGATTGATAATAATAAGAGTAATAGGTATAGTAATTGTCGTTCTATCGGTATTTTAAGCATAATATGGCTAATAATATGAGTTAGATTGATAATACTAAGAGTAGTGAGTATAGTAATTCTCGTTCTATCGATCATATAAGCATAATATGACTAATAATATGAGTTAGATTGATAATAATAAGAGTAATAAGTATAGTAATTGTCGTTCTATCGATCATATAAGCATAATATGGCTAATAATATGAGTTAGATTGATAATACTAAGAGTAGTGAGTATAGTAATTCTCGTTCTATCGATCATATAAGCATAATATGGCTAATAATATGAGTTAGATTGATAATAATAAGAGTAATAAGTATAGTAATTGTCGTTCAATCGATCATATAAGCATAATATGGCTAATAATATGAGTTAAATTGATAATACTAAGAGTAGTGAGTATAGTAATTCTCGTTCTATCGATCATATAAGCATAATATGGCTAATAATATGAGTTAGATTGATAATAATAACAGTAATAAGTATAGTAATTGTCGTTCTATCGATATTATAAGCATAATATGGCTAATAATATGAGTTAGATTGATAATACTAAGAGTAGTGAGTATAGTAATTCTCGTTCTATCGATCATATAAGCATAATATGACTAATAATATGAGTTAGATTGATAATAATAAGAGTAATAAGTACAGTAATTGTCGTTCTATCGATCATATAAGCATAATATGGCTAATAATATGAGTTAAATTGATAATACTAAGAGTAGTGAGTATAGTAATTCTCGTTCTATCGATCATATAAGCATAATATGGCTAATAATATGAGTTAGATTGATAATAATAAGAGTAATGAGTATAGTAATTGTAGTTCTATCGATCATTTAAGCATAATATGGCTATTAATATGAGTTAGATTGATAATAATAACAGTAATAAGTATAGTAATTGTCGTTCTATCGATCATATAAGCATAATATGGTTAATAATATGAGTTAGATTGATAATAATAAGAGTAATAAGTAGAGTAATTGTCGTTCTATCGATAATATAAGCATAATATGGCTAATAATATGAGTTAGATTGATAATACTAAGAGTAGTGAGTATAGTAATTCTCGTTCTATCGATCATATAAGCATAATATGGCTAATAATATGAGTTAGATTGATAATAATAAGAGTAGTGAGTATAGTAATTCTCGTTCTATCGATCATATAAGCATAATATGGCTAATAATATGAGTTAGATTGATAATAATAAGAGTAATGAGTATAGTAATTGTAGTTCTATCGATCATTTAAGCATAATATGGTTAATAATATGAGTTAGATTCATAATAATAAGAGTAATAGGTATAGCAAATGTCGTGCGATCGATCATATCTGCATAATATGGTTAATAATATGAGTTAGATTGATAATAATAAGAGTAATAAGTATAGTAATTGTCGTTCTATCGATCATATAAGCATAATATGGTTAATAATATGAGTTAGATTGATAATAATAAGAGTAATAAGTAGAGTAATTGTCGTTCTATCGATAATATAAGCATAATATGGCTAATAATATGAGTTAGATTGATAATACTAAGAGTAGTGAGTATAGTAATTCTCGTTCTATCGATCATATAAGCATAATATGGCTAATAATATGAGTTAGATTGATAATACTAAGAGTAGTGAGTATAGTAATTCCCGTTCTATCGATCATATAAGCATAATATGGCTAATAATATGAGTTAGATTGATAATAATAACAGTAATAAATATAGTAATTGTCGTTCTATCGATATTTTAAGCATAATATGGCTAATAATATGAGTTAGATTGATAATACTAAGAGTAGTGAGTATAGTAATTCTCGTTCTATCGATCATATAAGCATAATATGGCTAATAATATGAGTTAGATTGATAATAATAAGAGTAATAAGTATAGTAATTGTCGTTCTATCGATAATATAAGCATAATATGGCTAATAATATGAGTTAGATTGATAATACTAAGAGTAGTGAGTATAGTAATTCTCGTTCTATCGATCATATAAGCATAATATGGCTAATAATATGAGTTAGATTGATAATAATAAGAGTAATAAGTATAGTAATTGTCGTTCAATCGATCATATAAGCATAATATGGCTAATAATATGAGTTAAATTGATAATACTAAGAGTAGTGAGTATAGTAATTCTCGTTCTATCGATCATATAAGCATAATATGGCTAATAATATGAGTTAGATTGATAATAATAAGAGTAATGAGTATAGTAATTGTAGTTCTATCGATCATTTAAGCATAATATGGCTAATAATATGAGTTAGATTGATAATAATAACAGTAATAAGTATAGTAATTGTCGTTCTATCGATATTTAAAGCATAATATGGCTAATAATATGAGTTAGATTGATAATACTAAGAGTAGTGAGTATAGTAATTCTCGTTCTATCGATCATATAAGCATAATATGACTAATAATATGAGTTAGATTGATAATAATAAGAGTAATAAGTATAGTAATTGTCGTTCTATCGATCATGTAAGCATAATATGGCTAATAATATGAGTTAGATTGATAATACTAAGAGTAGTGAGTATAGTAATTCTCGTTCTATCGATCATATAAGCATAATATGGCTAATAATATGAGTTAGATTGATAATAATAAGAGTAATAAGTATAGTAATTGTCGTTCAATCGATCATATAAGCATAATATGGCTAATAATATGAGTTAAATTGATAATACTAAGAGTAGTGAGTATAGTAATTCTCGTTCTATCGATCATATAAGCATAATATGGCTAATAATATGAGTTAGATTGATAATAATAAGAGTAATGAGTATAGTAATTGTAGTTCTATCGATCATTTAAGCATAATATGGTTAATAATATGAGTTAGATTCATAATAATAAGAGTAATAGGTATAGCAAATGTCGTGCGATCGATCATATCTGCATAATATGGTTAATAATATGAGTTAGATTGATAATAATAAGAGTAATAAGTATAGTAATTGTCGTTCTATCGATCATATAAGCATAATATGGTTAATAATATGAGTTAGATTGATAATAATAAGAGTAATAAGTAGAGTAATTGTCGTTCTATCGATAATATAAGCATAATATGGCTAATAATATGAGTTAGATTGATAATACTAAGAGTAGTGAGTATAGTAATTCTCGTAGTAATTCTCGTTCTATCGATCATATAAGCATAATATGGCTAATAATATGAGTTAGATTGATAACAATAAGAGTAATAAGTATAGCAATTGTCGTTCTATCGATCATATAAGCATAATATGGCTAATAATATGAGTTAGATTGATAATAATAAGAGTAATAAGTATAGTAATTGTCGTTCAATCAATCATATAAGCATAATATGGCTAATAATATGAGTTAGATTGATAATACTAAGAGTAGTGAGTATAGTAATTCTCGTTCTATCGATCATATAAGCATAATATGGCTAATAATATGAGTTAGATTGATAACAATAAGAGTAATAAGTATAGTAATTGTCGTTCTATCGATCATATAAGCATAATATGGCTAATAATATGAGTTAGATTGATAATAATAAGAGTAATAAGTATAGTAATTGTCGTTCAATCAATCATATAAGCATAATATGGCTAATAATATGAGTTAGATTGATAATACTAAGAGTAGTGAGTATAGTAATTCTCGTTCTATCGATCATATAAGCATAATATGGCTAATAATATGAGTTAGATTGATAATAATAAGAGTAATAAGTATAGTAATTGTCGTTCTATCGATAATATAAGCATAATATGGCTAATAATATGAGTTAGATTGATAATACTAAGAGTAGTGAGTATAGTAATTCTCGTTCTATCGATCATATAAGCATAATATGGCTAATAATATGAGTTAGATTGATAATAATAAGAGTAATAAGTATAGTAATTGTCGTTCAATCGATCATATAAGCATAATATGGCTAATAATATGAGTTAAATTGATAATACTAAGAGTAGTGAGTATAGTAATTCTCGTTCTATCGATCATATAAGCATAATATGGCTAATAATATGAGTTAGATTAATAATAATAAGAGTAATGAGTATAGTAATTGTAGTTCTATCGATCATTTAAGCGTAATATGGTTAATAATATGAGTTAGATTCATAATAATAAGAGTAATAGGTATAGCAAATGTCGTGCGATCGATCATATCTGCATAATATGGTTAATAATATGAGTTAGATTGATAATAATAAGAGTAATAAGTATAGTAATTGTCGTTCTATCGATCATATAAGCATAATATGGTTAATAATATGAGCTAGATTGATAATAATAAGAGTAATAAGTAGAGTAATTGTCGTTCTATCGATAATATAAGCATAATATGGCTAATAATATGAGTTAGATTGATAATACTAAGAGTAGTGAGTATAGTAATTCTCGTTCTATCGATCATATAAGCATAATATGGCTAATAATATGAGTTAGATTGATAATACTAAGAGTAGTGAGTATAGTAATTCCCGTTCTATCGATCATATAAGCATAATATGGCTAATAATATGAGTTAGATTGATAATAATAACAGTAATAAATATAGTAATTGTCGTTCTATCGATATTTTAAGCATAATATGGCTAATAATATGAGTTAGATTGATAATACTAAGAGTAGTGAGTATAGTAATTCTCGTTCTATCGATCATATAAGCATAATATGGCTAATAATATGAGTTAGATTGATAATAATAAGAGTAATAAGTATAGTAATTGTCGTTCTATCGATAATATAAGCATAATATGGCTAATAATATGAGTTAGATTGATAATACTAAGAGTAGTGAGTATAGTAATTCTCGTTCTATCGATCATATAAGCATAATATGGCTAATAATATGAGTTAGATTGATAATAATAAGAGTAATAAGTATAGTAATTGTCGTTCAATCGATCATATAAGCATAATATGGCTAATAATATGAGTTAAATTGATAATACTAAGAGTAGTGAGTATAGTAATTCTCGTTCTATCGATCATATAAGCATAATATGGCTAATAATATGAGTTAGATTGATAATAATAAGAGTAATGAGTATAGTAATTGTAGTTCTATCGATCATTTAAGCATAATATGGCTAATAATATGAGTTAGATTGATAATAATAACAGTAATAAGTATAGTAATTGTCGTTCTATCGATATTTAAAGCATAATATGGCTAATAATATGAGTTAGATTGATAATACTAAGAGTAGTGAGTATAGTAATTCTCGTTCTATCGATCATATAAGCATAATATGACTAATAATATGAGTTAGATTGATAATAATAAGAGTAATAAGTATAGTAATTGTCGTTCTATCGATCATGTAAGCATAATATGGCTAATAATATGAGTTAGATTGATAATACTAAGAGTAGTGAGTATAGTAATTCTCGTTCTATCGATCATATAAGCATAATATGGCTAATAATATGAGTTAGATTGATAATAATAAGAGTAATAAGTATAGTAATTGTCGTTCAATCGATCATATAAGCATAATATGGCTAATAATATGAGTTAAATTGATAATACTAAGAGTAGTGAGTATAGTAATTCTCGTTCTATCGATCATATAAGCATAATATGGCTAATAATATGAGTTAGATTGATAATAATAAGAGTAATGAGTATAGTAATTGTAGTTCTATCGATCATTTAAGCATAATATGGTTAATAATATGAGTTAGATTCATAATAATAAGAGTAATAGGTATAGCAAATGTCGTGCGATCGATCATATCTGCATAATATGGTTAATAATATGAGTTAGATTGATAATAATAAGAGTAATAAGTATAGTAATTGTCGTTCTATCGATCATATAAGCATAATATGGTTAATAATATGAGTTAGATTGATAATAATAAGAGTAATAAGTAGAGTAATTGTCGTTCTATCGATAATATAAGCATAATATGGCTAATAATATGAGTTAGATTGATAATACTAAGAGTAGTGAGTATAGTAATTCTCGTTCTATCGATCATATAAGCATAATATGGCTAATAATATGAGTTAGATTGATAACAATAAGAGTAATAAGTATAGTAATTGTCGTTCTATCGATCATATAAGCATAATATGGCTAATAATATGAGTTAGATTGATAATAATAAGAGTAATAAGTATAGTAATTGTCGTTCAATCAATCATATAAGCATAATATGGCTAATAATATGAGTTAGATTGATAATACTAAGAGTAGTGAGTATAGTAATTCTCGTTCTATCGATCATATAAGCATAATATGGCTAATAATATGAGTTAGATTGATAATAATAAGAGTAATAAGTATAGTAATTGTCGTTCTATCGATAATATAAGCATAATATGGCTAATAATATGAGTTAGATTGATAATACTAAGAGTAGTGAGTATAGTAATTCTCGTTCTATCGATCATATAAGCATAATATGGCTAATAATATGAGTTAGATTGATAATAATAAGAGTAATAAGTATAGTAATTGTCGTTCAATCGATCATATAAGCATAATATGGCTAATAATATGAGTTAAATTGATAATACTAAGAGTAGTGAGTATAGTAATTCTCGTTCTATCGATCATATAAGCATAATATGGCTAATAATATGAGTTAGATTAATAATAATAAGAGTAATGAGTATAGTAATTGTAGTTCTATCGATCATTTAAGCGTAATATGGTTAATAATATGAGTTAGATTCATAATAATAAGAGTAATAGGTATAGCAAATGTCGTGCGATCGATCATATCTGCATAATATGGTTAATAATATGAGTTAGATTGATAATAATAAGAGTAATAAGTATAGTAATTGTCGTTCTATCGATCATATAAGCATAATATGGTTAATAATATGAGTTAGATTGATAATAATAAGAGTAATAAGTAGAGTAATTGTCGTTCTATATATAATATAAGCATAATATGGCTAATAATATGAGTTAGATTGATAATACTAAGAGTAGTGAGTATAGTAATTCTCGTTCTATCGATCATATAAGCATAATATGGCTAATAATATGAGTTAGATTGATAACAATAAGAGTAATAAGTATAGTAATTGTCGTTCTATCGATCATATAAGCGTAATATGGGTAATAATATGAGTTAGATTGATAATAATAAGAGTAATAAGTATAGTAATTCTCGTTCTATCGATCATATAAGCATAATATGGCTAATAATATGAGTTAGATTGATAATAATAAGAGTAATGAGTATAGTAATTGTAGTTCTATCGATCATTCAAGCATAATATGGCTATTAATATGAGTTAGATTGATAATAATAACAGTAATAAGTATAGTAATTGTCGTTCTATCGATATTATAAGCATAATATGCCTAATAATATGAGTTAGATTGATAATACTAAGAGTAGTGGGTATAGTAATTCCCGTTCTATCGATCATATAAGCATAATATGGCTAATAATATGAGTTAGATTGATAATAATAAGAGTAATAAGTATAGTAATTGTCGTTCTATCGATATTTTAAGCATAATATGGCTAATAATATGAGTTAGATTGATAATACTAAGAGTAGTGAGTATAGTAATTCTCGTTCTATCGATCATATAAGCATAATATGGCTAATAATATGAGTTAGATTGATAACAATAAGAGTAATAAGTATAGTAATTGTCGTTCTATCGATCATATAAGCATAATATGGCTAATAATATGAGTTAGATTGATAATAATAAGAGTAATAAGTATAGTAATTGTCGTTCAATCAATCATATAAGCATAATATGGCTAATAATATGAGTTAAATTGATAATACTAAGAGTAGTGAGTATAGTAATTCTCGTTCTATCGATCATATAAGCATAATATGGCTAATAATATGAGTTAGATTGATAATAATAAGAGTAATGAGTATAGTAATTGTAGTTCTATCGATCATGTAAGCATAATATGGCTAAAAATACGAGTTAGATTGATAATAATAACAGTAATAAGTAGAGTAATTGTCGTTCTATCGATATTATAAGCATAATATGGCTAATAATATGAGTTAGATTGATAATACTAAGAGTAGTGAGTATAGTAATTCTCGTTCTATCGATCATATAAGCATAATATGGCTAATAATATGAGTTAGATTGATAATAATAAGAGTAATAAGTATAGTAATTGTCGTTCAATCGATCATATAAGCATAATATGGCTAATAATATGAGTTAAATTGATAATACTAAGAGTAGTGAGTATAGTAATTCTCGTTCTATCGATCATATAAGCATAATATGGCTAATAATATGAGTTAGATTGATAATAATAAGAGTAATGAGTATAGTAATTGTAGTTCTATCGATCATTTAAGCATAATATGGTTAATAATATGAGTTAGATTCATAATAATAAGAGTAATAGGTATAGCAAATGTCGTGCGATCGATCATATCTGCATAATATGGTTAATAATATGAGTTAGATTGATAATAATAAGAGTAATAAGTATAGTAATTGTCGTTCTATCGATCATATAAGCATAATATGGTTAATAAAATGAGTTAGATTGATAATAATAAGAGTAATAAGTAGAGTAATTGTCGTTCTATCGATAATATAAGCATAATATGGCTAATAATATGAGTTAGATTGATAATACTAAGAGTAGTGAGTATAGTAATTCTCGTTCTATCGATCATATAAGCATAATATGGCTAATAATATGAGTTAGATTGATAACAATAAGAGTAATAGGTATAGCAATTGTCGTTCTATCGATCATATAAGCATAATATGGCTAATAATATGAGTTAGATTGATAATAATAAGAGTAATAAGTATAGTAATTGTCGTTCAATCAATCATATAAGCATAATATGGCTAATAATATGAGTTAGATTGATAATACTAAGAGTAGTGAGTATAGTAATTCTCGTTCTATCGATCATATAAGCATAATATGGCTAATAATATGAGTTAGATTGATAACAATAAGAGTAATAAGTATAGTAATTGTCGTTCTATCGATCATATAAGCATAATATGGCTAATAATATGAGTTAGATTGATAATAATAAGAGTAATAAGTATAGTAATTGTCGTTCAATCAATCATATAAGCATAATATGGCTAATAATATGAGTTAAATTGATAATACTAAGAGTAGTGAGTATAGTAATTCTCGTTCTATCGATCATATAAGCATAATATGGCTAATAATATGAGTTAGATTGATAATAATAAGAGTAATGAGTATAGTAATTGTAGTTCTATCGATCATTTAAGCATAATATGGCTAAAAATACGAGTTAGATTGATAATAATAACAGTAATAAGTATAGTAATTGTCGTTCTATCGATATTATAAGCATAATATGGCTAATAATATGAGTTAGATTGATAATACTAAGAGTAGTGAGTATAGTAATTCTCGTTCTATCGATCATATAAGCATAATATGACTAATAATATGAGTTAGATTGATAATAATAAGAGTAATAAGTACAGTAATTGTCGTTCTATCGATCATATAAGCATAATATGGCTAATAATATGAGTTAAATTGATAATACTAAGAGTAGTGAGTATAGTAATTCTCGTTCTATCGATCATATAAGCATAATATGGCTAATAATATGAGTTAGATTGATAATAATAAGAGTAATGAGTATAGTAATTGTCGTTCTATCGATCATGTAAGCATAATATGGCTAATAATATGAGTTAGATTGATAATACTAAGAGTAGTGAGTATAGTAATTCTCGTTCTATCGATATTTAAAGCATAATATGGCTAATAATATGAGTTAGATTGATAATACTAAGAGTAGTGAGTATAGTAATTCTCGTTCTATCGATCATATAAGCATAATATGACTAATAATATGAGTTAGATTGATAATAATAAGAGTAATAAGTATAGTAATTGTCGTTCTATCGATCATGTAAGCATAATATGGCTAATAATATGAGTTAGATTGATAATACTAAGAGTAGTGAGTATAGTAATTCTCGTTCTATCGATCATATAAGCATAATATGGCTAATAATATGAGTTAGATTGATAATAATAAGAGTAATAAGTATAGTAATTGTCGTTCAATCGATCATATAAGCATAATATGGCTAATAATATGAGTTAAATTGATAATACTAAGAGTAGTGAGTATAGTAATTCTCGTTCTATCGATCATATAAGCATAACATGGCTAATAATATGAGTTAGATTGATAATAATAGGAGTAATGAGTATAGTAATTGTAGTTCTATCGATCATTTAAGCATAATATGGTTAATAATATGAGTTAGATTCATAATAATAAGAGTAATAGGTATAGCAAATGTCGTGCGATCGATCATATCTGCATAATATGGTTAATAATATGAGTTAGATTGATCATAATAAGAGTAATAAGTATAGTAATTGTCGTTCTATCGATCATATAAGCATAATATGGTTAATAATATGAGTTAGATTGATAATAATAAGAGTAATAAGTAGAGTAATTGTCGTTCTATCGATAATATAAGCATAATATGGCTAATAATATGAGTTAGATTGATAATACTAAGAGTAGTGAGTATAGTAATTCTCGGTCTATCGATCATATAAGCATAATATGGCTAATAATATGAGTTAGATTGATAACAATAAGAGTAATAAGTATAGTAATTGTCGTTCTATCGATCATATAAGCATAATATGGCTAATAATATGAGTTAGATTGATAATAATAAGAGTAATAAGTATAGTAATTGTCGTTCAATCCATCATATAAGCATAATATGGCTAATAATATGAGTTAAATTGATAATACTAAGAGTAGTGAGTATAGTAATTCTCGTTCTATCGATCATATAAGCATAATATGGCTAATAATATGAGTTAGATTGATAATAATAAGAGTAATGAGTATAGTAATTGTAGTTCTATCGATCATTTAAGCATAATATGGCTAAAAATATGAGTTAGATTGATAATAATAACAGTAATAAGTATAGTAATTGTCGTTCTATCGATATTATAAGCATAATATGGCTAATAATATGAGTTAGATTGATAATACTAAGAGTAGTGAGTATAGTAATTCTCGTTCTATCGATCATATAAGCATAATTTGACTAATAATATGAGTTAGATTGATAATAATAAGAGTAATAAGTACAGTAATTGTCGTTCTATCGATCATATAAGCATAATATGGCTAATAATATGAGTTAAATTGATAATACTAAGAGTAGTGAGTATAGTAATTCTCGTTCTATCGATCATATAAGCATAATATGGCTAATAATATGAGTTAGATTGATAATAATAAGAGTAATGAGTATAGTAATTGTAGTTCTATCGATCATTTAAGCATAATATGGCTATTAATATGAGTTAGATTGACAATAATAACAGTAATAAGTATAGTAATTGTCGTTCTATCGATATTATAAGCATAATATGGCTAATAATATGAGTTAGATTGATAATACTAAGAGTAGTGAGTATAGTAATTCCCGTTCTATCGATCATATAAGCATAATATGGCTAATAATATGAGTTAGATTGATAACAATAACAGTAATAAGTATAGTAATTGTCGTTCTATCGATATTTTAAGCATAATATGGCTAATAATATGAGTTAGATTGATAACAATAAGAGTAATAAGTATAGTAATTGTCGTTCTATCGATCATATAAGCATAATATGGCTAATAATATGAGTTAGATTGATAATAATAAGAGTAATAAGTATAGTAATTGTCGTTCAATCGATCATATAAGCATAATATGGCTAATAATATGAGTTAAATTGATAATACTAAGAGTAGTGAGTATAGTAATTCTCGTTCTATCGATCATATAAGCATAATATGGCTAATAATATGAGTTAGATTGATAATACTAAGAGTAGTGAGTATAGTAATTCTCGTTCTATCGATCATATAAGCATAATATGGCTAATAATATGAGTTAGATTGATAATAATAAGAGTAATAAGTATAGTAATTGTCGTTCAATCGATCATATAAGCATAATATGGCTAATAATATGAGTTAAATTGATAATACTAAGAGTAGTGAGTATAGTAATTCTCGTTCTATCGATCATATAAGCATAATATGGCTAATAATATGAGTTAGATTAATAATAATAAGAGTAATGAGTATAGTAATTGTAGTTCTATCGATCATTTAAGCGTAATATGGTTAATAATATGAGTTAGATTCATAATAATAAGAGTAATAGGTATAGCAAATGTCGTGCGATCGATCATATCTGCATAATATGGTTAATAATATGAGTTAGATTGATAATAATAAGAGTAATAAGTATAGTAATTGTCGTTCTATCGATCATATAAGCATAATATGGTTAATAATATGAGTTAGATTGATAATAATAAGAGTAATAAGTAGAGTAATTGTCGTTCTATATATAATATAAGCATAATATGGCTAATAATATGAGTTAGATTGATAATACTAAGAGTAGTGAGTATAGTAATTCTCGTTCTATCGATCATATAAGCATAATATGGCTAATAATATGAGTTAGATTGATAACAATAAGAGTAATAAGTATAGTAATTGTCGTTCTATCGATCATATAAGCGTAATATGGGTAATAATATGAGTTAGATTGATAATAATAAGAGTAATAAGTATAGTAATTCTCGTTCTATCGATCATATAAGCATAATATGGCTAATAATATGAGTTAGATTGATAATAATAAGAGTAATGAGTATAGTAATTGTAGTTCTATCGATCATTCAAGCATAATATGGCTATTAATATGAGTTAGATTGATAATAATAACAGTAATAAGTATAGTAATTGTCGTTCTATCGATATTATAAGCATAATATGCCTAATAATAAGAGTTAGATTGATAATACTAAGAGTAGTGGGTATAGTAATTCCCGTTCTATCGATCATATAAGCATAATATGGCTAATAATATGAGTTAGATTGATAATAATAAGAGTAATAAGTATAGTAATTGTCGTTCTATCGATATTTTAAGCATAATATGGCTAATAATATGAGTTAGATTGATAATACTAAGAGTAGTGAGTATAGTAATTCTCGTTCTATCGATCATATAAGCATAATATGGCTAATAATATGAGTTAGATTGATAACAATAAGAGTAATAAGTATAGTAATTGTCGTTCTATCGATCATATAAGCATAATATGGCTAATAATATGAGTTAGATTGATAATAATAAGAGTAATAAGTATAGTAATTGTCGTTCAATCAATCATATAAGCATAATATGGCTAATAATATGAGTTAAATTGATAATACTAAGAGTAGTGAGTATAGTAATTCTCGTTCTATCGATCATATAAGCATAATATGGCTAATAATATGAGTTAGATTGATAATAATAAGAGTAATGAGTATAGTAATTGTAGTTCTATCGATCATGTAAGCATAATATGGCTAAAAATACGAGTTAGATTGATAATAATAACAGTAATAAGTAGAGTAATTGTCGTTCTATCGATATTATAAGCATAATATGGCTAATAATATGAGTTAGATTGATAATACTAAGAGTAGTGAGTATAGTAATTCTCGTTCTATCGATCATATAAGCATAATATGGCTAATAATATGAGTTAGATTGATAATAATAAGAGTAATAAGTATAGTAATTGTCGTTCAATCGATCATATAAGCATAATATGGCTAATAATATGAGTTAAATTGATAATACTAAGAGTAGTGAGTATAGTAATTCTCGTTCTATCGATCATATAAGCATAATATGGCTAATAATATGAGTTAGATTGATAATAATAAGAGTAATGAGTATAGTAATTGTAGTTCTATCGATCATTTAAGCATAATATGGTTAATAATATGAGTTAGATTCATAATAATAAGAGTAATAGGTATAGCAAATGTCGTGCGATCGATCATATCTGCATAATATGGTTAATAATATGAGTTAGATTGATAATAATAAGAGTAATAAGTATAGTAATTGTCGTTCTATCGATCATATAAGCATAATATGGTTAATAAAATGAGTTAGATTGATAATAATAAGAGTAATAAGTAGAGTAATTGTCGTTCTATCGATAATATAAGCATAATATGGCTAATAATATGAGTTAGATTGATAATACTAAGAGTAGTGAGTATAGTAATTCTCGTTCTATCGATCATATAAGCATAATATGGCTAATAATATGAGTTAGATTGATAACAATAAGAGTAATAAGTATAGCAATTGTCGTTCTATCGATCATATAAGCATAATATGGCTAATAATATGAGTTAGATTGATAATAATAAGAGTAATAAGTATAGTAATTGTCGTTCAATCAATCATATAAGCATAATATGGCTAATAATATGAGTTAGATTGATAATACTAAGAGTAGTGAGTATAGTAATTCTCGTTCTATCGATCATATAAGCATAATATGGCTAATAATATGAGTTAGATTGATAACAATAAGAGTAATAAGTATAGTAATTGTCGTTCTATCGATCATATAAGCATAATATGGCTAATAATATGAGTTAGATTGATAATAATAAGAGTAATAAGTATAGTAATTGTCGTTCAATCAATCATATAAGCATAATATGGCTAATAATATGAGTTAAATTGATAATACTAAGAGTAGTGAGTATAGTAATTCTCGTTCTATCGATCATATAAGCATAATATGGCTAATAATATGAGTTAGATTGATAATAATAAGAGTAATGAGTATAGTAATTGTAGTTCTATCGATCATTTAAGCATAATATGGCTAAAAATACGAGTTAGATTGATAATAATAACAGTAATAAGTATAGTAATTGTCGTTCTATCGATATTATAAGCATAATATGGCTAATAATATGAGTTAGATTGATAATACTAAGAGTAGTGAGTATAGTAATTCTCGTTCTATCGATCATATAAGCATAATATGACTAATAATATGAGTTAGATTGATAATAATAAGAGTAATAAGTACAGTAATTGTCGTTCTATCGATCATATAAGCATAATATGGCTAATAATATGAGTTAAATTGATAATACTAAGAGTAGTGAGTATAGTAATTCTCGTTCTATCGATCATATAAGCATAATATGGCTAATAATATGAGTTAGATTGATAATAATAAGAGTAATGAGTATAGTAATTGTCGTTCTATCGATCATGTAAGCATAATATGGCTAATAATATGAGTTAGATTGATAATACTAAGAGTAGTGAGTATAGTAATTCTCGTTCTATCGATATTTAAAGCATAATATGGCTAATAATATGAGTTAGATTGATAATACTAAGAGTAGTGAGTATAGTAATTCTCGTTCTATCGATCATATAAGCATAATATGACTAATAATATGAGTTAGATTGATAATAATAAGAGTAATAAGTATAGTAATTGTCGTTCTATCGATCATGTAAGCATAATATGGCTAATAATATGAGTTAGATTGATAATACTAAGAGTAGTGAGTATAGTAATTCTCGTTCTATCGATCATATAAGCATAATATGGCTAATAATATGAGTTAGATTGATAATAATAAGAGTAATAAGTATAGTAATTGTCGTTCAATCGATCATATAAGCATAATATGGCTAATAATATGAGTTAAATTGATAATACTAAGAGTAGTGAGTATAGTAATTCTCGTTCTATCGATCATATAAGCATAACATGGCTAATAATATGAGTTAGATTGATAATAATAGGAGTAATGAGTATAGTAATTGTAGTTCTATCGATCATTTAAGCATAATATGGTTAATAATATGAGTTAGATTCATAATAATAAGAGTAATAGGTATAGCAAATGTCGTGCGATCGATCATATCTGCATAATATGGTTAATAATATGAGTTAGATTGATAATAATAAGAGTAATAAGTATAGTAATTGTCGTTCTATCGATCATATAAGCATAATATGGTTAATAATATGAGTTAGATTGATAATAATAAGAGTAATAAGTAGAGTAATTGTCGTTCTATCGATAATATAAGCATAATATGGCTAATAATATGAGTTAGATTGATAATACTAAGAGTAGTGAGTATAGTAATTCTCGGTCTATCGATCATATAAGCATAATATGGCTAATAATATGAGTTAGATTGATAACAATAAGAGTAATAAGTATAGTAATTGTCGTTCTATCGATCATATAAGCATAATATGGCTAATAATATGAGTTAGATTGATAATAATAAGAGTAATAAGTATAGTAATTGTCGTTCAATCCATCATATAAGCATAATATGGCTAATAATATGAGTTAAATTGATAATACTAAGAGTAGTGAGTATAGTAATTCTCGTTCTATCGATCATATAAGCATAATATGGCTAATAATATGAGTTAGATTGATAATAATAAGAGTAATGAGTATAGTAATTGTAGTTCTATCGATCATTTAAGCATAATATGGCTAAAAATATGAGTTAGATTGATAGTAATAACAGTAATAAGTATAGTAATTGTCGTTCTATCGATATTATAAGCATAATATGGCTAATAATATGAGTTAGATTGATAATACTAAGAGTAGTGAGTATAGTAATTCTCGTTCTATCGATCATATAAGCATAATATGACTAATAATATGAGTTAGATTGATAATAATAAGAGTAATAAGTACAGTAATTGTCGTTCTATCGATCATATAAGCATAATATGGCTAATAATATGAGTTAAATTGATAATACTAAGAGTAGTGAGTATAGTAATTCTCGTTCTATCGATCATATAAGCATAATATGGCTAATAATATGAGTTAGATTGATAATAATAAGAGTAATGAGTATAGTAATTGTAGTTCTATCGATCATTTAAGCATAATATGGCTATTAATATGAGTTAGATTGACAATAATAACAGTAATAAGTATAGTAATTGTCGTTCTATCGATATTATAAGCATAATATGGCTAATAATATGAGTTAGATTGATAATACTAAGAGTAGTGAGTATAGTAATTCCCGTTCTATCGATCATATAAGCATAATATGGCTAATAATATGAGTTAGATTGATAACAATAACAGTAATAAGTATAGTAATTGTCGTTCTATCGATATTTTAAGCATAATATGGCTAATAATATGAGTTAGATTGATAATACTAAGAGTAGTGAGTATAGTAATTCTCGTTCTATCGATCATATAAGCATAATATGGCTAATAATATGAGTTAGATTGATAATAATAAGAGTAATAAGTATAGTAATTGTCGTTCTATCGATAATATAAGCATAATATGGCTAATAATATGAGTTAGATTGATAATACTAAGAGTAGTGAGTATAGTAATTCTCGTTCTATCGATCATATAAGCATAATATGGCTAATAATATGAGTTAGATTGATAATAATAAGAGTAATAAGTATAGTAATTGTCGTTCAATCGATCATATAAGCATAATATGGCTAATAATATGAGTTAGATTGATAATACTAAGAGTAGTGAGTATAGTAATTCTCGTTCTATCGATCATATAAGCATAATATGGCTAATAATATGAGTTAGATTGATAATAATAAGAGTAATGAGTATAGTAATTGTAGTTCTATCGATCATTTAAGCGTAATATGGTTAATAATATGAGTTAGATTCATAATAATAAGAGTAATAGGTATAGCAAATGTCGTGCGATCGATCATATCTGCATAATATGGTTAATAATATGAGTTAGATTGATAATAATAAGAGTAATAAGTATAGTAATTGTCGTTCTATCGATCATATAAGCATAATATGGTTAATAATATGAGTTAGATTGATAATAATAAGAGTAATAAGTAGAGTAATTGTTCTATATATAATATAAGCATAATATGGCTAATAATATGAGTTAGATTGATAATACTAAGAGTAGTGAGTATAGTAATTCTCGTTCTATCGATCATATAAGCATAATATGGCTAATAATATGAGTTAGATTGATAACAATAAGAGTAATAAGTATAGTAATTGTCGTTCTATCGATCATATAAGCATAATATGGGTAATAATATGAGTTAGATTGATAATAATAAGAGTAATAAGTATAGTAATTGTCGTTCAATCAATCATATAAGCATAATATGGCTAATAATATGAGTTAAATTGATAATACTAAGGGTAGTGAGTATAGTAATTCTCGTTCTATCGATCATATAAGCATAATATGGCTAATAATATGAGTTAGATTGATAATAATAAGAGTAATGAGTATAGTAATTGTAGTTCTATCGATCATTTAAGCACAATATGGCTAAAAATATGAGTTAGATTGATAATAATAACAGTAATAAGTATAGTAATTGTCGTTCTATCGATATTATAAGCATAATATGGCTAATAATATGAGTTAGATTGATAATACTAAGAGTAGTGAGTATAGTAATTCTCGTTCTATCGATCATATAAGCATAATATGACTAATAATATGAGTTAGATTGATAATAATAAGAGTAATAAGTATAGTAATTGTCGTTCAATCGATCATATAAGCATAATATGGCTAATAATATGAGTTAAATTGATAATACTAAGAGTAGTGAGTATAGTAATTCTCGTTCTATCGATCATATAAGCATAATATGGCTAATAATATGAGTTAGATTGATAATAATAAGAGTAATGAGTATAGTAATTGTAGTTCTATCGATCATTTAAGCATAATATGGCTATTAATATGAGTTAGATTGATAATAATAACAGTAATAAGTATAGTAATTGTCGTTCTATCGATATTATAAGCATAATATGCCTAATAATATGAGTTAGATTGATAATACTAAGAGTAGTGGGTATAGTAATTCCCGTTCTATCGATCATATAAGCATAATATGGCTAATAATATGAGTTAGATTGATAATAATAACAGTAATAAGTATAGTAATTGTCGTTCTATCGATATTTTAAGCATAATATGGCTAATAATATGAGTTAGATTGATAATACTAAGAGTAGTGAGTATAGTAATTCTCGTTCTATCGATCATATAAGCATAATATGGCTAATAATATGAGTTAGATTGATAATAATAAGAGTAATAAGTATAGTAATTGTCGTTCTATCGATCATATAAGCATAATATGGCTAATAATATGAGTTAGATTGATAATACTAAGAGTAGTGAGTATATTAATTCTCGTTCTATCGATCATATAGGCATAATATGGCTAATAATATGAGTTAGATTGATAATAATAAGAGTAATAAGTACAGTAATTGTCGTTCTATCGATCATATAAGCATAATAAGGCTAATAATATGAGTTAGATTGACAATAATAACAGTAATAAGTATAGTAATTGTCGTTCTATCGAAATTTAAAGCATAATATGGCTAATAATATGAGTTAGATTGATAATACTAAGAGTAGTGAGTATAGTAATTCTCGTTCTATCGATCATATAAGCATAATATGACTAATAATATGAGTTAGATTGATAATAATAAGAGTAATAAGTATAGTAATTGTCGTTCTATCGATCATATAAGCATAATATGGCTAATAATATGAGTTAGATTGATAATAATAAGAGTAATAAGTATAGTAATTGTCGTTCTATCAATCATTTACGCATAATATGTCTAATAATACGAGTTAGATTGATAATAAATAACAGTAATAAGTATAGTAATTGTCGTTCTATCGATAATATAAGCATAATATGGCTAATAATATGAGTTAGATTGATAATACTAAGAGTAGTGAGTATAGTAATTCTCGTTCTATCGATCATATAAGCATAATATGGCTAATAATATGAGTTAGATTGATAACAATAAGAGTAATAAGTATAGTAATTGTCGTTCTATCGATCATATAAGCATAATATGGCTAATAATATGAGTTAGATTGATAATAATAAGAGTAATAAGTATAGTAATTGTCGTTCAATCGATCATATAAGCATAATATGGCTAATAATATGAGTTAAATTGATAATACTAAGAGTAGTGAGTATAGTAATTCTCGTTCTATCGATCATATAAGCATAATATGGCTAATAATATGAGTTAGATTGATAATAATAAGAGTAATGAGTATAGTAATTGTAGTTCTATCGATCATTTAAGCATGATATGGCTATTAATATGAGTTAGATTGATAATAATAACAGTAATAAGTATAGTAATTGTCGTTCTATCGATATTATAAGCATAATATGGCTAATAATATGAGTTAGATTGATAATACTAAGAGTAGTGAGTATAGTAATTCCCGTTCTATCGATCATATAAGCATAATATGGCTAATAATATGAGTTAGATTGATAATAATAACAGTAATAAGTATAGTAATTGTCGTTCTATCGATATTTTAAGCATAATATGGCTAATAATATGAGTTAGATTGATAATACTAAGAGTAGTGAGTATAGTAATTCTCGTTCTATCGATCATATAAGCATAATATGGCTAATAATATGAGTTAGATTGATAATAATAAGAGTAATAAGTATAGTAATTGTCGTTCTATCGATCATATAAGCATAATATGGCTAATGATATGAGTTAGATTGATAATACTAAGAGTAGTGAGTATATTAATTCTCGTTCTATCGATCATATAGGCATAATATGGCTAATAATATGAGTTAGATTGATAATAATAAGAGTAATAAGTACAGTAATTGTCGTTCTATCGATCATATAAGCATAATAAGGCTAATAATATGAGTTAGATTGATAATACTAAGAGTAGTGAGTATAGTAATTCTCGTTCTATCGATCATATAAGCATAATATGGCTAATAATATGAGTTAGATTGATAACAATAAGAGTAATAAGTATAGTAATTGTCGTTCTATCGATCATATAAGCATAATATGGCTAATAATATGAGTTAGATTGATAATAATAAGAGTAATAAGAATAGTAATTGTCGTTCAATCGATCATATAAGCATAATATGGCTAATAATATGAGTTAAATTGATAATACTAAGAGTAGTGAGTATAGTAATTCTCGTTCTATCGATCATATAAGCATGATATGGCTATTAATATGAGTTAGATTGATAATAATAACAGTAATAAGTATAGTAATTGTCGTTCTATCGATATTATAAGCATAATATGGCTAATAATATGAGTTAGATTGATAATACTAAGAGTAGTGAGTATAGTAATTCCCGTTCTATCGATCATATAAGCATAATATGGCTAATAATATGAGTTAGATTGATAATAATAACAGTAATAAGTATAGTAATTGTCGTTCTATCGATATTTTAAGCATTATATGGCTAATAATATGAGTTAGATTGATAATACTAAGAGTAGTGAGTATAGTAATTCTCGTTCTATCGATCATATAAGCATAATATGGCTAATAATATGAGTTAGATTGATAATAATAACAGTAATAAGTATAGTAATTGTCGTTCTATCGATATTATAAGCATAATATGGCTAATAATATGAGTTAGATTGATAATACTAAGAGTAGTGAGTATAGTAATTCTCGTTCTATCGATCATATAAGCATAATATGACTAATAATATGAGTTAGATTGATAATAATAAGAGTAATAAGTATAGTAATTGTCGTTCAATCGATCATATAAGCATAATATGGCTAATAATATGAGTTAAATTGATAATACTAAGAGTAGTGAGTATAGTAATTCTCGTTCTATCGATCATATAAGCATAATATGGCTAATAATATGAGTTAGATTGATAATAATAAGAGTAATGAGTATAGTAATTGTAGTTCTATCGATCATTTAAGCATAATATGGCTATTAATATGAGTTAGATTGATAATAATAACAGTAATAAGTATAGTAATTGTCGTTCTATCGATATTATAAGCATAATATGCCTAATAATATGAGTTAGATTGATAATACTAAGAGTAGTGGGTATAGTAATTCCCGTTCTATCGATCATATAAGCATAATATGGCTAATAATATGAGTTAGATTGATAATAATAACAGTAATAAGTATAGTAATTGTCGTTCTATCGATATTTTAAGCATAATATGGCTAATAATATGAGTTAGATTGATAATACTAAGAGTAGTGAGTATAGTAATTCTCGTTCTATCGATCATATAAGCATAATATGGCTAATAATATGAGTTAGATTGATAATAATAAGAGTAATAAGTATAGTAATTGTCGTTCTATCGATCATATAAGCATAATATGGCTAATAATATGAGTTAGATTGATAATACTAAGAGTAGTGAGTATATTAATTCTCGTTCTATCGATCATATAGGCATAATATGACTAATAATATGAGTTAGATTGATAATAATAAGAGTAATAAGTACAGTAATTGTCGTTCTATCGATCATATAAGCATAATAAGGCTAATAATATGAGTTAGATTGACAATAATAACAGTAATAAGTATAGTAATTGTCGTTCTATCGATATTTAAAGCATAATATGGCTAATAATATGAGTTAGATTGATAATACTAAGAGTAGTGAGTATAGTAATTCTCGTTCTATCGATCATATAAGCATAATATGACTAATAATATGAGTTAGATTGATAATAATAAGAGTAATAAGTATAGTAATTGTCGTTCTATCGATCATATAAGCATAATATGGCGAATAATATGAGTTAGATTGATAATAATAAGAGTAATAAGTATAGTAATTGTCGTTCTATCAATCATTTACGCATAATATGTCTAATAATACGAGTTAGATTGATAATAAATAACAGTAATAAGTATAGTAATTGTCGTTCTATCGATAATATAAGCATAATATGGCTAATAATATGAGTTAGATTGATAATACTAAGAGTAGTGAGTATAGTAATTCTCGTTCTATCGATCATATAAGCATAATATGGCTAATAATATGAGTTAGATTGATAACAATAAGAGTAATAAGTATAGTAATTGTCGTTCTATCGATCATATAAGCATAATATGGCTAATAATATGAGTTAGATTGATAATAATAAGAGTAATAAGTATAGTAATTGTCGTTCAATCGATCATATAAGCATAATATGGCTAATAATATGAGTTAAATTGATAATACTAAGAGTAGTGAGTATAGTAATTCTCGTTCTATCGATCATATAAGCATAATATGGCTAATAATATGAGTTAGATTGATAATAATAAGAGTAATGAGTATAGTAATTGTAGTTCTATCGATCATTTAAGCATGATATGGCTATTAATATGAGTTAGATTGATAATAATAACAGTAATAAGTATAGTAATTGTCGTTCTATCGATATTATAAGCATAATATGGCTAATAATATGAGTTAGATTGATAATACTAAGAGTAGTGAGTATAGTAATTCCCGTTCTATCGATCATATAAGCATAATATGGCTAATAATATGAGTTAGATTGATAATAATAACAGTAATAAGTATAGTAATTGTCGTTCTATCGATATTTTAAGCATAATATGGCTAATAATATGAGTTAGATTGATAATACTAAGAGTAGTGAGTATAGTAATTCTCGTTCTATCGATCATATAAGCATAATATGGCTAATAATATGAGTTAGATTGATAATAATAAGAGTAATAAGTATAGTAATTGTCGTTCTATCGATCATATAAGCATAATATGGCTAATGATATGAGTTAGATTGATAATACTAAGAGTAGTGAGTATATTAATTCTCGTTCTATCGATCATATAGGCATAATATGGCTAATAATATGAGTTAGATTGATAATAATAAGAGTAATAAGTACAGTAATTGTCGTTCTATCGATCATATAAGCATAATAAGGCTAATAATATGAGTTAGATTGATAATACTAAGAGTAGTGAGTATAGTAATTCTCGTTCTATCGATCATATAAGCATAATATGGCTAATAATATGAGTTAGATTGATAACAATAAGAGTAATAAGTATAGTAATTGTCGTTCTATCGATCATATAAGCATAATATGGCTAATAATATGAGTTAGATTGATAATAATAAGAGTAATAAGAATAGTAATTGTCGTTCAATCGATCATATAAGCATAATATGGCTAATAATATGAGTTAAATTGATAATACTAAGAGTAGTGAGTATAGTAATTCTCGTTCTATCGATCATATAAGCATGATATGGCTATTAATATGAGTTAGATTGATAATAATAACAGTAATAAGTATAGTAATTGTCGTTCTATCGATATTATAAGCATAATATGGCTAATAATATGAGTTAGATTGATAATACTAAGAGTAGTGAGTATAGTAATTCCCGTTCTATCGATCATATAAGCATAATATGGCTAATAATATGAGTTAGATTGATAATAATAACAGTAATAAGTATAGTAATTGTCGTTCTATCGATATTTTAAGCATAATATGGCTAATAATATGAGTTAGATTGATAATACTAAGAGTAGTGAGTATAGTAATTCTCGTTCTATCGATCATATAAGCATAATATGGCTAATAATATGAGTTAGATTGATAATAATAAGAGTAATAAGTATAGTAATTGTCGTTCTATCGATCATATAAGCATAATATGGCTAATGATATGAGTTAGATTGATAATACTAAGAGTAGTGAGTATATTAATTCTCGTTCTATCGATCATATAGGCATAATATGGCTAATAATATGAGTTAGATTGATAATAATAAGAGTAATAAGTACAGTAATTGTCGTTCTATCGATCATATAAGCATAATAAGGCTAATAATATGAGTTAGATTGATAATACTAAGAGTAGTGAGTATAGTAATTCTCGTTCTATCGATCATATAAGCATAATATGGCTAATAATATGAGTTAGATTGATAACAATAAGAGTAATAAGTATAGTAATTGTCGTTCTATCGATCATATAAGCATAATATGGCTAATAATATGAGTTAGATTGATAATAATAAGAGTAATAAGAATAGTAATTGTCGTTCAATCGATCATATAAGCATAATATGGCTAATAATATGAGTTAAATTGATAATACTAAGAGTAGTGAGTATAGTAATTCTCGTTCTATCGATCATATAAGCATAATATGGCTAATAATATGAGTTAGATTGATAATAATAAGAGTAATGAGTATAGTAATTCTCGTTCTATCGATCATATAAGCATAATATGGCTAATAATATGAGTTAGATTGATAATACTAAGAGTAGTGAGTATATTAATTCTCGTTCTATCGATCATATAGGCATAATATGGCTAATAATATGAGTTAGATTGATAATACTAAGAGTAGTGAGTATAGTAATTCCCGTTCTATCGATCATATAAGCATAATATGGCTAATAATATGAGTTAGATTGATAATAATAACAGTAATAAGTATAGTAATTGTCGTTCTATCGATATTTTAAGCATAATATGGCTAATAATATGAGTTAGATTGATAATACTAAGAGTAGTGAGTATAGTAATTCTCGTTCTATCGATCATATAAGCATAATATGGCTAATAATATGAGTTAGATTGATAATAATAAGAGTAATAAGTATAGTAATTGTCGTTCTATCGATCATATAAGCATAATAAGGCTAATAATATGAGTTAGATTGATAATACTAAGAGTAGTGAGTATAGTAATTCTCGTTCTATCGATTATATAAGCATAATATGGCTAATAATATGAGTTAGATTGATAACAATAAGAGTAATAAGTATAGTAATTGTCGTTCTATCGATCATATAAGCATAATATGGCTAATAATATGAGTTAGATTGATAATAATAAGAGTAATAAGAATAGTAATTGTCGTTCAATCGATCATATAAGCATAATATGGCTAATAATATGAGTTAAATTGATAATACTAAGAGTAGTGAGTATAGTAATTCTCGTTCTATCGATCATATAAGCATAATATGGCTAATAATATGAGTTAGATTGATAATAATAAGAGTAATGAGTATAGTAATTCTCGTTCTATCGATCATATAAGCATAATATGGCTAATGATATGAGTTAGATTGATAATACTAAGAGTAGTGAGTATATTAATTCTCGTTCTATCGATCATATAGGCATAATATGGCTAATAATATGAGTTAGATTGATAATAATAAGAGTAATAAGTACAGTAATTGTCGTTCTATCGATCATATAAGCATAATAAGGCTAATAATATGAGTTAGATTGATAATACTAAGAGTAGTGAGTATAGTAATTCTCGTTCTATCGATCATATAAGCATAATATGGCTAATAATATGAGTTAGATTGATAACAATAAGAGTAATAAGTATAGTAATTGTCGTTCTATCGATCATATAAGCATAATATGGCTAATAATATGTGTTAGATTGATAATAATAAGAGTAATAAGAATAGTAATTGTCGTTCAATCGATCATATAAGCATAATATGGCTAATAATATGAGTTAAATTGATAATACTAAGAGTAGTGAGTATAGTAATTCTCGTTCTATCGATCATATAAGCATAATATGGCTAATAATATGAGTTAGATTGATAATAATAAGAGTAATGAGTATAGTAATTCTCGTTCTATCGATCATATAAGCATAATATGGCTATTAATATGAGTTAGATTGATAATACTAAGAGTAGTGAGTATATTAATTCTCGTTCTATCGATCATATAGGCATAATATGGCTAATAATATGAGTTAGATTGATAATAATAAGAGTAATAAGTACAGTAATTGTCGTTCTATCGATCATATAAGCATAATAAGGCTAATAATATGAGTTAGATTGATAATACTAAGAGTAGTGAGTATAGTAATTCTCGTTCTATCGATCATATAAGCATAATATGGCTAATAATATGAGTTAAATTGATAATACTAAGAGTAGTGAGTATAGTAATTCTCGTTCTATCGATCATATAAGCATAATATGGCTAATAATATGAGTTAGATTGATAATAATAAGAGTAATGAGTATAGTAATTGTAGTTCTATCGATCATTTAAGCATAATATGGCTATTAATATGAGTTAGATTGATAATAATAAGAGTAATAGGTATAGTAATTGTCGTTCTATCGGTATTTTAAGCATAATATGGCTAATAATATGAGTTAGATTGATAATACTAAGAGTAGTGAGTATAGTAATTCTCGTTCTATCGATCATATAAGCATAATATGACTAATAATATGAGTTAGATTGATAATAATAAGAGTAATAAGTATAGTAATTGTCGTTCTATCGATCATATAAGCATAATATGGCTAATAATATGAGTTAGATTGATAATACTAAGAGTAGTGAGTATAGTAATTCTCGTTCTATCGATCATATAAGCATAATATGGCTAATAATATGAGTTAGATTGATAATAATAAGAGTAATAAGTATAGTAATTGTCGTTCAATCGATCATATAAGCATAATATGGCTAATAATATGAGTTAAATTGATAATACTAAGAGTAGTGAGTATAGTAATTCTCGTTCTATCGATCATATAAGCATAATATGGCTAATAATATGAGTTAGATTGATAATAATAACAGTAATAAGTATAGTAATTGTCGTTCTATCGATATTATAAGCATAATATGGCTAATAATATGAGTTAGATTGATAATACTAAGAGTAGTGAGTATAGTAATTCTCGTTCTATCGATCATATAAGCATAATATGACTAATAATATGAGTTAGATTGATAATAATAAGAGTAATAAGTACAGTAATTGTCGTTCTATCGATCATATAAGCATAATATGGCTAATAATATGAGTTAGATTGATAATACTAAGAGTAGTGAGTATAGTAATTCTCGTTCTATCGATAATATAAGCATAATATGGCTAATAATATGAGTTAGATTGATAATACTAAGAGTAGTGAGTATAGTAATTCTCGTTCTATCGATCATATAAGCATAATATGGCTAATAATATGAGTTAGATTGATAACAATAAGAGTAATAAGTATAGTAATTGTCGTTCTATCGATCATATAAGCATAATATGGCTAATAATATGAGTTAGATTGATAATAATAAGAGTAATAAGTATAGTAATTGTCGTTCAATCAATCATATAAGCATAATATGGCTAATAATATGAGTTAAATTGATAATACTAAGAGTAGTGAGTATAGTAATTCTCGTTCTATCGATCATATAAGCATAATATGGCTAATAATATGAGTTAGATTGATAATAATAAGAGTAATGAGTATAGTAATTGTAGTTCTATCGATCATTTAAGCACAATATGGCTAAAAATATGAGTTAGATTGATAATAATAACAGTAATAACTATAGTAATTGTCGTTCTATCGATATTATAAGCATAATATGGCTAATAATATGAGTTAGATTGATAATACTAAGAGTAGTGAGTATAGTAATTCTCGTTCTATCGATCATATAAGCATAATATGACTAATAATATGAGTTAGATTGATAATAATAAGAGTAATAAGTATAGTAATTGTCGTTCAATCGATCATATAAGCATAATATGGCTAATAATATGAGTTAAATTGATAATACTAAGAGTAGTGAGTATAGTAATTCTCGTTCTATCGATCATATAAGCATAATATGACTAATAATATGAGTTAGATTGATAATAATAAGAGTAATAAGTATAGTAATTGTCGTTCAATCGATCATTTAAGCATAATATGGCTATTAATATGAGTTAGATTGATAATAATAACAGTAATAAGTATAGTAATTGTCGTTCTATCGATATTATAAGCATAATATGCCTAATAATATGAGTTAGATTGATAATACTAAGAGTAGTGGGTATAGTAATTCCCGTTCTATCGATCATATAAGCATAATATGGCTAATAATATGAGTTAGATTGATAATAATAACAGTAATAAGTATAGTAATTGTCGTTCTATCGATATTTTAAGCATAATATGGCTAATAATATGAGTTAGATTGATAATACTAAGAGTAGTGAGTATAGTAATTCTCGTTCTATCGATCATATAAGCATAATATGGCTAATAATATGAGTTAGATTGATAATAATAAGAGTAATAAGTATAGTAATTGTCGTTCTATCGATCATATAAGCATAACATGGCTAATAATATGAGTTAGATTGATAATACTAAGAGTAGTGAGTATATTAATTCTCGTTCTATCGATCATATAGGCATAATATGGCTAATAATATGAGTTAGATTGATAATAATAAGAGTAATAAGTACAGTAATTGTCGTTCTATCGATCATATAAGCATAATAAGGCTAATAATATTAGTTAGATTCATAATAATAAGAGTAATAAGTATAGTAATTGTCGTTCTATCGATCATATAAGCATAATATGACTAATAATATGAGTTAGATTGATAATAATAAGAGTAATAAGTATAGTAATTGTCGTTCTATCGATCATATAAGCATAATATGGCTAATAATATGAGTTAGATTGATAATAATAAGAGTAATAAGTATAGTAATTGTCGTTCTATCAATCATTTAAGCATAATATGTCTAATAATACGAGTTAGATTGATAATAAATAACAGTAATAAGTATAGTAATTGTCGTTCTATCGATAATATAAGCATAATATGGCTAATAATATGAGTTAGATTGATAATACTAAGAGTAGTGAGTATAGTAATTCTCGTTCTATCGATCATATAAGCATAATATGGCTAATAATATGAGTTAGATTGATAACAATAAGAGTAATAAGTATAGTAATTGTCGTTCTATCGATCATATAAGCATAATATGGCTAATAATATGAGTTAGATTGATAATAATAAGAGTAATAAGTATAGTAATTGTCGTTCAATCGATCATATAAGCATAATATGGCTAATAATATGAGTTAAATTGATAATACTAAGAGTAGTGAGTATAGTAATTCTCGTTCTATCGATCATATAAGCATAATGTGGCTAATAATATGAGTTAGATTGATAATAATAAGAGTAATGAGTATAGTAATTGTAGTTCTATCGATCATTTAAGCATGATATGGCTATTAATATGAGTTAGATTGATAATAATAACAGTAATAAGTATAGTAATTGTCGTTCTATCGATATTATAAGCATAATATGGCTAATAATATGAGTTAGATTGATAATACTAAGAGTAGTGAGTATAGTAATTCCCGTTCTATCGATCATATAAGCATAATGTGGCTAATAATATGAGTTAGATTCATAATAATAAGAGTAATAAGTATAGTAATTGTTGTTCTCTCGATCATATGAGCATAATATGGCTAATAATATGAGTTAGAGTGATAATACTAAGAGTAGTGAGTATAGTAATTCTCATTCTATCGATCATATAAGCATAATATGGCTAATAATATGAGTTAGATTGATAATAATAACAGTAATAAGTATAGTAATTGTCGTGCTATCGATAATATAAGCATAATATGGCTAATAATATGAGTTAGATTGATAATACTAAGAGTAGTGAGTATAGTAACTGTCGTTCTATCGATCATATAACCATAATATGGCAAATAGCATGAGTTAGATTGATAATAATAAGAGTAATGAGTAGAGTAATTGTCGTTCTATCGATCAGATAAGCATAATATGGCTAATAATATGAGTTAGATTTATAATAATAAGAGTAATAAGTATAGTAATTGTCGTTCTATCGATCATATAAGCACAATATGGCTAATAATATGAGTTAGATTGATAATAATAAGAGTAATAAGTATAGTAATTGTCGTTCTATCGATCATATCTGCATAATATGGTTAATAATATGAGTTAGATTGATAATAATAAGAGTAATAAGTGTAGTAATTGTCGTTATATCGATCATATAACCATAATATGGCTACTAGCATGAGTTAGATTGATAATAATAAGAGTAATGAGTATAGTAATTGTCGTCCTATCGATCATATCTGCATAATATGGTTAATAATATGAGTTAGATTGATAATAGTGAGTGTAATAAATATAGTAATTGTCGTTCTATCGCTCATATAAGCACAATATGGCTAATAATATGAGTTAGATTGATAATAATAAGAGTAATAAGTATAGTAATTGTCGTTCTATCGATCATATCTGCATAATATGGTTAATAATATGAGTTAGATTGATAATAGTGAGTGTAATAAGTATAGTGAATGTCGTTCTATCGATCATATCAGCATAATATGGGTAATAATATGAGTTGGGTTGATAATAATAAGAGTAATGAGTATAGTAATTGTAGTTCTATCGATCATATAAGCATAATGTGGCTAATAATATTAGTTAGATTCATAATAATAAGAGTAATAAGTATAGTAATTGTCGTTCTATCGATCATATCTGCATAATATGATTAATAATATGAGTTAGATTGAAAATAGTGAGTGTAATAAATATAGTAATTGTCGTTCTATCGCTCATATAAGCACAATATGGCTAATAATATGAGTTAGATTGATAATAATAAGAGTAATAAGTATAGTAATTGTCGTTCTATCGATCATATAAGCATAATATGGCTAATAATATGAGTCAGATTGATAATAATAACAGTAATAAGTATAGTAATTGTCGTTCTATCGATCATATAAGCATAATGTGGCTAATAATATGAGTTAGATTCATAATAATAAGAGTAATAAGTATAGTAATTGTTGTTCTCTCGATCATATAAGCATAATATGGCTAATAATACGAGTTAGATTGATAATAATAAGAGTAATAACTACAGTAATTGTCGTTCTATCGGTCATATAAGCATAATAAGGCTAATAATATGAGTTAGAGTGATAATACTAAGAGTAGTGAGTATAGTAATTCTCATTCTATCGATCATATAAGCATAATATGGCTAATAATATGAGTTAGATTGATAATAATAACAGTAATAAGTATAGTAATTGTCGTGCTATCGATAATATAAGCATAATATGGCTAATAATATGAGTTAGATTGATAATACTAAGAGTAGTGAGTATAGTAACTGTCGTTCTATCGATCATATAACCATAATATGGCAAATAGCATGAGTTAGATTGATAATAATAAGAGTAATGAGTAGAGTAATTGTCGTTCTATCGATCAGATAAGCATAATATGGCTAATAATATGAGTTAGATTTATAATAATAAGAGTAATAAGTATAGTAATTGTCGTTCTATCGATCATATAAGCACAATATGGCTAATAATATGAGTTAGATTGATAATAATAAGAGTAATAAGTATAGTAATTGTCGTTCTATCGATCATATCTGCATAATATGGTTAATAATATGAGTTAGATTGATAATAATAAGAGTAATAAGTGTAGTAATTGTCGTTATATCGATCATATAACCATAATATGGCTACTAGCATGAGTTAGATTGATAATAATAAGAGTAATGAGTATAGTAATTGTCGTCCTATCGATCATATCTGCATAATATGGTTAATAATATGAGTTAGATTGATAATAGTGAGTGTAATAAATATAGTAATTGTCGTTCTATCGCTCATATAAGCACAATATGGCTAATAATATGAGTTAGATTGATAATAATAAGAGTAATAAGTATAGTAATTGTCGTTCTATCGATCATATCTGCATAATATGGTTAATAATATGAGTTAGATTGATAATAGTGAGTGTAATAAGTATAGTGAATGTCGTTCTATCGATCATATCAGCATAATATGGGTAATAATATGAGTTGGGTTGATAATAATAAGAGTAATGAGTATAGTAATTGTAGTTCTATCGATCATATAAGCATAATGTGGCTAATAATATTAGTTAGATTCATAATAATAAGAGTAATAAGTATAGTAATTGTCGTTCTATCGATCATATCTGCATAATATGATTAATAATATGAGTTAGATTGAAAATAGTGAGTGTAATAAATATAGTAATTGTCGTTCTATCGCTCATATAAGCACAATATGGCTAATAATATGAGTTAGATTGATAATAATAAGAGTAATAAGTATAGTAATTGTCGTTCTATCGATCATATAAGCATAATATGGCTAATAATATGAGTCAGATTGATAATAATAACAGTAATAAGTATAGTAATTGTCGTTCTATCGATCATATAAGCATAATGTGGCTAATAATATGAGTTAGATTCATAATAATAAGAGTAATAAGTATAGTAATTGTTGTTCTCTCGATCATATAAGCATAATATGGCTAATAATACGAGTTAGATTGATAATAATAAGAGTAATAAGTACAGTAATTGTCGTTCTATCGATCATATAAGCATAATAAGGCTAATAATATGAGTTAGATTGATAATACTAAGAGTAGTGAGTATAGTAATTCTCGTTCTATCGATCATATAAGCATAATATGGCTAATAATATGAGTTAGACTGATAACAATAAGAGTAATAAGTATAGTAATTGTCGTTCTATCGATCATATAAGCATAATATGGCTAATAATATGAGTTAGATTGATAATAATAAGAGTAATAAGTATAGTAATTGTCGTTCAATCGATCATATAAGCATAATATGGCTAATAATATGAGTTAAATTGATAATACTAAGAGTAGTGAGTATAGTAATTCTCGTTCTATCGATCATATAAGCATAATATGGCTAATAATATGAGTTAGATTGATAATAATAAGAGTAATGAGTATAGTAATTGTAGTTCTATCGATCATTTAAGCATGATATGGCTATTAATATGAGTTAGATTGATAATAATAACAGTAATAAGTATAGTAATTGTCGTTCTATCGATATTATAAGCATAATATGGCTAATAATATGAGTTAGATTGATAATACTAAGAGTAGTGAGTATAGTAATTCCCGTTCTATCGATCATATAAGCATAATATGGCTAATAATATGAGTTAGATTGATAATAATAACAGTAATAAGTATAGTAATTGTCGTTCTATCGATATTTTAAGCATAATATGGCTAATAATATGAGTTAGATTGATAATACTAAGAGTAGTGAGTATAGTAATTCTCGTTCTATCGATATTTAAAGCATAATATGGCTAATAATATGAGTTAGATTGATAATAATAAGAGTAATAAGTAGAGTAATTGTCGTTCTATCGATCATATAAGCATAATATGGCTAATAATATGAGTTAGATTGATAATACTAAGAGTAGTGAGTATAGTAATTCTCGTTCTATCGATCATATAAGCATAATATGACTAATAATATGAGTTAGATTGATAATAATAAGAGTAATAAGTATAGTAATTGTCGTTCTAGCGATCATATAAGCATAATATGGCTAATAATATGAGTTAGATTGATAATAATAAGAGTAATAAGTATAGTAATTGTCGTTCTATCGATCATATAAGCATAATATGGCTAATAATATGAGTTAGATTGATAATACTAAGAGTAGTGAGTATATTAATTCTCGTTCTATCGATCATATAGGCATAATATGACTAATAATATGAGTTAGATTGATAATAATAAGAGTAATAAGTACAGTAATTGTCGTTCTATCGATCATATAAGCATAATAAGGCTAATAATATGAGTTAGATTGACAATAATAACAGTAATAAGTATAGTAATTGTCGTTCTATCGATATTTAAAGCATAATATGGCTAATAATATGAGTTAGATTGATAATACTAAGAGTAGTGAGTATAGTAATTCTCGTTCTATCGATCATATAAGCATAATATGACTAATAATATGAGTTAGATTGATAATAATAAGAGTAATAAGTATAGTAATTGTCGTTCTATCGATCATATAAGCATAATATGGCGAATAATATGAGTTAGATTGATAATAATAAGAGTAATAAGTATAGTAATTGTCGTTCTATCAATCATTTACGCATAATATGTCTAATAATACGAGTTAGATTGATAATAAATAACAGTAATAAGTATAGTAATTGTCGTTCTATCGATAATATAAGCATAATATGGCTAATAATATGAGTTAGATTGATAATACTAAGAGTAGTGAGTATAGTAATTCTCGTTCTATCGATCATATAAGCATAATATGGCTAATAATATGAGTTAGATTGATAACAATAAGAGTAATAAGTATAGTAATTGTCGTTCTATCGATCATATAAGCATAATATGGCTAATAATATGAGTTAGATTGATAATAATAAGAGTAATAAGTATAGTAATTGTCGTTCAATCGATCATATAAGCATAATATGGCTAATAATATGAGTTAAATTGATAATACTAAGAGTAGTGAGTATAGTAATTCTCGTTCTATCGATCATATAAGCATAATATGGCTAATAATATGAGTTAGATTGATAATAATAAGAGTAATGAGTATAGTAATTGTAGTTCTATCGATCATTTAAGCATGATATGGCTATTAATATGAGTTAGATTGATAATAATAACAGTAATAAGTATAGTAATTGTCGTTCTATCGATATTATAAGCATAATATGGCTAATAATATGAGTTAGATTGATAATACTAAGAGTAGTGAGTATAGTAATTCCCGTTCTATCGATCATATAAGCATAATATGGCTAATAATATGAGTTAGATTGATAATAATAACAGTAATAAGTATAGTAATTGTCGTTCTATCGATATTTTAAGCATAATATGGCTAATAATATGAGTTAGATTGATAATACTAAGAGTAGTGAGTATAGTAATTCTCGTTCTATCGATCATATAAGCATAATATGGCTAATAATATGAGTTAGATTGATAATAATAAGAGTAATAAGTATAGTAATTGTCGTTCTATCGATCATATAAGCATAATATGGCTAATGATATGAGTTAGATTGATAATACTAAGAGTAGTGAGTATATTAATTCTCGTTCTATCGATCATATAGGCATAATATGGCTAATAATATGAGTTAGATTGATAATAATAAGAGTAATAAGTACAGTAATTGTCGTTCTATCGATCATATAAGCATAATAAGGCTAATAATATGAGTTAGATTGATAATACTAAGAGTAGTGAGTATAGTAATTCTCGTTCTATCGATCATATAAGCATAATATGGCTAATAATATGAGTTAGATTGATAACAATAAGAGTAATAAGTATAGTAATTGTCGTTCTATCGATCATATAAGCATAATATGGCTAATAATATGAGTTAGATTGATAATAATAAGAGTAATAAGAATAGTAATTGTCGTTCAATCGATCATATAAGCATAATATGGCTAATAATATGAGTTAAATTGATAATACTAAGAGTAGTGAGTATAGTAATTCTCGTTCTATCGATCATATAAGCATGATATGGCTATTAATATGAGTTAGATTGATAATAATAACAGTAATAAGTATAGTAATTGTCGTTCTATCGATATTATAAGCATAATATGGCTAATAATATGAGTTAGATTGATAATACTAAGAGTAGTGAGTATAGTAATTCCCGTTCTATCGATCATATAAGCATAATATGGCTAATAATATGAGTTAGATTGATAATAATAACAGTAATAAGTATAGTAATTGTCGTTCTATCGATATTTTAAGCATAATATGGCTAATAATATGAGTTAGATTGATAATACTAAGAGTAGTGAGTATAGTAATTCTCGTTCTATCGATCATATAAGCATAATATGGCTAATAATATGAGTTAGATTGATAATAATAAGAGTAATAAGTATAGTAATTGTCGTTCTATCGATCATATAAGCATAATATGGCTAATGATATGAGTTAGATTGATAATACTAAGAGTAGTGAGTATATTAATTCTCGTTCTATCGATCATATAGGCATAATATGGCTAATAATATGAGTTAGATTGATAATAATAAGAGTAATAAGTACAGTAATTGTCGTTCTATCGATCATATAAGCATAATAAGGCTAATAATATGAGTTAGATTGATAATACTAAGAGTAGTGAGTATAGTAATTCTCGTTCTATCGATCATATAAGCATAATATGGCTAATAATATGAGTTAGATTGATAACAATAAGAGTAATAAGTATAGTAATTGTCGTTCTATCGATCATATAAGCATAATATGGCTAATAATATGAGTTAGATTGATAATAATAAGAGTAATAAGAATAGTAATTGTCGTTCAATCGATCATATAAGCATAATATGGCTAATAATATGAGTTAAATTGATAATACTAAGAGTAGTGAGTATAGTAATTCTCGTTCTATCGATCATATAAGCATAATATGGCTAATAATATGAGTTAGATTGATAATAATAAGAGTAATGAGTATAGTAATTCTCGTTCTATCGATCATATAAGCATAATATGGCTAATAATATGAGTTAGATTGATAATACTAAGAGTAGTGAGTATATTAATTCTCGTTCTATCGATCATATAGGCATAATATGGCTAATAATATGAGTTAGATTGATAATACTAAGAGTAGTGAGTATAGTAATTCCCGTTCTATCGATCATATAAGCATAATATGGCTAATAATATGAGTTAGATTGATAATAATAACAGTAATAAGTATAGTAATTGTCGTTCTATCGATATTTTAAGCATAATATGGCTAATAATATGAGTTAGATTGATAATACTAAGAGTAGTGAGTATAGTAATTCTCGTTCTATCGATCATATAAGCATAATATGGCTAATAATATGAGTTAGATTGATAATAATAAGAGTAATAAGTATAGTAATTGTCGTTCTATCGATCATATAAGCATAATAAGGCTAATAATATGAGTTAGATTGATAATACTAAGAGTAGTGAGTATAGTAATTCTCGTTCTATCGATTATATAAGCATAATATGGCTAATAATATGAGTTAGATTGATAACAATAAGAGTAATAAGTATAGTAATTGTCGTTCTATCGATCATATAAGCATAATATGGCTAATAATATGAGTTAGATTGATAATAATAAGAGTAATAAGAATAGTAATTGTCGTTCAATCGATCATATAAGCATAATATGGCTAATAATATGAGTTAAATTGATAATACTAAGAGTAGTGAGTATAGTAATTCTCGTTCTATCGATCATATAAGCATAATATGGCTAATAATATGAGTTAGATTGATAATAATAAGAGTAATGAGTATAGTAATTCTCGTTCTATCGATCATATAAGCATAATATGGCTAATGATATGAGTTAGATTGATAATACTAAGAGTAGTGAGTATATTAATTCTCGTTCTATCGATCATATAGGCATAATATGGCTAATAATATGAGTTAGATTGATAATAATAAGAGTAATAAGTACAGTAATTGTCGTTCTATCGATCATATAAGCATAATAAGGCTAATAATATGAGTTAGATTGATAATACTAAGAGTAGTGAGTATAGTAATTCTCGTTCTATCGATCATATAAGCATAATATGGCTAATAATATGAGTTAGATTGATAACAATAAGAGTAATAAGTATAGTAATTGTCGTTCTATCGATCATATAAGCATAATATGGCTAATAATATGTGTTAGATTGATAATAATAAGAGTAATAAGAATAGTAATTGTCGTTCAATCGATCATATAAGCATAATATGGCTAATAATATGAGTTAAATTGATAATACTAAGAGTAGTGAGTATAGTAATTCTCGTTCTATCGATCATATAAGCATAATATGGCTAATAATATGAGTTAGATTGATAATAATAAGAGTAATGAGTATAGTAATTCTCGTTCTATCGATCATATAAGCATAATATGGCTATTAATATGAGTTAGATTGATAATACTAAGAGTAGTGAGTATATTAATTCTCGTTCTATCGATCATATAGGCATAATATGGCTAATAATATGAGTTAGATTGATAATAATAAGAGTAATAAGTACAGTAATTGTCGTTCTATCGATCATATAAGCATAATAAGGCTAATAATATGAGTTAGATTGATAATACTAAGAGTAGTGAGTATAGTAATTCTCGTTCTATCGATCATATAAGCATAATATGGCTAATAATATGAGTTAAATTGATAATACTAAGAGTAGTGAGTATAGTAATTCTCGTTCTATCGATCATATAAGCATAATATGGCTAATAATATGAGTTAGATTGATAATAATAAGAGTAATGAGTATAGTAATTGTAGTTCTATCGATCATTTAAGCATAATATGGCTATTAATATGAGTTAGATTGATAATAATAAGAGTAATAGGTATAGTAATTGTCGTTCTATCGGTATTTTAAGCATAATATGGCTAATAATATGAGTTAGATTGATAATACTAAGAGTAGTGAGTATAGTAATTCTCGTTCTATCGATCATATAAGCATAATATGACTAATAATATGAGTTAGATTGATAATAATAAGAGTAATAAGTATAGTAATTGTCGTTCTATCGATCATATAAGCATAATATGGCTAATAATATGAGTTAGATTGATAATACTAAGAGTAGTGAGTATAGTAATTCTCGTTCTATCGATCATATAAGCATAATATGGCTAATAATATGAGTTAGATTGATAATAATAAGAGTAATAAGTATAGTAATTGTCGTTCAATCGATCATATAAGCATAATATGGCTAATAATATGAGTTAAATTGATAATACTAAGAGTAGTGAGTATAGTAATTCTCGTTCTATCGATCATATAAGCATAATATGGCTAATAATATGAGTTAGATTGATAATAATAACAGTAATAAGTATAGTAATTGTCGTTCTATCGATATTATAAGCATAATATGGCTAATAATATGAGTTAGATTGATAATACTAAGAGTAGTGAGTATAGTAATTCTCGTTCTATCGATCATATAAGCATAATATGACTAATAATATGAGTTAGATTGATAATAATAAGAGTAATAAGTACAGTAATTGTCGTTCTATCGATCATATAAGCATAATATGGCTAATAATATGAGTTAGATTGATAATACTAAGAGTAGTGAGTATAGTAATTCTCGTTCTATCGATAATATAAGCATAATATGGCTAATAATATGAGTTAGATTGATAATACTAAGAGTAGTGAGTATAGTAATTCTCGTTCTATCGATCATATAAGCATAATATGGCTAATAATATGAGTTAGATTGATAACAATAAGAGTAATAAGTATAGTAATTGTCGTTCTATCGATCATATAAGCATAATATGGCTAATAATATGAGTTAGATTGATAATAATAAGAGTAATAAGTATAGTAATTGTCGTTCAATCAATCATATAAGCATAATATGGCTAATAATATGAGTTAAATTGATAATACTAAGAGTAGTGAGTATAGTAATTCTCGTTCTATCGATCATATAAGCATAATATGGCTAATAATATGAGTTAGATTGATAATAATAAGAGTAATGAGTATAGTAATTGTAGTTCTATCGATCATTTAAGCACAATATGGCTAAAAATATGAGTTAGATTGATAATAATAACAGTAATAACTATAGTAATTGTCGTTCTATCGATATTATAAGCATAATATGGCTAATAATATGAGTTAGATTGATAATACTAAGAGTAGTGAGTATAGTAATTCTCGTTCTATCGATCATATAAGCATAATATGACTAATAATATGAGTTAGATTGATAATAATAAGAGTAATAAGTATAGTAATTGTCGTTCAATCGATCATATAAGCATAATATGGCTAATAATATGAGTTAAATTGATAATACTAAGAGTAGTGAGTATAGTAATTCTCGTTCTATCGATCATATAAGCATAATATGACTAATAATATGAGTTAGATTGATAATAATAAGAGTAATAAGTATAGTAATTGTCGTTCAATCGATCATTTAAGCATAATATGGCTATTAATATGAGTTAGATTGATAATAATAACAGTAATAAGTATAGTAATTGTCGTTCTATCGATATTATAAGCATAATATGCCTAATAATATGAGTTAGATTGATAATACTAAGAGTAGTGGGTATAGTAATTCCCGTTCTATCGATCATATAAGCATAATATGGCTAATAATATGAGTTAGATTGATAATAATAACAGTAATAAGTATAGTAATTGTCGTTCTATCGATATTTTAAGCATAATATGGCTAATAATATGAGTTAGATTGATAATACTAAGAGTAGTGAGTATAGTAATTCTCGTTCTATCGATCATATAAGCATAATATGGCTAATAATATGAGTTAGATTGATAATAATAAGAGTAATAAGTATAGTAATTGTCGTTCTATCGATCATATAAGCATAACATGGCTAATAATATGAGTTAGATTGATAATACTAAGAGTAGTGAGTATATTAATTCTCGTTCTATCGATCATATAGGCATAATATGGCTAATAATATGAGTTAGATTGATAATAATAAGAGTAATAAGTACAGTAATTGTCGTTCTATCGATCATATAAGCATAATAAGGCTAATAATATTAGTTAGATTCATAATAATAAGAGTAATAAGTATAGTAATTGTCGTTCTATCGATCATATAAGCATAATATGACTAATAATATGAGTTAGATTGATAATAATAAGAGTAATAAGTATAGTAATTGTCGTTCTATCGATCATATAAGCATAATATGGCTAATAATATGAGTTAGATTGATAATAATAAGAGTAATAAGTATAGTAATTGTCGTTCTATCAATCATTTAAGCATAATATGTCTAATAATACGAGTTAGATTGATAATAAATAACAGTAATAAGTATAGTAATTGTCGTTCTATCGATAATATAAGCATAATATGGCTAATAATATGAGTTAGATTGATAATACTAAGAGTAGTGAGTATAGTAATTCTCGTTCTATCGATCATATAAGCATAATATGGCTAATAATATGAGTTAGATTGATAACAATAAGAGTAATAAGTATAGTAATTGTCGTTCTATCGATCATATAAGCATAATATGGCTAATAATATGAGTTAGATTGATAATAATAAGAGTAATAAGTATAGTAATTGTCGTTCAATCGATCATATAAGCATAATATGGCTAATAATATGAGTTAAATTGATAATACTAAGAGTAGTGAGTATAGTAATTCTCGTTCTATCGATCATATAAGCATAATGTGGCTAATAATATGAGTTAGATTGATAATAATAAGAGTAATGAGTATAGTAATTGTAGTTCTATCGATCATTTAAGCATGATATGGCTATTAATATGAGTTAGATTGATAATAATAACAGTAATAAGTATAGTAATTGTCGTTCTATCGATATTATAAGCATAATATGGCTAATAATATGAGTTAGATTGATAATACTAAGAGTAGTGAGTATAGTAATTCCCGTTCTATCGATCATATAAGCATAATGTGGCTAATAATATGAGTTAGATTCATAATAATAAGAGTAATAAGTATAGTAATTGTTGTTCTCTCGATCATATGAGCATAATATGGCTAATAATATGAGTTAGAGTGATAATACTAAGAGTAGTGAGTATAGTAATTCTCATTCTATCGATCATATAAGCATAATATGGCTAATAATATGAGTTAGATTGATAATAATAACAGTAATAAGTATAGTAATTGTCGTGCTATCGATAATATAAGCATAATATGGCTAATAATATGAGTTAGATTGATAATACTAAGAGTAGTGAGTATAGTAACTGTCGTTCTATCGATCATATAACCATAATATGGCAAATAGCATGAGTTAGATTGATAATAATAAGAGTAATGAGTAGAGTAATTGTCGTTCTATCGATCAGATAAGCATAATATGGCTAATAATATGAGTTAGATTTATAATAATAAGAGTAATAAGTATAGTAATTGTCGTTCTATCGATCATATAAGCACAATATGGCTAATAATATGAGTTAGATTGATAATAATAAGAGTAATAAGTATAGTAATTGTCGTTCTATCGATCATATCTGCATAATATGGTTAATAATATGAGTTAGATTGATAATAATAAGAGTAATAAGTGTAGTAATTGTCGTTATATCGATCATATAACCATAATATGGCTACTAGCATGAGTTAGATTGATAATAATAAGAGTAATGAGTATAGTAATTGTCGTCCTATCGATCATATCTGCATAATATGGTTAATAATATGAGTTAGATTGATAATAGTGAGTGTAATAAATATAGTAATTGTCGTTCTATCGCTCATATAAGCACAATATGGCTAATAATATGAGTTAGATTGATAATAATAAGAGTAATAAGTATAGTAATTGTCGTTCTATCGATCATATCTGCATAATATGGTTAATAATATGAGTTAGATTGATAATAGTGAGTGTAATAAGTATAGTGAATGTCGTTCTATCGATCATATCAGCATAATATGGGTAATAATATGAGTTGGGTTGATAATAATAAGAGTAATGAGTATAGTAATTGTAGTTCTATCGATCATATAAGCATAATGTGGCTAATAATATTAGTTAGATTCATAATAATAAGAGTAATAAGTATAGTAATTGTCGTTCTATCGATCATATCTGCATAATATGATTAATAATATGAGTTAGATTGAAAATAGTGAGTGTAATAAATATAGTAATTGTCGTTCTATCGCTCATATAAGCACAATATGGCTAATAATATGAGTTAGATTGATAATAATAAGAGTAATAAGTATAGTAATTGTCGTTCTATCGATCATATAAGCATAATATGGCTAATAATATGAGTCAGATTGATAATAATAACAGTAATAAGTATAGTAATTGTCGTTCTATCGATCATATAAGCATAATGTGGCTAATAATATGAGTTAGATTCATAATAATAAGAGTAATAAGTATAGTAATTGTTGTTCTCTCGATCATATAAGCATAATATGGCTAATAATACGAGTTAGATTGATAATAATAAGAGTAATAACTACAGTAATTGTCGTTCTATCGGTCATATAAGCATAATAAGGCTAATAATATGAGTTAGAGTGATAATACTAAGAGTAGTGAGTATAGTAATTCTCATTCTATCGATCATATAAGCATAATATGGCTAATAATATGAGTTAGATTGATAATAATAACAGTAATAAGTATAGTAATTGTCGTGCTATCGATAATATAAGCATAATATGGCTAATAATATGAGTTAGATTGATAATACTAAGAGTAGTGAGTATAGTAACTGTCGTTCTATCGATCATATAACCATAATATGGCAAATAGCATGAGTTAGATTGATAATAATAAGAGTAATGAGTAGAGTAATTGTCGTTCTATCGATCAGATAAGCATAATATGGCTAATAATATGAGTTAGATTTATAATAATAAGAGTAATAAGTATAGTAATTGTCGTTCTATCGATCATATAAGCACAATATGGCTAATAATATGAGTTAGATTGATAATAATAAGAGTAATAAGTATAGTAATTGTCGTTCTATCGATCATATCTGCATAATATGGTTAATAATATGAGTTAGATTGATAATAATAAGAGTAATAAGTGTAGTAATTGTCGTTATATCGATCATATAACCATAATATGGCTACTAGCATGAGTTAGATTGATAATAATAAGAGTAATGAGTATAGTAATTGTCGTCCTATCGATCATATCTGCATAATATGGTTAATAATATGAGTTAGATTGATAATAGTGAGTGTAATAAATATAGTAATTGTCGTTCTATCGCTCATATAAGCACAATATGGCTAATAATATGAGTTAGATTGATAATAATAAGAGTAATAAGTATAGTAATTGTCGTTCTATCGATCATATCTGCATAATATGGTTAATAATATGAGTTAGATTGATAATAGTGAGTGTAATAAGTATAGTGAATGTCGTTCTATCGATCATATCAGCATAATATGGGTAATAATATGAGTTGGGTTGATAATAATAAGAGTAATGAGTATAGTAATTGTAGTTCTATCGATCATATAAGCATAATGTGGCTAATAATATTAGTTAGATTCATAATAATAAGAGTAATAAGTATAGTAATTGTCGTTCTATCGATCATATCTGCATAATATGATTAATAATATGAGTTAGATTGAAAATAGTGAGTGTAATAAATATAGTAATTGTCGTTCTATCGCTCATATAAGCACAATATGGCTAATAATATGAGTTAGATTGATAATAATAAGAGTAATAAGTATAGTAATTGTCGTTCTATCGATCATATAAGCATAATATGGCTAATAATATGAGTCAGATTGATAATAATAACAGTAATAAGTATAGTAATTGTCGTTCTATCGATCATATAAGCATAATGTGGCTAATAATATGAGTTAGATTCATAATAATAAGAGTAATAAGTATAGTAATTGTTGTTCTCTCGATCATATAAGCATAATATGGCTAATAATACGAGTTAGATTGATAATAATAAGAGTAATAAGTACAGTAATTGTCGTTCTATCGATCATATAAGCATAATAAGGCTAATAATATGAGTTAGATTGATAATACTAAGAGTAGTGAGTATAGTAATTCTCGTTCTATCGATCATATAAGCATAATATGGCTAATAATATGAGTTAGACTGATAACAATAAGAGTAATAAGTATAGTAATTGTCGTTCTATCGATCATATAAGCATAATATGGCTAATAATATGAGTTAGATTGATAATAATAAGAGTAATAAGTATAGTAATTGTCGTTCAATCGATCATATAAGCATAATATGGCTAATAATATGAGTTAAATTGATAATACTAAGAGTAGTGAGTATAGTAATTCTCGTTCTATCGATCATATAAGCATAATATGGCTAATAATATGAGTTAGATTGATAATAATAAGAGTAATGAGTATAGTAATTGTAGTTCTATCGATCATTTAAGCATGATATGGCTATTAATATGAGTTAGATTGATAATAATAACAGTAATAAGTATAGTAATTGTCGTTCTATCGATATTATAAGCATAATATGGCTAATAATATGAGTTAGATTGATAATACTAAGAGTAGTGAGTATAGTAATTCCCGTTCTATCGATCATATAAGCATAATATGGCTAATAATATGAGTTAGATTGATAATAATAACAGTAATAAGTATAGTAATTGTCGTTCTATCGATATTTTAAGCATAATATGGCTAATAATATGAGTTAGATTGATAATACTAAGAGTAGTGAGTATAGTAATTCTCGTTCTATCGATATTTAAAGCATAATATGGCTAATAATATGAGTTAGATTGATAATAATAAGAGTAATAAGTAGAGTAATTGTCGTTCTATCGATCATATAAGCATAATATGGCTAATAATATGAGTTAGATTGATAATACTAAGAGTAGTGAGTATAGTAATTCTCGTTCTATCGATCATATAAGCATAATATGACTAATAATATGAGTTAGATTGATAATAATAAGAGTAATAAGTATAGTAATTGTCGTTCTAGCGATCATATAAGCATAATATGGCTAATAATATGAGTTAGATTGATAATAATAAGAGTAATAAGTATAGTAATTGTCGTTCTATCAATCATTTAAGCATGATATGGCTATTAATATGAGTTAGATTGATAATAATAACAGTAATAAGTATAGTAATTGTCGTTCTATCGATATTATAAGCATAATATGGCTAATAATATGAGTTAGATTGATAATACTAAGAGTAGTGAGTATAGTATATCTCGTTCTATCGATCATATAAGCATAATATGACTAATAATATGAGTTAAATTGATAATACTAAGAGTAGTGAGTATAGTAATTCTCGTTCTATCGATCATATAAGCATAATATGGCTAATAATATGAGTTAGATTGATAATAATAAGAGTAATAAGTAGAGTAATTGTCGTTCTATCGATCATATAAGCATAATATGGCTAATAATATGAGTTAGATTGATAATACTAAGAGTAGTGAGTATAGTAATTCTCGTTCTATCGATCATATAAGCATAATATGGCTAATAATATAGGTTAGATTGATAATAATAAGAGTAATAAGTATAGTAATTGTCGTTCAATCGATCATATAAGCATAATATGGCTAATAATATGAGTTAAATTGATAATACTAAGAGTAGTGAGTATAGTAATTCTCGTTCTATCGATCATATAAGCATAATATGGCTAATAATATGAGTTAGATTGATAATAATAAGAGTAATGAGTATAGTAATTGTAGTTCTATCGATCATTTAAGCATAATATGGTTAATAATATGAGTTAGATTCATAATAATAAGAGTAATAGGTATAGCAAATGTCGTGCGATCGATCATATCTGCATAATATGGTTAATAATATGAGTTAGATTGATAATACTAAGAGTAGTGAGTATAGTAATTCTCGTTCTATCGATCATATAAGCATAATATGGCTAATAATATGAGTTAGATTGATAACAATAAGAGTAATAAGTATAGTAATTGTCGTTCTATCGATCATATAAGCATAATATGGCTAATAATATGAGTTAGATTGATAACAATAAGAGTAATAAGTATAGTAATTGTCGTTCTATCGATCATATAAGCATAATATGGCTAATAATATGAGTTAGATTGATAATAATAAGAGTAATAAGTATAGTAATTGTCGTTCAATCGATCATATAAGCATAATATGGCTAATAATATGAGTTAAATTGATAATACTAAGAGTAGTGAGTATAGTAATTCTCGTTCTATCGATCATATAAGCATAATATGGCTAATAATATGAGTTAGATTGATAATAATAAGAGTAATGAGTATAGTAATTGTAGTTCTATCGATCATTTAAGCATAATATGGTTAATAATATGAGTTAGATTCATAATAATAAGAGTAATAGGTATAGCAAATGTCGTGCGATCGATCATATCTGCATAATATGGTTAATAATATGAGTTAGATTGATAATAATAAGAGTAATGAGTATAGTAATTGTAGTTCTATCGATCATTTAAGCATAATATGGCTATTAATATGAGTTAGATTGATAATAATAACAGTAATAAGTATAGTAATTGTCGTTCTATCGATATTATAAGCATAATATGGCTAATAATATGAGTTAGATTGATAATACTAAGAGTAGTGAGTATAGTAATTCCCGTTCTATCGATCATATAAGCATAATATGGCTAATAATATGAGTTAGATTGATAATAATAACAGTAATAAGTATAGTAATTGTCGTTCTATCGATATTTTAAGCATAATATGCCTAATAATATGTGTTAGATTGATAATACTAAGAGTAGTGAGTACAGTAATTCTCGTTCTATCGATCATATAAGCATAATATGGCTAATAATATGAGTTAGATTGATAATAATAAGAGTAATAAGTATAGTAATTGTCGTTCTATCGATAATATAAGCATAATATGGCTAATAATATGAGTTAGATTGATAATACTAAGAGTAGTGAGTATAGTAATTCTCGTTCTATCGATCATATAAGCATAATATGGCTAATAATATGAGTTAGATTGATAATAATAAGAGTAATAAGTATAGTAATTGTCGTTCTATCGATCATATAAGCATAATATGGCTAATAATATGAGTTAAATTGATAATACAAAGAGTAGTGAGTATAGTAATTCTCGTTCTATCGATCATATAAGCATAATATGGCTAATAATATGAGTTAGATTGATAATAATAAGAGTAATGAGTATAGTAATTGTAGTTCTATCGATCATTTAAGCATAATATGGTTAATAATATGAGTTAGATTCATAATAATAAGAGTAATAGGTATAGCAAATGTCGTGCGATCGATCATATCTGCATAATATGGTTAATAATATGAGTTAGATTGATAATAATAAGAGTAATAAGTATAGTAATTGTCGTTCTATCGATCATATAAGCATAATATGGTTAATAATATGAGTTAGATTGATAATAATAAGAGTAATAAGTAGAGTAATTGTCGTTCTATCGATAATATAAGCATAATATGGCTAATAATATGAGTTAGATTGATAATACTAAGAGTAGTGAGTATAGTAATTCTCGTTCTATCGATCATATAAGCATAATATGGCTAATAATATGAGTTAGATTGATAACAATAAGAGTAATAAGTATAGTAATTGTCGTTCTATCGATCATATAAGCATAATATGGCTAATAATATGAGTTAGATTGATAATAATAAGAGTAATAAGTATAGTAATTGTCGTTCAATCAATCATATAAGCATAATATGGCTAATAATATGAGTTAAATTGATAATACTAAGAGTAGTGAGTATAGTAATTCTCGTTCTATCGATCATATAAGCATAATATGGCTAATAATATGAGTTAGATTGATAATAATAAGAGTAATGAGTATAGTAATTGTAGTTCTATCGATCATTTAAGCATAATATGGCTAAAAATATGAGTTAGATTGATAATAATAACAGTAATAAGTATAGTAATTGTCGTTCTATCGATATTATAAGCATAATATGGCTAATAATATGAGTTAGATTGATAATACTAAGAGTAGTGAGTATAGTAATTCTCGTTCTATCGATCATATAAGCATAATATGGCTAATAATATGAGTTAGATTGATAATAATAAGAGTAATAAGTATAGTAATTGTCGTTCAATCGATCATATAAGCATAATATGGCTAATAATATGAGTTAAATTGATAATACTAAGAGTAGTGAGTATAGTAATTCTCGTTCTATCGATCATATAAGCATAATATGGCTAATAATATGAGTTAGATTGATAATAATAAGAGTAATGAGTATAGTAATTGTAGTTCTATCGATCATTTAAGCATAATATGGTTAATAATATGAGTTAGATTCATAATAATAAGAGTAATAGGTATAGCAAATGTCGTGCGATCGATCATATCTGCATAATATGGTTAATAATATGAGTTAGATTGATAATAATAAGAGTAATAAGTATAGTAATTGTCGTTCTATCGATCATATAAGCATAATATGGTTAATAATATGAGTTAGATTGATAATAATAAGAGTAATAAGTAGAGTAATTGTCGTTCTATCGATAATATAAGCATAATATGGCTAATAATATGAGTTAGATTGATAATACTAAGAGTAGTGAGTATAGTAATTCTCGTTCTATCGATCATATAAGCATAATATGGCTAATAATATGAGTTAGATTGATAATACTAAGAGAAGTGAGTATAGTAATTCCCGTTCTATCGATCATATAAGCATAATATGGCTAATAATATGAGTTAGATTGATAATAATAACAGTAATAAGTATAGTAATTGTCGTTCTATCGATATTTTAAGCATAATATGGCTAATAATATGAGTTAGATTGATAATACTAAGAGTAGTGAGTATAGTAATTCTCGTTCTATCGATCATATAAGCATAATATGGCTAATAATATGAGTTAGATTGATAATAATAAGAGTAATAAGTATAGTAATTGTCGTTCTATCGATAATATAAGCATAATATGCCTAATAATATGAGTTAGATTGATAATACTAAGAGCAGTGAGTATAGTAATTCTCGTTCTATCGATCATATAAGCATAATATGGTTAATAATATGAGTTAGATTGATAATAATAAGAGTAATAAGTATAGTAATTGTCGTTCAATCGATCATATAAGCATAATATGGCTAATAATATGAGTTAAATTGATAATAATAACAGTAATAAGTATAGTAATTGTCGTTCTATCGATATTTTAAGCATAATATGGCTAATAATATGAGTTAGATTGATAATACTAAGAGTAGTGAGTATAGTAATTCTCGTTCTATCGATCATATAAGCATAATATGGCTAATAATATGAGTTAGATTGATAATAATAAGAGTAATAAGTATAGTAATTGTCGTTCTATCGATAATATAAGCATAATATGGCTAGTAATATGAGTTAGATTGATAATACTAAGAGTAGTGAGTATAGTAATTCTCGTTCTATCGATCATATAAGCATAATATGGCTAATAATATGAGTTAGATTGATAATAATAAGAGTAATAAGTATAGTAATTGTCGTTCAATCGATCATATAAGCATAATATGGCTAATAATATGAGTTAAATTGATAATACTAAGATTAGTGAGTATAGTAATTCTCGTTCTATCGATCATATAAGCATAATATGGCTAATAATATGAGTTAGATTGATAATAATAAGAGTAATGAGTATAGTAATTGTAGTTCTATCGATCATTTAAGCATAATATGGTTAATAATATGAGTTAGATTCATAATAATAAGAGTAATAGGTATAGCAAATGTCGTGCGATCGATCATATCTGCATAATATGGTTAATAATATGAGTTAGATTGATAATAATAAGAGTAATAAGTATAGTAATTGTCGTTCTATCGATCATATAAGCATAATATGGTTAATAATATGAGTTAGATTGATAATAATAAGAGTAATAAGTAGAGTAATTGTCGTTCTATCGATAATATAAGCATAATATGGCTAATAATATGAGTTAGATTGATAATACTAAGAGTAGTGAGTATAGTAATTGTCGTTCTATCGATCATATAAGCATAATATGGCTAATAATATGAGTTAGATTGATAACAATAAGAGTAATAAGTATAGTAATTGTCGTTCTATCGATCATATAAGCATAATATGGCTAATAATATGAGTTAGATTGATAATAATAAGAGTAATAAGTATAGTAATTGTCGTTCAATCAATCATATAAGCATAATATGGCTAATAATATGAGTTAGATTGATAATAATAACAGTAATAAGTATAGTAATTGTCGTTCTATCGATATTTTAAGCATAATATGGCTAATAATATGAGTTAGATTGATAATACTAAGAGTAGTGAGTATAGTAATTCTCGTTCTATCGATCATATAAGCATAATATGGCTAATAATATAAGTTAGATTGATAATAATAAGAGTAATAAGTATAGTAATTGTCGTTCTATCGATCATATAAGCATAATATGGCTAATAATATGAGTTAGATTGATAATAATAAGAGTAATAAGTATAGTAATTGTCGTTCAATCAATCATATAAGCATAATATGGCTAATAATATGAGTTAGATTGATAATAATAACAGTAATAAGTATAGTAATTGTCGTTCTATCGATATTTTAAGCATAATATGGCTAATAATATGAGTTAGATTGATAATACTAAGAGTAGTGAGTATAGTAATTCTCGTTCTATCGATCATATAAGCATAATATGGCTAATAATATGAGTTAGATTGATAATAATAAGAGTAATGAGTATAGTAATTGTAGTTCTATCGATCATTTAAGCATAATATGGCTAATAATATGAGTTAGATTGATAATAATAACAGTAATAAGTATAGTAATTGTCGTTCTATCGATATTTAAAGCATAATATGGCTAATAATATGAGTTAGATTGATAATACTAAGAGTAGTGAGTATAGTATATCTCGTTCGATCGATCATATAAGCATAATATGACTAATAATATGAGTTAGATTGATAATAATAAGAGTAATAAGTATAGTAATTGTCGTTCTATCGATCATATAAGCATAATATGGCTAATAATATGAGTTAGATTGATAATACTAAGAGTAGTGAGTATAGTAATTCTCGTTCTATCGATCATATAAGCATAATATGGCTAATAATATGAGTTAGATTGATAATAATAAGAGTAATAAGTATAGTAATTGTCGTTCAATCGATCATATAAGCATAATATGGCTAATAATATGAGTTAAATTGATAATACTAAGAGTAGTGAGTATAGTAATTCTCGTTCTATCGATCATATAAGCATAATATGGCTAATAATATGAGTTAGATTGATAATAATAAGAGTAATGAGTATAGTAATTGTAGTTCTATCGATCATTTAAGCATAATATGGTTAATAATATGAGTTAGATTCATAATAATAAGAGTAATAGGTATAGCAAATGTCGTGCGATCGATCATATCTGCATAATATGGTTAATAATATGAGTTAGATTGATAATAATAAGAGTAATAAGTATAGTAATTGTCGTTCTATCGATCATATAAGCATAATATGGTTAATAATATGAGTTAGATTGATAATAATAAGAGTAATAAGTAGAGTAATTGTCGTTCTATCGATAATATAAGCATAATATGGCTAATAATATGAGTTAGATTGTTAATACTAAGAGTAGTGAGTATAGTAATTCTCGTTCTATCGATCATATAAGCATAATATGGCTAATAATATGAGTTAGATTGATAACAATAAGAGTAATAAGTATAGTAATTGTCGTTCTATCGATCATATAAGCATAATATGGCTAATAATATGAGTTAGATTGATAATAATAAGAGTAATAAGTATAGTAATTGTCGTTCAATCAATCATATAAGCATAATATGGCTAATAATATGAGTTAAATTGATAATACTAAGAGTAGTGAGTATAGTAATTCTCGTTCTATCGATCATATAAGCATAATATGGCTAATAATATGAGTTAGATTGATAATAATAAGAGTAATGAGTATAGTAATTGTAGTTCTATCGATCATTTAAGCATAATATGGCTAAAAATATGAGTTAGATTGATAATAATAACAGTAATAAGTATAGTAATTGTCGTTCTATCGATATTATAAGCATAATATGGCTAATAATATGAGTTAGATTGATAATACTAAGAGTAGTGAGTATAGTAATTCTCGTTCTATCGATCATATAAGCATAATATGGCTAATAATATGAGTTAGATTGATAATAATAAGAGTAATAAGTATAGTAATTGTCGTTCAATCGATCATATAAGCATAATATGGCTAATAATATGAGTTAAATTGATAATACTAAGAGTAGTGAGTATAGTAATTCTCGTTCTATCGATCATATAAGCATAATATGGCTAATAATATGAGTTAGATTGATAATAATAAGAGTAATGAGTATAGTAATTGTAGTTCTATCGATCATTTAAGCATAATATGGCTAAAAATATGAGTTAGATTGATAATAATAACAGTAATAAGTATAGTAATTGTCGTTCTATCGATATTATAAGCATAATATGGCTAATAATATGAGTTAGATTGATAATACTAAGAGTAGTGAGTACAGTAATTCTCGTTCTATCGATCATATAAGCATAATATGGCTAATAATATGAGTTAAATTGATAATACTAAGAGTAGTGAGTATAGTAATTCTCGTTCTATCGATCATATAAGCATAATATGGCTAATAATATGAGTTAGATTGATAATAATAAGAGTAATGAGTATAGTAATTGTAGTTCTATCGATCATTTAAGCATAATATGGCTATTAATATGAGTTAGATTGATAATAATAACAGTAATAAGTATAGTAATTGTCGTTCTATCGATATTATAAGCATAATATGGCTAATAATATGAGTTAGATTGATAATACTAAGAGTAGTGGGTATAGTAATTCCCGTTCTATCGATCATATAAGCATAATATGGCTAATAATATGAGTTAGATTGATAATAATAACAGTAATAAGTATAGTAATTGTCGTTCTATCGATATTTTAAGCATAATATGGCTAATAATATGAGTTAGATTGATAATACTAAGAGTAGTGAGTATAGTAATTCTCGTTCTATCGATCATATAAGCATAATATGGCTAATAATATGAGTTAGATTGATAATAATAAGAGTAATAAGTATAGTAATTGTCGTTCTATCGATCATATAAGCATAATATGGCTAATAATATGAGTTAGATTGATAATACTAAGAGTAGTGAGTATATTAATTCTCGTTCTATCGATCATATAGGCATAATATGGCTAATAATATGAGTTAGATTGATAATAACAAGAGTAATAAGTACAGTAATTGTCGTTCTATCGATCATATAAGCATAATAAGGCTAATAATATGAGTTAGATTGATAATAATAACAGTAATAAGTATAGTAATTGTCGTTCTATCGATATTTAAAGCATAATATGGCTAATAATATGAGTTAGATTGATAATACTAAGAGTAGTGAGTATAGTAATTCTCGTTCTATCGATCATATCAGCATAATATGACTAATAATATGAGTTAGATTGATAATAATAAGAGTAATAAGTATAGTAATTGTCGTTCTATCGATCATATAAGCATAATATGGCTAATAATATGAGTTAGATTGATAATAATAAGAGTAATAAGTATAGTAATTGTCGTTCTATCAATCATTTAAGCATAATATGTCTAATAATACGAGTTAGATTGATAATAAATAACAGTAATAAGTATAGTAATTGTCGTTCTATCGATAATATAAGCATAATATGGCTAATAATATGAGTTAGATTGATAATACTAAGAGTAGTGAGTATAGTAATTCTCGTTCTATCGATCATATAAGCATAATATGGCTAATAATATGAGTTAGATTGATGACAATAAGAGTAATAAGTATAGTAATTGTCGTTCTATCGATCATATAAGCATAATATGGCTAATAATATGAGTTAGATTGATAATAATAAGAGTAATAAGTATAGTAATTGTCGTTCTATCGATCATATAAGCATAATATGGCTAATAATATGAGTTAGATTGATAATACTAAGAGTAGTGAGTATAGTAATTCTCGTTCTATCGATCATATAAGCATAATATGGCTAATAATATGAGTTAGATTGATAATAATAAGAGTAATAAGTATAGTAATTGTCGTTCAATCGATCATATAAGCATAATATGGCTAATAATATGAGTTAAATTGATAATACTAAGAGTAGTGAGTATAGTAATTCTCGTTCTATCGATCATATAAGCATAATATGGCTAATAATATGAGTTAGATTGATAATAATAAGAGTAATGAGTATAGTAATTGTAGTTCTATCGATCATTTAAGCATAATATGGTTAATAATATGAGTTAGATTCATAATAATAAGAGTAATAGGTATAGCAAATGTCGTGCGATCGATCATATCTGCATAATATGGTTAATAATATGAGTTAGATTGATAATAATAAGAGTAATAAGTATAGTAATTGTCGTTCTATCGATCATATAAGCATAATATGGTTAATAATATGAGTTAGATTGATAATAATAAGAGTAATAAGTAGAGTAATTGTCGTTCTATCGATAATATAAGCATAATATGGCTAATAATATGAGTTAGATTGTTAATACTAAGAGTAGTGAGTATAGTAATTCTCGTTCTATCGATCATATAAGCATAATATGGCTAATAATATGAGTTAGATTGATAACAATAAGAGTAATAAGTATAGTAATTGTCGTTCTATCGATCATATAAGCATAATATGGCTAATAATATGAGTTAGATTGATAATAATAAGAGTAATAAGTATAGTAATTGTCGTTCAATCAATCATATAAGCATAATATGGCTAATAATATGAGTTAAATTGATAATACTAAGAGTAGTGAGTATAGTAATTCTCGTTCTATCGATCATATAAGCATAATATGGCTAATAATATGAGTTAGATTGATAATAATAAGAGTAATGAGTATAGTAATTGTAGTTCTATCGATCATTTAAGCATAATATGGCTAAAAATATGAGTTAGATTGATAATAATAAAGTAATAAGTATAGTAATTGTCGTTCTATCGATATTATAAGCATAATATGGCTAATAATATGAGTTAGATTGATAATACTAAGAGTAGTGAGTATAGTAATTCTCGTTCTATCGATCATATAAGCATAATATGGCTAATAATATGAGTTAGATTGATAATAATAAGAGTAATAAGTATAGTAATTGTCGTTCAATCGATCATATAAGCATAATATGGCTAATAATATGAGTTAAATTGATAATACTAAGAGTAGTGAGTATAGTAATTCTCGTTCTATCGATCATATAAGCATAATATGGCTAATAATATGAGTTAGATTGATAATAATAAGAGTAATGAGTATAGTAATTGTAGTTCTATCGATCATTTAAGCATAATATGGCTAAAAATATGAGTTAGATTGATAATAATAACAGTAATAAGTATAGTAATTGTCGTTCTATCGATATTATAAGCATAATATGGCTAATAATATGAGTTAGATTGATAATACTAAGAGTAGTGAGTACAGTAATTCTCGTTCTATCGATCATATAAGCATAATATGGCTAATAATATGAGTTAAATTGATAATACTAAGAGTAGTGAGTATAGTAATTCTCGTTCTATCGATCATATAAGCATAATATGGCTAATAATATGAGTTAGATTGATAATAATAAGAGTAATGAGTATAGTAATTGTAGTTCTATCGATCATTTAAGCATAATATGGCTATTAATATGAGTTAGATTGATAATAATAACAGTAATAAGTATAGTAATTGTCGTTCTATCGATATTATAAGCATAATATGGCTAATAATATGAGTTAGATTGATAATACTAAGAGTAGTGGGTATAGTAATTCCCGTTCTATCGATCATATAAGCATAATATGGCTAATAATATGAGTTAGATTGATAATAATAACAGTAATAAGTATAGTAATTGTCGTTCTATCGATATTTTAAGCATAATATGGCTAATAATATGAGTTAGATTGATAATACTAAGAGTAGTGAGTATAGTAATTCTCGTTCTATCGATCATATAAGCATAATATGGCTAATAATATGAGTTAGATTGATAATAATAAGAGTAATAAGTATAGTAATTGTCGTTCTATCGATCATATAAGCATAATATGGCTAATAATATGAGTTAGATTGATAATACTAAGAGTAGTGAGTATATTAATTCTCGTTCTATCGATCATATAGGCATAATATGGCTAATAATATGAGTTAGATTGATAATAACAAGAGTAATAAGTACAGTAATTGTCGTTCTATCGATCATATAAGCATAATAAGGCTAATAATATGAGTTAGATTGATAATAATAACAGTAATAAGTATAGTAATTGTCGTTCTATCGATATTTAAAGCATAATATGGCTAATAATATGAGTTAGATTGATAATACTAAGAGTAGTGAGTATAGTAATTCTCGTTCTATCGATCATATCAGCATAATATGACTAATAATATGAGTTAGATTGATAATAATAAGAGTAATAAGTATAGTAATTGTCGTTCTATCGATCATATAAGCATAATATGGCTAATAATATGAGTTAGATTGATAATAATAAGAGTAATAAGTATAGTAATTGTCGTTCTATCAATCATTTAAGCATAATATGTCTAATAATACGAGTTAGATTGATAATAAATAACAGTAATAAGTATAGTAATTGTCGTTCTATCGATAATATAAGCATAATATGGCTAATAATATGAGTTAGATTGATAATACTAAGAGTAGTGAGTATAGTAATTCTCGTTCTATCGATCATATAAGCATAATATGGCTAATAATATGAGTTAGATTGATGACAATAAGAGTAATAAGTATAGTAATTGTCGTTCTATCGATCATATAAGCATAATATGGCTAATAATATGAGTTAGATTGATAATAATAAGAGTAATAAGTATAGTAATTGTCGTTCAATCGATCATATAAGCATAATATGGCTAATAATATGAGTTAAATTGATAATACTAAGAATAGTGAGTATAGTAATTCTCGTTCTATCGATCATATAAGCATAATATGGCTAATAATATGAGTTAGATTGATAATAATAAGAGTAATGAGTATAGTAATTGTAGTTCTATCGATCATTTAAGCATGATATGGCTATTAATATGAGTTAGATTGATAATAATAACAGTAATAAGTATAGTAACTGTCGTTCTATCGATATTATAAGCATAATATGGCTAATAATATGAGTTAGATTGATAATACTAAGAGTAGTGAGTATAGTAATTCTCGTTCTATCGATCATATAAGCATAATATGGTTAATAATATGAGTTAGATTGATAATAATAAGAGTAATAAGTAGAGTAATTGTCGTTCTATCGATAATATAAGCATAATATGGCTAATAATATGAGTTAGATTGATAATACTAAGAGTAGTGAGTATAGTAATTCTCGTTCTATCGATCATATAAGCATAATATGGCTAATAATATGAGTTAGATTGATAACAATAAGAGTAATAAGTATAGTAATTCTCGTTCTATCGATCATATAAGCATAATATGGCTAATAATATGAGTTAGATTGATAATAATAAGAGTAATAAGTATAGTAATTGTCGTTCAGTCAATCATATAAGCATAATATGGCTAATAATATGAGTTAAATTGATAATACTAAGAGTAGTGAGTATAGTAATTCTCGTTCTATCGATCATATAAGCATAATATGGCTAATAATATGAGTTAGATTGATAATAATAAGAGTAATGAGTATAGTAATTGTAGTTCTATCGATCATTTAAGCATAATATGGCTAAAAATACGAGTTAGATTGATAATAATAACAGTAATAAGTATAGTAATTGTCGTTCTATCGATATTATAAGCATAATATGGCTAATAATATGAGTTAGATTGATAATACTAAGAGTAGTGAGTATAGTAATTCTCGTTCTATCGATCATATAAGCATAATATGACTAATAATATGAGTTAGATTGATAATAATAAGAGTAATAAGTACAGTAATTGTAGTTCTATCGATCATATAAGCATAATATGGTTAATAATATGAGTTAGATTGATAATAATAAGAGTAATAAGTAGAGTAATTGTCGTTCTATCGATAATATAAGCATAATATGGCTAATAATATTAGTTAGATTGATAATACTAAGAGTAGTGAGTATAGTAATTCTCGTTCTATCGATCATATAAGCATAATATGGCTAATAATATGAGTTAGATTGATAACAATAAGAGTAATAAGTATAGTAATTGTCGTTCTATCGATCATATAAGCATAATATGGCTAATAATATGAGTTAGATTGATAATAATAAGAGTAATAAGTATAGTAATTGTCGTTCAATCAATCATATAAGCATAATATGGCTAATAATATGAGTTAAATTGATAATACTAAGAGTAGTGAGTATAGTAATTCTCGTTCTATCGATCATATAAGCATAATATGGCTAATAATATGAGTTAGATTGATAATAATAAGAGTAATAAGTATAGTAATTGTCGTTCAATCAATCATATAAGCATAATATGGCTAATAATATGAGTTAAATTGATAATACTAAGAGTAGTGAGTATAGTAATTCTCGTTCTATCGATCATATAAGCATAATATGGCTAATAATATGAGTTAGATTGATAATAATAAGAGTAATGAGTATAGTAATTGTAGTTCTATCGATCATTTAAGCATAATATGGCTAAAAATATGAGTTAGATTGATAATAATAACAGTAATAAGTATAGTAATTGTCGTTCTATCGATATTATAAGCATAATATGGCTAATAATATGAGTTAGATTGATAATACTAAGAGTAGTGAGTATAGTAATTCTCGTTCTATCGATCATATAAGCATAATATGGCTAATAATATGAGTTAGATTGATAATAATAAGAGTAATAAGTATAGTAATTGTCGTTCAATCGATCATATAAGCATAATATGGCTAATAATATGAGTTAAATTGATAATACTAAGAGTAGTGAGTATAGTAATTCTCGTTCTATCGATCATATAAGCATAATATGGCTAATAATATGAGTTAGATTGATAATAATAAGAGTAATGAGTATAGTAATTGTAGTTCTATCGATCATTTAAGCATAATATGGCTAAAAATATGAGTTAGATTGATAATAATAACAGTAATAAGTATAGTAATTGTCGTTCTATCGATATTATAAGCATAATATGGCTAATAATATGAGTTAGATTGATAATACTAAGAGTAGTGAGTACAGTAATTCTCGTTCTATCGATCATATAAGCATAATATGGCTAATAATATGAGTTAAATTGATAATACTAAGAGTAGTGAGTATAGTAATTCTCGTTCTATCGATCATATAAGCATAATATGGCTAATAATATGAGTTAGATTGATAATAATAAGAGTAATGAGTATAGTAATTGTAGTTCTATCGATCATTTAAGCATAATATGGCTATTAATATGAGTTAGATTGATAATAATAACAGTAATAAGTATAGTAATTGTCGTTCTATCGATATTATAAGCATAATATGGCTAATAATATGAGTTAGATTGATAATACTAAGAGTAGTGGGTATAGTAATTCCCGTTCTATCGATCATATAAGCATAATATGGCTAATAATATGAGTTAGATTGATAATAATAACAGTAATAAGTATAGTAATTGTCGTTCTATCGATATTTTAAGCATAATATGGCTAATAATATGAGTTAGATTGATAATACTAAGAGTAGTGAGTATAGTAATTCTCGTTCTATCGATCATATAAGCATAATATGGCTAATAATATGAGTTAGATTGATAATAATAAGAGTAATAAGTATAGTAATTGTCGTTCTATCGATCATATAAGCATAATATGGCTAATAATATGAGTTAGATTGATAATACTAAGAGTAGTGAGTATATTAATTCTCGTTCTATCGATCATATAGGCATAATATGGCTAATAATATGAGTTAGATTGATAATAACAAGAGTAATAAGTACAGTAATTGTCGTTCTATCGATCATATAAGCATAATAAGGCTAATAATATGAGTTAGATTGATAATAATAACAGTAATAAGTATAGTAATTGTCGTTCTATCGATATTTAAAGCATAATATGGCTAATAATATGAGTTAGATTGATAATACTAAGAGTAGTGAGTATAGTAATTCTCGTTCTATCGATCATATCAGCATAATATGACTAATAATATGAGTTAGATTGATAATAATAAGAGTAATAAGTATAGTAATTGTCGTTCTATCGATCATATAAGCATAATATGGCTAATAATATGAGTTAGATTGATAATAATAAGAGTAATAAGTATAGTAATTGTCGTTCTATCAATCATTTAAGCATAATATGTCTAATAATACGAGTTAGATTGATAATAAATAACAGTAATAAGTATAGTAATTGTCGTTCTATCGATAATATAAGCATAATATGGCTAATAATATGAGTTAGATTGATAATACTAAGAGTAGTGAGTATAGTAATTCTCGTTCTATCGATCATATAAGCATAATATGGCTAATAATATGAGTTAGATTGATGACAATAAGAGTAATAAGTATAGTAATTGTCGTTCTATCGATCATATAAGCATAATATGGCTAATAATATGAGTTAGATTGATAATAATAAGAGTAATAAGTATAGTAATTGTCGTTCAATCGATCATATAAGCATAATATGGCTAATAATATGAGTTAAATTGATAATACTAAGAATAGTGAGTATAGTAATTCTCGTTCTATCGATCATATAAGCATAATATGGCTAATAATATGAGTTAGATTGATAATAATAAGAGTAATGAGTATAGTAATTGTAGTTCTATCGATCATTTAAGCATGATATGGCTATTAATATGAGTTAGATTGATAATAATAACAGTAATAAGTATAGTAACTGTCGTTCTATCGATATTATAAGCATAATATGGCTAATAATATGAGTTAGATTGATAATACTAAGAGTAGTGAGTATAGTAATTCTCGTTCTATCGATCATATAAGCATAATATGGTTAATAATATGAGTTAGATTGATAATAATAAGAGTAATAAGTAGAGTAATTGTCGTTCTATCGATAATATAAGCATAATATGGCTAATAATATGAGTTAGATTGATAATACTAAGAGTAGTGAGTATAGTAATTCTCGTTCTATCGATCATATAAGCATAATATGGCTAATAATATGAGTTAGATTGATAACAATAAGAGTAATAAGTATAGTAATTCTCGTTCTATCGATCATATAAGCATAATATGGCTAATAATATGAGTTAGATTGATAATAATAAGAGTAATAAGTATAGTAATTGTCGTTCAATCAATCATATAAGCATAATATGGCTAATAATATGAGTTAAATTGATAATACTAAGAGTAGTGAGTATAGTAATTCTCGTTCTATCGATCATATAAGCATAATATGGCTAATAATATGAGTTAGATTGATAATAATAAGAGTAATGAGTATAGTAATTGTAGTTCTATCGATCATTTAAGCATAATATGGCTAAAAATACGAGTTAGATTGATAATAATAACAGTAATAAGTATAGTAATTGTCGTTCTATCGATATTATAAGCATAATATGGCTAATAATATGAGTTAGATTGATAATACTAAGAGTAGTGAGTATAGTAATTCTCGTTCTATCGATCATATAAGCATAATATGACTAATAATATGAGTTAGATTGATAATAATAAGAGTAATAAGTACAGTAATTGTAGTTCTATCGATCATATAAGCATAATATGGTTAATAATATGAGTTAGATTGATAATAATAAGAGTAATAAGTAGAGTAATTGTCGTTCTATCGATAATATAAGCATAATATGGCTAATAATATTAGTTAGATTGATAATACTAAGAGTAGTGAGTATAGTAATTCTCGTTCTATCGATCATATAAGCATAATATGGCTAATAATATGAGTTAGATTGATAACAATAAGAGTAATAAGTATAGTAATTGTCGTTCTATCGATCATATAAGCATAATATGGCTAATAATATGAGTTAGATTGATAATAATAAGAGTAATAAGTATAGTAATTGTCGTTCAATCAATCATATAAGCATAATATGGCTAATAATATGAGTTAAATTGATAATACTAAGAGTAGTGAGTATAGTAATTCTCGTTCTATCGATCATATAAGCATAATATGGCTAATAATATGAGTTAGATTGATAATAATAAGAGTAATGGGTATAGTAATTGTAGTTCTATCGATCATTTAAGCCTAATATGGCTAAAAATATGAGTTAGATTGATAATAATAACAGTAATAAGTATAGTAATTGTCGTTCTATCGATATTATAAGCATAATATGGCTAATAATATGAGTTAGATTGATAATACTAAGAGTAGTGAGTATAGTAATTCTCGTTCTATCGATCATATAAGCATAATATGACTAATAATATGAGTTAGATTGATAATAATAAGAGTAATAAGTACAGTAATTGTCGTTCTATCGATCATATAAGCATAATATGGCTAATAATATGAGTTAAATTGATAATACTATGAGTAGTGAGTATAGTAATTCTCGTTCTATCGATCATATAAGCATAATATGGCTAATAATATGAGTTAGATTGATAATAATAAGAGTAATGAGTATAGTAATTGTAGTTCTATCGATCATTTAAGCATAATATGGCTAATAATATGAGTTAGATTGATAATAATAACAGTAATAAGTATAGTAATTGTCGTTCTATCGATGTTTAAAGCATAATATGGCTAATAATATGAGTTAGATTGATAATACTAAGAGTAGTGAGTATAGTATATCTCGTTCTATCGATCATATAAGCATAATATGACTAATAATATGAGTTAAATTGATAATACTAAGAGTAGTGAGTATAGTAATTCTCGTTCTATCGATCATATAAGCATAATATGGCTAATAATATGAGTTAGATTGATAACAATAAGAGTAATAAGTATAGTAATTGTCGTTCTATCGATCATATAAGCATAATATGGCTAATAATATGAGTTAGATTGATAACAATAAGAGTAATAAGTATAGTAATTGTCGTTCTATCGATCATATAAGCATAATATGGCTAATAATATGAGTTAGATTGATAATAATAAGAGTAATAAGTATAGTAATTGTCGTTCAATCGATCATATAAGCATAATATGGCTAATAATATGAGTTAAATTGATAATACTAAGAGTAGTGAGTATAGTAATTCTCGTTCTATCGATCATATAAGCATAATATGGCTAATAATATGAGTTAAATTGATAATACTAAGAGTAGTGAGTATAGTAATTCTCGTTCTATCGATCATATAAGCATAATATGGCTAATAATATGAGTTAGATTGATAATAATAAGAGTAATGAGTATAGTAATTGTAGTTCTATCGATCATTTAAGCATAATATGGTTAATAATATGAGTTAGATTCATAATAATAAGAGTAATAGGTATAGCAAATGTCGTGCGATCGATCATATCTGCATAATATGGTTAATAATATGAGTTAGATTGATAATACTAAGAGTAGTGAGTATAGTAATTCTCGTTCTATCGATCATATAAGCATAATATGGCTAATAATATGAGTTAGATTGATAACAATAAGAGTAATAAGTATAGTAATTGTCGTTCTATCGATCATATAAGCATAATATGGCTAATAATATGAGTTAGATTGATAACAATAAGAGTAATAAGTATAGTAATTGTCGTTCTATCGATCATATAAGCATAATATGGCTAATAATATGAGTTAGATTGATAATAATAAGAGTAATAAGTATAGTAATTGTCGTTCAATCGATCATATAAGCATAATATGGCTAATAATATGAGTTAAATTGATAATACTAAGAGTAGTGAGTATAGTAATTCTCGTTCTATCGATCATATAAGCATAATATGGCTAATAATATGAGTTAGATTGATAATAATAAGAGTAATGAGTATAGTAATTGTAGTTCTATCGATCATTTAAGCATAATATGGTTAATAATATGAGTTAGATTCATAATAATAAGAGTAATAGGTATAGCAAATGTCGTGCGATCGATCATATCTGCATAATATGGTTAATAATATGAGTTAGATTGATAATAATAAGAGTAATGAGTATAGTAATTGTAGTTCTATCGATCATTTAAGCATAATATGGCTATTAATATGAGTTAGATTGATAATAATAACAGTAATAAGTATAGTAATTGTCGTTCTATCGATATTATAAGCATAATATGGCTAATAATATGAGTTAGATTGATAATACTAAGAGTAGTGAGTATAGTAATTCCCGTTCTATCGATCATATAAGCATAATATGGCTAATAATATGAGTTAGATTGATAATAATAACAGTAATAAGTATAGTAATTGTCGTTCTATCGATATTTTAAGCATAATATGCCTAATAATATGTGTTAGATTGATAATACTAAGAGTAGTGAGTACAGTAATTCTCGTTCTATCGATCATATAAGCATAATATGGCTAATAATATGAGTTAGATTGATAATAATAAGAGTAATAAGTATAGTAATTGTCGTTCTATCGATAATATAAGCATAATATGGCTAATAATATGAGTTAGATTGATAATACTAAGAGTAGTGAGTATAGTAATTCTCGTTCTATCGATCATATAAGCATAATATGGCTAATAATATGAGTTAGATTGATAATAATAAGAGTAATAAGTATAGTAATTGTCGTTCTATCGATCATATAAGCATAATATGGCTAATAATATGAGTTAAATTGATAATACAAAGAGTAGTGAGTATAGTAATTCTCGTTCTATCGATCATATAAGCATAATATGGCTAATAATATGAGTTAGATTGATAATAATAAGAGTAATGAGTATAGTAATTGTAATTCTATCGATCATTTAAGCATAATATGGTTAATAATATGAGTTAGATTCATAATAATAAGAGTAATAGGTATAGCAAATGTCGTGCGATCGATCATATCTGCATAATATGGTTAATAATATGAGTTAGATTGATAATAATAAGAGTAATAAGTATAGTAATTGTCGTTCTATCGATCATATAAGCATAATATGGTTAATAATATGAGTTAGATTGATAATAATAAGAGTAATAAGTAGAGTAATTGTCGTTCTATCGATAATATAAGCATAATATGGCTAATAATATGAGTTAGATTGATAATACTAAGAGTAGTGAGTATAGTAATTCTCGTTCTATCGATCATATAAGCATAATATGGCTAATAATATGAGTTAGATTGATAACAATAAGAGTAATAAGTATAGTAATTGTCGTTCTATCGATCATATAAGCATAATATGGCTAATAATATGAGTTAGATTGATAATAATAAGAGTAATAAGTATAGTAATTGTCGTTCAATCAATCATATAAGCATAATATGGCTAATAATATGAGTTAAATTGATAATACTAAGAGTAGTGAGTATAGTAATTCTCGTTCTATCGATCATATAAGCATAATATGGCTAATAATATGAGTTAGATTGATAATAATAAGAGTAATGAGTATAGTAATTGTAGTTCTATCGATCATTTAAGCATAATATGGCTAAAAATATGAGTTAGATTGATAATAATAACAGTAATAAGTATAGTAATTGTCGTTCTATCGATATTATAAGCATAATATGGCTAATAATATGAGTTAGATTGATAATACTAAGAGTAGTGAGTATAGTAATTCTCGTTCTATCGATCATATAAGCATAATATGGCTAATAATATGAGTTAGATTGATAATAATAAGAGTAATAAGTATAGTAATTGTCGTTCAATCGATCATATAAGCATAATATGGCTAATAATATGAGTTAAATTGATAATACTAAGAGTAGTGAGTATAGTAATTCTCGTTCTATCGATCATATAAGCATAATATGGCTAATAATATGAGTTAGATTGATAATAATAAGAGTAATGAGTATAGTAATTGTAGTTCTATCGATCATTTAAGCATAATATGGTTAATAATATGAGTTAGATTCATAATAATAAGAGTAATAGGTATAGCAAATGTCGTGCGATCGATCATATCTGCATAATATGGTTAATAATATGAGTTAGATTGATAATAATAAGAGTAATAAGTATAGTAATTGTCGTTCTATCGATCATATAAGCATAATATGGTTAATAATATGAGTTAGATTGATAATAATAAGAGTAATAAGTAGAGTAATTGTCGTTCTATCGATAATATAAGCATAATATGGCTAATAATATGAGTTAGATTGATAATACTAAGAGTAGTGAGTATAGTAATTCTCGTTCTATCGATCATATAAGCATAATATGGCTAATAATATGAGTTAGATTGATAATACTAAGAGAAGTGAGTATAGTAATTCCCGTTCTATCGATCATATAAGCATAATATGGCTAATAATATGAGTTAGATTGATAATAATAACAGTAATAAGTATAGTAATTGTCGTTCTATCGATATTTTAAGCATAATATGGCTAATAATATGAGTTAGATTGATAATACTAAGAGTAGTGAGTATAGTAATTCTCGTTCAATCGATCATATAAGCATAATATGGCTAATAATATGAGTTAGATTGATAATAATAAGAGTAATAAGTATAGTAATTGTCGTTCTATCGATAATATAAGCATAATATGGCTAATAATATGAGTTAGATTGATAATACTAAGAGCAGTGACTATAGTAATTCTCGTTCTATCGATCATATAAGCATAATATGGTTAATAATATGAGTTAGATTGATAATAATAAGAGTAATAAGTATAGTAATTGTCGTTCAATCGATCATATAAGCATAATATGGCTAATAATATGAGTTAAATTGATAACAATAACAGTAATAAGTATAGTAATTGTCGTTCTATCGATATTTTAAGCATAATATGGCTAATAATATGAGTTAGATTGATAATACTAAGAGTAGTGAGTATAGTAATTCTCGTTCTATCGATCATATAAGCATAATATGGCTAATAATATGAGTTAGATTGATAATAATAAGAGTAATAAGTATAGTAATTGTCGTTCTATCGATAATATAAGCATAATATGGCTAGTAATATGAGTTAGATTGATAATACTAAGAGTAGTGAGTATAGTAATTCTCGTTCTATCGATCATATAAGCATAATATGGCTAATAATATGAGTTAGATTGATAATAATAAGAGTAATAAGTATAGTAATTGTCGTTCAATCGATCATATAAGCATAATATGGCTAATAATATGAGTTAAATTGATAATACTAAGAGTAGTGAGTATAGTAATTCTCGTTCTATCGATCATATAAGCATAATATGGCTAATAATATGAGTTAGATTGATAATAATAAGAGTAATGAGTATAGTAATTGTAGTTCTATCGATCATTTAAGCATAATATGGTTAATAATATGAGTTAGATTCATAATAATAAGAGTAATAGGTATAGCAAATGTCGTGCGATCGATCATATCTGCATAATATGGTTAATAATATGAGTTAGATTGATAATAATAAGAGTAATAAGTATAGTAATTGTCGTTCTATCGATCATATAAGCATAATATGGCTAATAATATGAGTTAGATTGATAATAATAAGAGTAATAAGTATAGTAATTGTCGTTCAATCGATCATATAAGCATAATATGGCTAATAATATGAGTTAAATTGATAATACTAAGAATAGTGAGTATAGTAATTCTCGTTCTATCGATCATATAAGCATAATATGGCTAATAATATGAGTTAGATTGATAATAATAAGAGTAATGAGTATAGTAATTGTAGTTCTATCGATCATTTAAGCATGATATGGCTATTAATATGAGTTAGATTGATAATAATAACAGTAATAAGTATAGTAATTGTCGTTCTATCGATATTATAAGCATAATATGGCTAATAATATGAGTTAGATTGATAATACTAAGAGTAGTGAGTATAGTAATTCTCGTTCTATCGATCATATAAGCATAATATGACTAATAATATGAGTTAGATTGATAATAATAAGAGTAATAAGTACAGTAATTGTAGTTCTATCGATCATTTAAGCATAATATGGTTAATAATATGAGTTAGATTCATAATAATAAGAGTAATAGGTATAGCAAATGTCGTGCGATCGATCATATCTGCACAATATGGTTAATAATATGAGTTAGATTGATAATAATAAGAGTAATAAGTATAGTAATTGTCGTTCTATCGATCATATAAGCATAATATGGTTAATAATATGAGTTAGATTGATAATAATAAGAGTAATAAGTAGAGTAATTGTCGTTCTATCGATAATATAAGCATAATATGGCTAATAATATGAGTTAGATTGATAATACTAAGAGTAGTGAGTATAGTAATTCTCGTTCTATCGATCATATAAGCATAATATGGCTAATAATATGAGTTAGATTGATAACAATAAGAGTAATAAGTATAGTAATTCTCGTTCTATCGATCATATAAGCATAATATGGCTAATAATATGAGTTAGATTGATAATAATAAGAGTAATAAGTATAGTAATTGTCGTTCAATCAATCATATAAGCATAATATGGCTAATAATATGAGTTAAATTGATAATACTAAGAGTAGTGAGTATAGTAATTCTCGTTCTATCGATCATATAAGCATAATATGGCTAATAATATGAGTTAGATTGATAATAATAAGAGTAATGAGTATAGTAATTGTAGTTCTATCGATCATTTAAGCATAATATGGCTAAAAATACGAGTTAGATTGATAATAATAACAGTAATAAGTATAGTAATTGTCGTTCTATCGATATTATAAGCATAATATGGCTAATAATATGAGTTAGATTGATAATACTAAGAGTAGTGAGTATAGTAATTCTCGTTCTATCGATCATATAAGCATAATATGACTAATAATATGAGTTAGATTGATAATAATAAGAGTAATAAGTACAGTAATTGTAGTTCTATCGATCATATAAGCATAATATGGTTAATAATATGAGTTAGATTGATAATAATAAGAGTAATAAGTAGAGTAATTGTCGTTCTATCGATAATATAAGCATAATATGGCTAATAATATTAGTTAGATTGATAATACTAAGAGTAGTGAGTATAGTAATTCTCGTTCTATCGATCATATAAGCATAATATGGCTAATAATATGAGTTAGATTGATAACAATAAGAGTAATAAGTATAGTAATTGTCGTTCTATCGATCATATAAGCATAATATGGCTAATAATATGAGTTAGATTGATAATAATAAGAGTAATAAGTATAGTAATTGTCGTTCAATCAATCATATAAGCATAATATGGCTAATAATATGAGTTAAATTGATAATACTAAGAGTAGTGAGTATAGTAATTCTCGTTCTATCGATCATATAAGCATAATATGGCTAATAATATGAGTTAGATTGATAATAATAAGAGTAATGGGTATAGTAATTGTAGTTCTATCGATCATTTAAGCCTAATATGGCTAAAAATATGAGTTAGATTGATAATAATAACAGTAATAAGTATAGTAATTGTCGTTCTATCGATATTATAAGCATAATATGGCTAATAATATGAGTTAGATTGATAATACTAAGAGTAGTGAGTATAGTAATTCTCGTTCTATCGATCATATAAGCATAATATGACTAATAATATGAGTTAGATTGATAATAATAAGAGTAATAAGTACAGTAATTGTCGTTCTATCGATCATATAAGCATAATATGGCTAATAATATGAGTTAAATTGATAATACTAAGAGTAGTGAGTATAGTAATTCTCGTTCTATCGATCATATAAGCATAATATGGCTAATAATATGAGTTAGATTGATAATAATAAGAGTAATGAGTATAGTAATTGTAGTTCTATCGATCATTTAAGCATAATATGGCTAATAATATGAGTTAGATTGATAATAATAACAGTAATAAGTATAGTAATTGTCGTTCTATCGATGTTTAAAGCATAATATGGCTAATAATATGAGTTAGATTGATAATACTAAGAGTAGTGAGTATAGTATATCTCGTTCTATCGATCATATAAGCATAATATGACTAATAATATGAGTTAAATTGATAATACTAAGAGTAGTGAGTATAGTAATTCTCGTTCTATCGATCATATAAGCATAATATGGCTAATAATATGAGTTAGATTGATAATAATAAGAGTAATAAGTAGAGTAATTGTCGTTCTATCGATCATATAAGCATAATATGGCTAATAATATGAGTTAGATTGATAATAATAAGAGTAATAAGTATAGTAATTGTCGTTCAATCAATCATATAAGCATAATATGGCTAATAATATGAGTTAAATTGATAATACTAAGAGTAGTGAGTATAGTAATTCTCGTTCTATCGATCATATAAGCATAATATGGCTAATAATATGAGTTAGATTGATAATAATAAGAGTAATGAGTATAGTAATTGTAGTTCTATCGATCATTTAAGCATAATATGGCTAAAAATATGAGTTAGATTGATAATAATAACAGTAATAAGTATAGTAATTGTCGTTCTATCGATATTATAAGCATAATATGGCTAATAATATGAGTTAGATTGATAATACTAAGAGTAGTGAGTATAGTAATTCTCGTTCTATCGATCATATAAGCATAATATGGCTAATAATATGAGTTAGATTGATAATAATAAGAGTAATAAGTATAGTAATTGTCGTTCAATCGATCATATAAGCATAATATGGCTAATAATATGAGTTAAATTGATAATACTAAGAGTAGTGAGTATAGTAATTCTCGTTCTATCGATCATATAAGCATAATATGGCTAATAATATGAGTTAGATTGATAATAATAAGAGTAATGAGTATAGTAATTGTAGTTCTATCGATCATTTAAGCATAATATGGTTAATAATATGAGTTAGATTCATAATAATAAGAGTAATAGGTATAGCAAATGTCGTGCGATCGATCATATCTGCATAATATGGTTAATAATATGAGTTAGATTGATAATAATAAGAGTAATAAGTATAGTAATTGTCGTTCTATCGATCATATAAGCATAATATGGTTAATAATATGAGTTAGATTGATAATAATAAGAGTAATAAGTAGAGTAATTGTCGTTCTATCGATAATATAAGCATAATATGGCTAATAATATGAGTTAGATTGATAATACTAAGAGTAGTGAGTATAGTAATTCTCGTTCTATCGATCATATAAGCATAATATGGCTAATAATATGAGTTAGATTGATAATACTAAGAGAAGTGAGTATAGTAATTCCCGTTCTATCGATCATATAAGCATAATATGGCTAATAATATGAGTTAGATTGATAATAATAACAGTAATAAGTATAGTAATTGTCGTTCTATCGATATTTTAAGCATAATATGGCTAATAATATGAGTTAGATTGATAATACTAAGAGTAGTGAGTATAGTAATTCTCGTTCTATCGATCATATAAGCATAATATGGCTAATAATATGAGTTAGATTGATAATAATAAGAGTAATAAGTATAGTAATTGTCGTTCAATCGATCATATAAGCATAATATGGCTAATAATATGAGTTAAATTGATAACAATAACAGTAATAAGTATAGTAATTGTCGTTCTATCGATATTTTAAGCATAATATGGCTAATAATATGAGTTAGATTGATAATACTAAGAGTAGTGAGTATAGTAATTCTCGTTCTATCGATCATATAAGCATAATATGGCTAATAATATGAGTTAGATTGATAATAATAAGAGTAATAAGTATAGTAATTGTCGTTCTATCGATAATATAAGCATAATATGGCTAGTAATATGAGTTAGATTGATAATACTAAGAGTAGTGAGTATAGTAATTCTCGTTCTATCGATCATATAAGCATAATATGGCTAATAATATGAGTTAGATTGATAATAATAAGAGTAATAAGTATAGTAATTGTCGTTCAATCGATCATATAAGCATAATATGGCTAATAATATGAGTTAAATTGATAATACTAAGAGTAGTGAGTATAGTAATTCTCGTTCTATCGATCATATAAGCATAATATGGCTAATAATATGAGTTAGATTGATAATAATAAGAGTAATGAGTATAGTAATTGTAGTTCTATCGATCATTTAAGCATAATATGGTTAATAATATGAGTTAGATTCATAATAATAAGAGTAATAGGTATAGCAAATGTCGTGCGATCGATCATATCTGCATAATATGGTTAATAATATGAGTTAGATTGATAATAATAAGAGTAATAAGTATAGTAATTGTCGTTCTATCGATCATATAAGCATAATATGGTTAATAATATGAGTTAGATTGATAATAATAAGAGTAATAAGTAGAGTAATTGTCGTTCTATCGATAATATAAGCATAATATGGCTAATAATATGAGTTAGATTGATAATACTAAGAGTAGTGAGTATAGTAATTGTCGTTCTATCGATCATATAAGCATAATATGGCTAATAATATGAGTTAGATTGATAACAATAAGAGTAATAAGTATAGTAATTGTCGTTCTATCGATCATATAAGCATAATATGGCTAATAATATGAGTTAGATTGATAATAATAAGAGTAATAAGTATAGTAATTGTCGTTCAATCAATCATATAAGCATAATATGGCTAATAATATGAGTTAGATTGATAATAATAACAGTAATAAGTATAGTAATTGTCGTTCTATCGATATTTTAAGCATAATATGGCTAATAATATGAGTTAGATTGATAATACTAAGAGTAGTGAGTATAGTAATTCTCGTTCTATCGATCATATAAGCATAATATGGCTAATAATATAAGTTAGATTGATAATAATAAGAGTAATAAGTATAGTAATTGTCGTTCTATCGATCATATAAGCATAATATGGCTAATAATATGAGTTAGATTGATAATAATAAGAGTAATAAGTATAGTAATTGTCGTTCAATCAATCATATAAGCATAATATGGCTAATAATATGAGTTAGATTGATAATAATAACAGTAATAAGTATAGTAATTATCGTTCTATCGATATTTTAAGCATAATATGGCTAATAATATGAGTTAGATTGATAATACTAAGAGTAGTGAGTATAGTAATTCTCGTTCTATCGATCATATAAGCATAATATGGCTAATAATATGAGTTAGATTGATAATAATAAGAGTAATGAGTATAGTAATTGTAGTTCTATCGATCATTTAAGCATAATATGGCTAATAATATGAGTTAGATTGATAATAATAACAGTAATAAGTATAGTAATTGTCGTTCTATCGATATTTAAAGCATAATATGGCTAATAATATGAGTTAGATTGATAATACTAAGAGTAGTGAGTATAGTATATCTCGTTCGATCGATCATATAAGCATAATATGACTAATAATATGAGTTAGATTGATAATAATAAGAGTAATAAGTATAGTAATTGTCGTTCTATCGATCATATAAGCATAATATGGCTAATAATATGAGTTAGATTGATAATACTAAGAGTAGTGAGTATAGTAATTCTCGTTCTATCGATCATATAAGCATAATATGGCTAATAATATGAGTTAGATTGATAATAATAAGAGTAATAAGTATAGTAATTGTCGTTCAATCGATCATATAAGCATAATATGGCTAATAATATGAGTTAAATTGATAATACTAAGAGTAGTGAGTATAGTAATTCTCGTTCTATCGATCATATAAGCATAATATGGCTAATAATATGAGTTAGATTGATAATACTAAGAGTAGTGAGTATAGTAATTCTCGTTCTATCGATCATATAAGCATAATATGGCTAATAATATGAGTTAAATTGATAATACTAAGAGTAGTGAGTATAGTAATTCTCGTTCTATCGATCATATAAGCATAATATGGCTAATAATATGAGTTAGATTGATAATAATAAGAGTAATGAGTATAGTAATTGTAGTTCTATCGATCATTTAAGCATAATATGGCTATTAATATGAGTTAGATTGATAATAATAACAGTAATAAGTATAGTAATTGTCGTTCTATCGATATTATAAGCATAATATGGCTAATAATATGAGTTAGATTGATAATACTAAGAGTAGTGGGTATAGTAATTCCCGTTCTATCGATCATATAAGCATAATATGGCTAATAATATGAGTTAGATTGATAATAATAACAGTAATAAGTATAGTAATTGTCGTTCTATCGATATTTTAAGCATAATATGGCTAATAATATGAGTTAGATTGATAATACTAAGAGTAGTGAGTATAGTAATTCTCGTTCTATCGATCATATAAGCATAATATGGCTAATAATATGAGTTAGATTGATAATAATAAGAGTAATAAGTATAGTAATTGTCGTTCTATCGATCATATAAGCATAATATGGCTAATAATATGAGTTAGATTGATAATACTAAGAGTAGTGAGTATATTAATTCTCGTTCTATCGATCATATAGGCATAATATGGCTAATAATATGAGTTAGATTGATAATAACAAGAGTAATAAGTACAGTAATTGTCGTTCTATCGATCATATAAGCATAATAAGGCTAATAATATGAGTTAGATTGATAATAATAACAGTAATAAGTATAGTAATTGTCGTTCTATCGATATTTAAAGCATAATATGGCTAATAATATGAGTTAGATTGATAATACTAAGAGTAGTGAGTATAGTAATTCTCGTTCTATCGATCATATCAGCATAATATGACTAATAATATGAGTTAGATTGATAATAATAAGAGTAATAAGTATAGTAATTGTCGTTCTATCGATCATATAAGCATAATATGGCTAATAATATGAGTTAGATTGATAATAATAAGAGTAATAAGTATAGTAATTGTCGTTCTATCAATCATTTAAGCATAATATGTCTAATAATACGAGTTAGATTGATAATAAATAACAGTAATAAGTATAGTAATTGTCGTTCTATCGATAATATAAGCATAATATGGCTAATAATATGAGTTAGATTGATAATACTAAGAGTAGTGAGTATAGTAATTCTCGTTCTATCGATCATATAAGCATAATATGGCTAATAATATGAGTTAGATTGATGACAATAAGAGTAATAAGTATAGTAATTGTCGTTCTATCGATCATATAAGCATAATATGGCTAATAATATGAGTTAGATTGATAATAATAAGAGTAATAAGTATAGTAATTGTCGTTCAATCGATCATATAAGCATAATATGGCTAATAATATGAGTTAAATTGATAATACTAAGAATAGTGAGTATAGTAATTCTCGTTCTATCGATCATATAAGCATAATATGGCTAATAATATGAGTTAGATTGATAATAATAAGAGTAATAAGTATAGTAATTGTCGTTCTATCGATCATATAAGCATAATATGGCTAATAATATGAGTTAGATTGATAATACTAAGAGTAGTGAGTATATTAATTCTCGTTCTATCGATCATATAGGCATAATATGGCTAATAATATGAGTTAGATTGATAATAACAAGAGTAATAAGTACAGTAATTGTCGTTCTATCGATCATATAAGCATAATAAGGCTAATAATATGAGTTAGATTGATAATAATAACAGTAATAAGTATAGTAATTGTCGTTCTATCGATATTTAAAGCATAATATGGCTAATAATATGAGTTAGATTGATAATACTAAGAGTAGTGAGTATAGTAATTCTCGTTCTATCGATCATATCAGCATAATATGACTAATAATATGAGTTAGATTGATAATAATAAGAGTAATAAGTATAGTAATTGTCGTTCTATCGATCATATAAGCATAATATGGCTAATAATATGAGTTAGATTGATAATAATAAGAGTAATAAGTATAGTAATTGTCGTTCTATCAATCATTTAAGCATAATATGTCTAATAATACGAGTTAGATTGATAATAAATAACAGTAATAAGTATAGTAATTGTCGTTCTATCGATAATATAAGCATAATATGGCTAATAATATGAGTTAGATTGATAATACTAAGAGTAGTGAGTATAGTAATTCTCGTTCTATCGATCATATAAGCATAATATGGCTAATAATATGAGTTAGATTGATGACAATAAGAGTAATAAGTATAGTAATTGTCGTTCTATCGATCATATAAGCATAATATGGCTAATAATATGAGTTAGATTGATAATAATAAGAGTAATAAGTACAGTAATTGTCGTTCAATCGATCATATAAGCATAATATGGCTAATAATATGAGTTAAATTGATAATACTAAGAATAGTGAGTATAGTAATTCTCGTTCTATCGATCATATAAGCATAATATGGCTAATAATATGAGTTAGATTGATAATAATAAGAGTAATGAGTATAGTAATTGTAGTTCTATCGATCATTTAAGCATGATATGGCTATTAATATGAGTTAGATTGATAATAATAACAGTAATAAGTATAGTAATTGTCGTTCTATCGATATTATAAGCATAATATGGCTAATAATATGAGTTAGATTGATAATACTAAGAGTAGTGAGTATAGTAATTCTCGTTCTATCGATCATATAAGCATAATATGACTAATAATATGAGTTAGATTGATAATAATAAGAGTAATAAGTACAGTAATTGTAGTTCTATCGATCATTTAAGCATAATATGGTTAATAATATGAGTTAGATTCATAATAATAAGAGTAATAGGTATAGCAAATGTCGTGCGATCGATCATATCTGCACAATATGGTTAATAATATGAGTTAGATTGATAATAATAAGAGTAATAAGTATAGTAATTGTCGTTCTATCGATCATATAAGCATAATATGGTTAATAATATGAGTTAGATTGATAATAATAAGAGTAATAAGTAGAGTAATTGTCGTTCTATCGATAATATAAGCATAATATGGCTAATAATATGAGTTAGATTGATAATACTAAGAGTAGTGAGTATAGTAATTCTCGTTCTATCGATCATATAAGCATAATATGGCTAATAATATGAGTTAGATTGATAACAATAAGAGTAATAAGTATAGTAATTCTCGTTCTATCGATCATATAAGCATAATATGGCTAATAATATGAGTTAGATTGATAATAATAAGAGTAATAAGTATAGTAATTGTCGTTCAATCAATCATATAAGCATAATATGGCTAATAATATGAGTTAAATTGATAATACTAAGAGTAGTGAGTATAGTAATTCTCGTTCTATCGATCATATAAGCATAATATGGCTAATAATATGAGTTAGATTGATAATAATAAGAGTAATGAGTATAGTAATTGTAGTTCTATCGATCATTTAAGCATAATATGGCTAAAAATACGAGTTAGATTGATAATAATAACAGTAATAAGTATAGTAATTGTCGTTCTATCGATATTATAAGCATAATATGGCTAATAATATGAGTTAGATTGATAATACTAAGAGTAGTGAGTATAGTAATTCTCGTTCTATCGATCATATAAGCATAATATGACTAATAATATGAGTTAGATTGATAATAATAAGAGTAATAAGTACAGTAATTGTAGTTCTATCGATCATATAAGCATAATATGGTTAATAATATGAGTTAGATTGATAATAATAAGAGTAATAAGTAGAGTAATTGTCGTTCTATCGATAATATAAGCATAATATGGCTAATAATATTAGTTAGATTGATAATACTAAGAGTAGTGAGTATAGTAATTCTCGTTCTATCGATCATATAAGCATAATATGGCTAATAATATGAGTTAGATTGATAACAATAAGAGTAATAAGTATAGTAATTGTCGTTCTATCGATCATATAAGCATAATATGGCTAATAATATGAGTTAGATTGATAATAATAAGAGTAATAAGTATAGTAATTGTCGTTCAATCAATCATATAAGCATAATATGGCTAATAATATGAGTTAAATTGATAATACTAAGAGTAGTGAGTATAGTAATTCTCGTTCTATCGATCATATAAGCATAATATGGCTAATAATATGAGTTAGATTGATAATAATAAGAGTAATGGGTATAGTAATTGTAGTTCTATCGATCATTTAAGCCTAATATGGCTAAAAATATGAGTTAGATTGATAATAATAACAGTAATAAGTATAGTAATTGTCGTTCTATCGATATTATAAGCATAATATGGCTAATAATATGAGTTAGATTGATAATACTAAGAGTAGTGAGTATAGTAATTCTCGTTCTATCGATCATATAAGCATAATATGACTAATAATATGAGTTAGATTGATAATAATAAGAGTAATAAGTACAGTAATTGTCGTTCTATCGATCATATAAGCATAATATGGCTAATAATATGAGTTAAATTGATAATACTAAGAGTAGTGAGTATAGTAATTCTCGTTCTATCGATCATATAAGCATAATATGGCTAATAATATGAGTTAGATTGATAATAATAAGAGTAATGAGTATAGTAATTGTAGTTCTATCGATCATTTAAGCATAATATGGCTAATAATATGAGTTAGATTGATAATAATAACAGTAATAAGTATAGTAATTGTCGTTCTATCGATGTTTAAAGCATAATATGGCTAATAATATGAGTTAGATTGATAATACTAAGAGTAGTGAGTATAGTATATCTCGTTCTATCGATCATATAAGCATAATATGACTAATAATATGAGTTAAATTGATAATACTAAGAGTAGTGAGTATAGTAATTCTCGTTCTATCGATCATATAAGCATAATATGGCTAATAATATGAGTTAGATTGATAATAATAAGAGTAATAAGTAGAGTAATTGTCGTTCTATCGATCATATAAGCATAATATGGCTAATAATATGAGTTAGATTGATAATACTAAGAGTAGTGAGTATAGTAATTCTCGTTCTATCGATCATATAAGCATAATATGGCTAATAATATAGGTTAGATTGATAATAATAAGAGTAATAAGTATAGTAATTGTCGTTCAATCGATCATATAAGCATAATATGGCTAATAATATGAGTTAAATTGATAATACTAAGAGTAGTGAGTATAGTAATTCTCGTTCTATCGATCATATAAGCATAATATGGCTAATAATATGAGTTAGATTGATAATAATAAGAGTAATGAGTATAGTAATTGTAGTTCTATCGATCATTTAAGCATAATATGGTTAATAATATGAGTTAGATTCATAATAATAAGAGTAATAGGTATAGCAAATGTCGTGCGATCGATCATATCTGCATAATATGGTTAATAATATGAGTTAGATTGATAATACTAAGAGTAGTGAGTATAGTAATTCTCGTTCTATCGATCATATAAGCATAATATGGCTAATAATATGAGTTAGATTGATAACAATAAGAGTAATAAGTATAGTAATTGTCGTTCTATCGATCATATAAGCATAATATGGCTAATAATATGAGTTAGATTGATAACAATAAGAGTAATAAGTATAGTAATTGTCGTTCTATCGATCATATAAGCATAATATGGCTAATAATATGAGTTAGATTGATAATAATAAGAGTAATAAGTATAGTAATTGTCGTTCAATCGATCATATAAGCATAATATGGCTAATAATATGAGTTAAATTGATAATACTAAGAGTAGTGAGTATAGTAATTCTCGTTCTATCGATCATATAAGCATAATATGGCTAATAATATGAGTTAGATTGATAATAATAAGAGTAATGAGTATAGTAATTGTAGTTCTATCGATCATTTAAGCATAATATGGTTAATAATATGAGTTAGATTCATAATAATAAGAGTAATAGGTATAGCAAATGTCGTGCGATCGATCATATCTGCATAATATGGTTAATAATATGAGTTAGAATGATAATAATAAGAGTAATGAGTATAGTAATTGTAGTTCTATCGATCATTTAAGCATAATATGGCTATTAATATGAGTTAGATTGATAATAATAACAGTAATAAGTATAGTAATTGTCGTTCTATCGATATTATAAGCATAATATGGCTAATAATATGAGTTAGATTGATAATACTAAGAGTAGTGAGTATAGTAATTCCCGTTCTATCGATCATATAAGCATAATATGGCTAATAATATGAGTTAGATTGATAATAATAACAGTAATAAGTATAGTAATTGTCGTTCTATCGATCATATAAGCATAATATGGCTAATAATATGAGTTAGATTGATAATAATAAGAGTAATAAGTATAGTAATTGTCGTTCAATCAATCATATAAGCATAATATGGCTAATAATATGAGTTAAATTGATAATACTAAGAGTAGTGAGTATAGTAATTCTCGTTCTATCGATCATATAAGCATAATATGGCTAATAATATGAGTTAGATTGATAATAATAAGAGTAATGAGTATAGTAATTGTAGTTCTATCGATCATTTAAGCATAATATGGCTAAAAATATGAGTTAGATTGATAATAATAACAGTAATAAGTATAGTAATTGTCGTTCTATCGATATTATAAGCATAATATGGCTAATAATATGAGTTAGATTGATAATACTATGAGTAGTGAGTATAGTAATTCTCGTTCTATCGATCATATAAGCATAATATGGCTAATAATATGAGTTAGATTGATAATAATAAGAGTAATAAGTATAGTAATTGTCGTTCAATCGATCATATAAGCATAATATGGCTAATAATATGAGTTAAATTGATAATACTAAGAGTAGTGAGTATAGTAATTCTCGTTCTATCGATCATATAAGCATAATATGGCTAATAATATGAGTTAGATTGATAATAATAAGAGTAATGAGTATAGTAATTGTAGTTCTATCGATCATTTAAGCATAATATGGTTAATAATATGAGTTAGATTCATAATAATAAGAGTAATAGGTATAGCAAATGTCGTGCGATCGATCATATCTGCATAATATGGTTAATAATATGAGTTAGATTGATAATAATAAGAGTAATAAGTATAGTAATTGTCGTTCTATCGATCATATAAGCATAATATGGTTAATAATATGAGTTAGATTGATAATAATAAGAGTAATAAGTAGAGTAATTGTCGTTCTATCGATAATATAAGCATAATATGGCTAATAATATGAGTTAGATTGATAATACTAAGAGTAGTGAGTATAGTAATTCTCGTTCTATCGATCATATAAGCATAATATGGCTAATAATATGAGTTAGATTGATAATACTAAGAGAAGTGAGTATAGTAATTCCCGTTCTATCGATCATATAAGCATAATATGGCTAATAATATGAGTTAGATTGATAATAATAACAGTAATAAGTATAGTAATTGTCGTTCTATCGATATTTTAAGCATAATATGGCTAATAATATGAGTTAGATTGATAATACTAAGAGTAGTGAGTATAGTAATTCTCGTTCTATCGATCATATAAGCATAATATGGCTAATAATATGAGTTAGATTGATAATAATAAGAGTAATAAGTATAGTAATTGTCGTTCTATCGATAATATAAGCATAATATGGCTAATAATATGAGTTAGATTGATAATACTAAGAGCAGTGAGTATAGTAATTCTCGTTCTATCGATCATATAAGCATAATATGGTTAATAATATGAGTTAGATTGATAATAATAAGAGTAATAAGTATAGTAATTGTCGTTCAATCGATCATATAAGCATAATATGGCTAATAATATGAGTTAAATTGATAACAATAACAGTAATAAGTATAGTAATTGTCGTTCTATCGATATTTTAAGCATAATATGGCTAATAATATGAGTTAGATTGATAATACTAAGAGTAGTGAGTATAGTAATTCTCGTTCTATCGATCATATAAGCATAATATGGCTAATAATATGAGTTAGATTGATAATAATAAGAGTAATAAGTATAGTAATTGTCGTTCTATCGATAATATAAGCATAATATGGCTAGTAATATGAGTTAGATTGATAATACTAAGAGTAGTGAGTATAGTAATTCTCGTTCTATCGATCATATAAGCATAATATGGCTAATAATATGAGTTAGATTGATAATAATAAGAGTAATAAGTATAGTAATTGTCGTTCAATCGATCATATAAGCATAATATGGCTAATAATATGAGTTAAATTGATAATACTAAGAGTAGTGAGTATAGTAATTCTCGTTCTATCGATCATATAAGCATAATATGGCTAATAATATGAGTTAGATTGATAATAATAAGAGTAATGAGTATAGTAATTATCGTTCTATCGATATTTTAAGCATAATATGGCTAATAATATGAGTTAGATTGATAATACTAAGAGTAGTGAGTATAGTATATCTCGTTCGATCGATCATATAAGCATAATATGACTAATAATATGAGTTAGATTGATAATAATAAGAGTAATAAGTATAGTAATTGTCGTTCTATCGATATTATAAGCATAATATGGCTAATAATATGAGTTAGATTGATAACGCTAAGAGTAGTGGGTATAGTAATTCCCGTTCTATCGATCATATAAGCATAATATGGCTAATAATATGAGTTAGATTGATAATAATAACAGTAATAAGTATAGTAATTGTCGTTCTATCGATATTTTAAGCATAATATGGCTAATAATATGAGTTAGATTGATAATACTAAGAGTAGTGAGTATAGTAATTCTCGTTCTATCGATCATATAAGCATAATATGGCTAATAATATGAGTTAGATTGATAATAATAAGAGTAATAAGTATAGTAATTGTCGTTCTATCGATCATATAAGCATAATATGGCTAATAATATGAGTTAGATTGATAATACTAAGAGTAGTGAGTATATTAATTCTCGTTCTATCGATCATATAGGCATAATATGGCTAATAATATGAGTTAGATTGATAATAACAAGAGTAATAAGTACAGTAATTGTCGTTCTATCGATCATATAAGCATAATAAGGCTAATAATATGAGTTAGATTGATAATAATAACAGTAATAAGTATAGTAATTGTCGTTCTATCGATATTTAAAGCATAATATGGCTAATAATATGAGTTAGATTGATAATACTAAGAGTAGTGAGTATAGTAATTCTCGTTCTATCGATCATATCAGCATAATATGACTAATAATATGAGTTAGATTGATAATAATAAGAGTAATAAGTATAGTAATTGTCGTTCTATCGGTCATATAAGCATAATATGGCTAATAATATGAGTTAGATTGATAATAATAAGAGTAATAAGTATAGTAATTGTCGTTCTATCAATCATTTAAGCATAATATGTCTAATAATACGAGTTAGATTGATAATAAATAACAGTAATAAGTATAGTAATTGTCGTTCTATCGATAATATAAGCATAATATGGCTAATAATATGAGTTAGATTGATAATACTAAGAGTAGTGAGTATAGTAATTCTCGTTCTATCGATCATATAAGCATAATATGGCTAATAATATGAGTTAGATTGATGACAATAAGAGTAATAAGTATAGTAATTGTCGTTCTATCGATCATATAAGCATAATATGGCTAATAATATGAGTTAGATTGATAATAATAAGAGTAATAAGTATAGTAATTGTCGTTCAATCGATCATATAAGCATAATATGGCTAATAATATGAGTTAAATTGATAATACTAAGAATAGTGAGTATAGTAATTCTCGTTCTATCGATCATATAAGCATAATATGGCTAATAATATGAGTTAGATTGATAATAATAAGAGTAATGAGTATAGTAATTGTAGTTCTATCGATCATTTAAGCATGATATGGCCATTAATATGAGTTAGATTGATAATAATAACAGTAATAAGTATAGTAATTGTCGTTCTATCGATATTATAAGCATAATATGGCTAATAATATGAGTTAGACTGATAATACTAAGAGTAGTGAGTATAGTAATTCTCGTTCTATCGATCATATAAGCATAATATGACTAATAATATGAGTTAGATTGATAATAATAAGAGTAATAAGTACAGTAATTGTAGTTCTATCGATCATTTAAGCATAATATGGTTAATAATATGAGTTAGATTCATAATAATAAGAGTAATAGGTATAGCAAATGTCGTGCGATCGATCATATCTGCACAATATGGTTAATAATATGAGTTAGATTGATAATAATAAGAGTAATAAGTATAGTAATTGTCGTTCTATCGATCATATAAGCATAATATGGTTAATAATATGAGTTAGATTGATAATAATAAGAGTAATAAGTAGAGTAATTGTCGTTCTATCGATAATATAAGCATAATATGGCTAATAATATGAGTTAGATTGATAATACTAAGAGTAGTGAGTATAGTAATTCTCGTTCTATCGATCATATAAGCATAATATGGCTAATAATATGAGTTAGATTGATAACAATAAGAGTAATAAGTATAGTAATTCTCGTTCTATCGATCATATAAGCATAATATGGCTAATAATATGAGTTAGATTGATAATAATAAGAGTAATAAGTATAGTAATTGTCGTTCAATCAATCATATAAGCATAATATGGCTAATAATATGAGTTAAATTGATAATACTAAGAGTAGTGAGTATAGTAATTCTCGTTCTATCGATCATATAAGCATAATATGGCTAATAATATGAGTTAGATTGATAATAATAAGAGTAATGAGTATAGTAATTGTAGTTCTATCGATCATTTAAGCATAATATGGCTAAAAATACGAGTTAGATTGATAATAATAACAGTAATAAGTATAGTAATTGTCGTTCTATCGATATTATAAGCATAATATGGCTAATAATATGAGTTAGATTGATAATACTAAGAGTAGTGAGTATAGTAATTCTCGTTCTATCGATCATATAAGCATAATATGACTAATAATATGAGTTAGATTGATAATAATAAGAGTAATAAGTACAGTAATTGTCGTTCTATCGATCATATAAGCATAATATGGCTAATAATATGAGTTAAATTGATAATACTAAGAGTAGTGAGTATAGTAATTCTCGTTCTATCGATCATATAAGCATAATATGGCTAATAATATGAGTTAGATTGATAATAATAAGAGTAATGAGTATAGTAATTGTAGTTCTATCGATCATTTAAGCATAATATGGCTAATAATATGAGTTAGATTGATAATAATAACAGTAATAAGTATAGTAATTGTCGTTCTATCGATATTTAAAGCATAATATGGCTAATAATATGAGTTAGATTGATAATACTAAGAGTAGTGAGTATAGTAATTCTCGTTCTATCGATCATATAAGCATAATATGACTAATAATATGAGTTAGATTGATAATAATAAGAGTAATAAGTATAGTAATTGTCGTTCTGTCGATCATGTAAGCATAGTATGGCTAATAATATGAGTTAGATTGATAATACTAAGAGTAGTGAGTATAGTAATTCTCGTTCTATCGATCATATAAGCATAATATGGCTAATAATATGAGTTAGATTGATAATGATAAGAGTAATAAGTATAGTAATTGTCGTTCAATCGATCATATAAGCATAATATGGCTAATAATATGAGTTAAATTGATAATACTAAGAGTAGTGAGTATAGTAATTCTCGTTCTATCGATCATATAAGCATAATATGGCTAATAATATGGGTTAGATTGATAATAATAAGAGTAATGAGTATAGTAATTGTAGTTCTATCGATCATTTAAGCATAATATGGTTAATAATATGAGTTAGATTCATAATAATAAGAGTAATAGGTATAGCAAATGTCGTGCGATCGATCATATCTGCATAATATGGTTAATAATATGAGTTAGATTGATAATAATAAGAGTAATAAGTATAGTAATTGTCGTTCTATCGATCATATAAGCATAATATGGTTAATAATATGAGTTAGATTGATAACAATAAGAGTAATAAGTATAGTAATTGTCGTTCTATCGATCATATAAGCATAATATGGCTAATAATATGAGTTAGATTGATAATAATAAGAGTAATGAGTATAGTAATTGTAGTTCTATCGATCATTTAAGCATAATATGGCTAATAATATGAGTTAAATTGATAATACTAAGAGTAGTGAGTATAGTAATTCTCGTTCTATCGATCATATAAGCATAATATGGCTAATAATATGAGTTAGATTGATAATACTAAGAGTAGTGAGTACAGTAATTCTCGTTCTATCGATCATATAAGCATAATATGGCTAATAATATGAGTTAAATTGATAATACTAAGAGTAGTGAGTATAGTAATTCTCGTTCTATCGATCATATAAGCATAATATGGCTAATAATATGAGTTAGATTGATAATAATAAGAGTAATGAGTATAGTAATTGTAGTTCTATCGATCATTTAAGCATAATATGGCTAAAAATATGAGTTAGATTGATAATAATAACAGTAATAAGTATAGTAATTGTCGTTCTATCGATATTATAAGCATAATATGGCTAATAATATGAGTTAGATTGATAATACTAAGAGTAGTGAGTACAGTAATTCTCGTTCTATCGATCATATAAGCATAATATGGCTAATAATATGAGTTAAATTGATAATACTAAGAGTAGTGAGTATAGTAATTCTCGTTCTATCGATCATATAAGCATAATATGGCTAATAATATGAGTTAGATTGATAATAATAAGAGTAATGAGTATAGTAATTGTAGTTCTATCGATCATTTAAGCATAATATGGCTATTAATATGAGTTAGATTGATAATAATAACAGTAATAAGTATAGTAATTGTCGTTCTATCGATATTATAAGCATAATATGGCTAATAATATGAGTTAGATTGATAATACTAAGAGTAGTGGGTATAGTAATTCCCGTTCTATCGATCATATAAGCATAATATGGCTAATAATATGAGTTAGATTGATAATAATAACAGTAATAAGTATAGTAATTGTCGTTCTATCGATATTTTAAGCATAATATGGCTAATAATATGAGTTAGATTGATAATACTAAGAGTAGTGAGTATAGTAATTCTCGTTCTATCGATCATATAAGCATAATATGGCTAATAATATGAGTTAGATTGATAATAATAAGAGTAATAAGTATAGTAATTGTCGTTCTATCGATCATATAAGCATAATATGGCTAATAATATGAGTTAGATTGATAATACTAAGAGTAGTGAGTATATTAATTCTCGTTCTATCGATCATATAGGCATAATATGGCTAATAATATGAGTTAGATTGATAATAACAAGAGTAATAAGTACAGTAATTGTCGTTCTATCGATCATATAAGCATAATAAGGCTAATAATATGAGTTAGATTGATAATAATAACAGTAATAAGTATAGTAATTGTCGTTCTATCGATATTTAAAGCATAATATGGCTAATAATATGAGTTAGATTGATAATACTAAGAGTAGTGAGTATAGTAATTCTCGTTCTATCGATCATATCAGCATAATATGACTAATAATATGAGTTAGATTGATAATAATAAGAGTAATAAGTATAGTAATTGTCGTTCTATCGATCATATAAGCATAATATGGCTAATAATATGAGTTAGATTGATAATAATAAGAGTAATAAGTATAGTAATTGTCGTTCTATCAATCATTTAAGCATAATATGTCTAATAATACGAGTTAGATTGATAATAAATAACAGTAATAAGTATAGTAATTGTCGTTCTATCGATAATATAAGCATAATATGGCTAATAATATGAGTTAGATTGATAATACTAAGAGTAGTGAGTATAGTAATTCTCGTTCTATCGATCATATAAGCATAATATGGCTAATAATATGAGTTAGATTGATGACAATAAGAGTAATAAGTATAGTAATTGTCGTTCTATCGATCATATAAGCATAATATGGCTAATAATATGAGTTAGATTGATAATAATAAGAGTAATAAGTATAGTAATTGTCGTTCAATCGATCATATAAGCATAATATGGCTAATAATATGAGTTAAATTGATAATACTAAGAATAGTGAGTATAGTAATTCTCGTTCTATCGATCATATAAGCATAATATGGCTAATAATATGAGTTAGATTGATAATAATAAGAGTAATGAGTATAGTAATTGTAGTTCTATCGATCATTTAAGCATGATATGGCTATTAATATGAGTTAGATTGATAATAATAACAGTAATAAGTATAGTAACTGTCGTTCTATCGATATTATAAGCATAATATGGCTAATAATATGAGTTAGATTGATAATACTAAGAGTAGTGAGTATAGTAATTCTCGTTCTATCGATCATATAAGCATAATATGGTTAATAATATGAGTTAGATTGATAATAATAAGAGTAATAAGTAGAGTAATTGTCGTTCTATCGATAATATAAGCATAATATGGCTAATAATATGAGTTAGATTGATAATACTAAGAGTAGTGAGTATAGTAATTCTCGTTCTATCGATCATATAAGCATAATATGGCTAATAATATGAGTTAGATTGATAACAATAAGAGTAATAAGTATAGTAATTCTCGTTCTATCGATCATATAAGCATAATATGGCTAATAATATGAGTTAGATTGATAATAATAAGAGTAATAAGTATAGTAATTGTCGTTCAGTCAATCATATAAGCATAATATGGCTAATAATATGAGTTAAATTGATAATACTAAGAGTAGTGAGTATAGTAATTCTCGTTCTATCGATCATATAAGCATAATATGGCTAATAATATGAGTTAGATTGATAATAATAAGAGTAATGAGTATAGTAATTGTAGTTCTATCGATCATTTAAGCATAATATGGCTAAAAATACGAGTTAGATTGATAATAATAACAGTAATAAGTATAGTAATTGTCGTTCTATCGATATTATAAGCATAATATGGCTAATAATATGAGTTAGATTGATAATACTAAGAGTAGTGAGTATAGTAATTCTCGTTCTATCGATCATATAAGCATAATATGACTAATAATATGAGTTAGATTGATAATAATAAGAGTAATAAGTACAGTAATTGTAGTTCTATCGATCATATAAGCATAATATGGTTAATAATATGAGTTAGATTGATAATAATAAGAGTAATAAGTAGAGTAATTGTCGTTCTATCGATAATATAAGCATAATATGGCTAATAATATTAGTTAGATTGATAATACTAAGAGTAGTGAGTATAGTAATTCTCGTTCTATCGATCATATAAGCATAATATGGCTAATAATATGAGTTAGATTGATAACAATAAGAGTAATAAGTATAGTAATTGTCGTTCTATCGATCATATAAGCATAATATGGCTAATAATATGAGTTAGATTGATAATAATAAGAGTAATAAGTATAGTAATTGTCGTTCAATCAATCATATAAGCATAATATGGCTAATAATATGAGTTAAATTGATAATACTAAGAGTAGTGAGTATAGTAATTCTCGTTCTATCGATCATATAAGCATAATATGGCTAATAATATGAGTTAGATTGATAATAATAAGAGTAATAAGTATAGTAATTGTCGTTCAATCAATCATATAAGCATAATATGGCTAATAATATGAGTTAAATTGATAATACTAAGAGTAGTGAGTATAGTAATTCTCGTTCTATCGATCATATAAGCATAATATGGCTAATAATATGAGTTAGATTGATAATAATAAGAGTAATGAGTATAGTAATTGTAGTTCTATCGATCATTTAAGCATAATATGGCTAAAAATATGAGTTAGATTGATAATAATAACAGTAATAAGTATAGTAATTGTCGTTCTATCGATATTATAAGCATAATATGGCTAATAATATGAGTTAGATTGATAATACTAAGAGTAGTGAGTATAGTAATTCTCGTTCTATCGATCATATAAGCATAATATGGCTAATAATATGAGTTAGATTGATAATAATAAGAGTAATAAGTATAGTAATTGTCGTTCAATCGATCATATAAGCATAATATGGCTAATAATATGAGTTAAATTGATAATACTAAGAGTAGTGAGTATAGTAATTCTCGTTCTATCGATCATATAAGCATAATATGGCTAATAATATGAGTTAGATTGATAATAATAAGAGTAATGAGTATAGTAATTGTAGTTCTATCGATCATTTAAGCATAATATGGCTAAAAATATGAGTTAGATTGATAATAATAACAGTAATAAGTATAGTAATTGTCGTTCTATCGATATTATAAGCATAATATGGCTAATAATATGAGTTAGATTGATAATACTAAGAGTAGTGAGTACAGTAATTCTCGTTCTATCGATCATATAAGCATAATATGGCTAATAATATGAGTTAAATTGATAATACTAAGAGTAGTGAGTATAGTAATTCTCGTTCTATCGATCATATAAGCATAATATGGCTAATAATATGAGTTAGATTGATAATAATAAGAGTAATGAGTATAGTAATTGTAGTTCTATCGATCATTTAAGCATAATATGGCTATTAATATGAGTTAGATTGATAATAATAACAGTAATAAGTATAGTAATTGTCGTTCTATCGATATTATAAGCATAATATGGCTAATAATATGAGTTAGATTGATAATACTAAGAGTAGTGGGTATAGTAATTCCCGTTCTATCGATCATATAAGCATAATATGGCTAATAATATGAGTTAGATTGATAATAATAACAGTAATAAGTATAGTAATTGTCGTTCTATCGATATTTTAAGCATAATATGGCTAATAATATGAGTTAGATTGATAATACTAAGAGTAGTGAGTATAGTAATTCTCGTTCTATCGATCATATAAGCATAATATGGCTAATAATATGAGTTAGATTGATAATAATAAGAGTAATAAGTATAGTAATTGTCGTTCTATCGATCATATAAGCATAATATGGCTAATAATATGAGTTAGATTGATAATACTAAGAGTAGTGAGTATATTAATTCTCGTTCTATCGATCATATAGGCATAATATGGCTAATAATATGAGTTAGATTGATAATAACAAGAGTAATAAGTACAGTAATTGTCGTTCTATCGATCATATAAGCATAATAAGGCTAATAATATGAGTTAGATTGATAATAATAACAGTAATAAGTATAGTAATTGTCGTTCTATCGATATTTAAAGCATAATATGGCTAATAATATGAGTTAGATTGATAATACTAAGAGTAGTGAGTATAGTAATTCTCGTTCTATCGATCATATCAGCATAATATGACTAATAATATGAGTTAGATTGATAATAATAAGAGTAATAAGTATAGTAATTGTCGTTCTATCGATCATATAAGCATAATATGGCTAATAATATGAGTTAGATTGATAATAATAAGAGTAATAAGTATAGTAATTGTCGTTCTATCAATCATTTAAGCATAATATGTCTAATAATACGAGTTAGATTGATAATAAATAACAGTAATAAGTATAGTAATTGTCGTTCTATCGATAATATAAGCATAATATGGCTAATAATATGAGTTAGATTGATAATACTAAGAGTAGTGAGTATAGTAATTCTCGTTCTATCGATCATATAAGCATAATATGGCTAATAATATGAGTTAGATTGATGACAATAAGAGTAATAAGTATAGTAATTGTCGTTCTATCGATCATATAAGCATAATATGGCTAATAATATGAGTTAGATTGATAATAATAAGAGTAATAAGTATAGTAATTGTCGTTCAATCGATCATATAAGCATAATATGGCTAATAATATGAGTTAAATTGATAATACTAAGAATAGTGAGTATAGTAATTCTCGTTCTATCGATCATATAAGCATAATATGGCTAATAATATGAGTTAGATTGATAATAATAAGAGTAATGAGTATAGTAATTGTAGTTCTATCGATCATTTAAGCATGATATGGCTATTAATATGAGTTAGATTGATAATAATAACAGTAATAAGTATAGTAACTGTCGTTCTATCGATATTATAAGCATAATATGGCTAATAATATGAGTTAGATTGATAATACTAAGAGTAGTGAGTATAGTAATTCTCGTTCTATCGATCATATAAGCATAATATGGTTAATAATATGAGTTAGATTGATAATAATAAGAGTAATAAGTAGAGTAATTGTCGTTCTATCGATAATATAAGCATAATATGGCTAATAATATGAGTTAGATTGATAATACTAAGAGTAGTGAGTATAGTAATTCTCGTTCTATCGATCATATAAGCATAATATGGCTAATAATATGAGTTAGATTGATAACAATAAGAGTAATAAGTATAGTAATTCTCGTTCTATCGATCATATAAGCATAATATGGCTAATAATATGAGTTAGATTGATAATAATAAGAGTAATAAGTATAGTAATTGTCGTTCAATCAATCATATAAGCATAATATGGCTAATAATATGAGTTAAATTGATAATACTAAGAGTAGTGAGTATAGTAATTCTCGTTCTATCGATCATATAAGCATAATATGGCTAATAATATGAGTTAGATTGATAATAATAAGAGTAATGAGTATAGTAATTGTAGTTCTATCGATCATTTAAGCATAATATGGCTAAAAATACGAGTTAGATTGATAATAATAACAGTAATAAGTATAGTAATTGTCGTTCTATCGATATTATAAGCATAATATGGCTAATAATATGAGTTAGATTGATAATACTAAGAGTAGTGAGTATAGTAATTCTCGTTCTATCGATCATATAAGCATAATATGACTAATAATATGAGTTAGATTGATAATAATAAGAGTAATAAGTACAGTAATTGTAGTTCTATCGATCATATAAGCATAATATGGTTAATAATATGAGTTAGATTGATAATAATAAGAGTAATAAGTAGAGTAATTGTCGTTCTATCGATAATATAAGCATAATATGGCTAATAATATTAGTTAGATTGATAATACTAAGAGTAGTGAGTATAGTAATTCTCGTTCTATCGATCATATAAGCATAATATGGCTAATAATATGAGTTAGATTGATAACAATAAGAGTAATAAGTATAGTAATTGTCGTTCTATCGATCATATAAGCATAATATGGCTAATAATATGAGTTAGATTGATAATAATAAGAGTAATAAGTATAGTAATTGTCGTTCAATCAATCATATAAGCATAATATGGCTAATAATATGAGTTAAATTGATAATACTAAGAGTAGTGAGTATAGTAATTCTCGTTCTATCGATCATATAAGCATAATATGGCTAATAATATGAGTTAGATTGATAATAATAAGAGTAATGGGTATAGTAATTGTAGTTCTATCGATCATTTAAGCCTAATATGGCTAAAAATATGAGTTAGATTGATAATAATAACAGTAATAAGTATAGTAATTGTCGTTCTATCGATATTATAAGCATAATATGGCTAATAATATGAGTTAGATTGATAATACTAAGAGTAGTGAGTATAGTAATTCTCGTTCTATCGATCATATAAGCATAATATGACTAATAATATGAGTTAGATTGATAATAATAAGAGTAATAAGTACAGTAATTGTCGTTCTATCGATCATATAAGCATAATATGGCTAATAATATGAGTTAAATTGATAATACTATGAGTAGTGAGTATAGTAATTCTCGTTCTATCGATCATATAAGCATAATATGGCTAATAATATGAGTTAGATTGATAATAATAAGAGTAATGAGTATAGTAATTGTAGTTCTATCGATCATTTAAGCATAATATGGCTAATAATATGAGTTAGATTGATAATAATAACAGTAATAAGTATAGTAATTGTCGTTCTATCGATGTTTAAAGCATAATATGGCTAATAATATGAGTTAGATTGATAATACTAAGAGTAGTGAGTATAGTATATCTCGTTCTATCGATCATATAAGCATAATATGACTAATAATATGAGTTAAATTGATAATACTAAGAGTAGTGAGTATAGTAATTCTCGTTCTATCGATCATATAAGCATAATATGGCTAATAATATGAGTTAGATTGATAACAATAAGAGTAATAAGTATAGTAATTGTCGTTCTATCGATCATATAAGCATAATATGGCTAATAATATGAGTTAGATTGATAACAATAAGAGTAATAAGTATAGTAATTGTCGTTCTATCGATCATATAAGCATAATATGGCTAATAATATGAGTTAGATTGATAATAATAAGAGTAATAAGTATAGTAATTGTCGTTCAATCGATCATATAAGCATAATATGGCTAATAATATGAGTTAAATTGATAATACTAAGAGTAGTGAGTATAGTAATTCTCGTTCTATCGATCATATAAGCATAATATGGCTAATAATATGAGTTAAATTGATAATACTAAGAGTAGTGAGTATAGTAATTCTCGTTCTATCGATCATATAAGCATAATATGGCTAATAATATGAGTTAGATTGATAATAATAAGAGTAATGAGTATAGTAATTGTAGTTCTATCGATCATTTAAGCATAATATGGTTAATAATATGAGTTAGATTCATAATAATAAGAGTAATAGGTATAGCAAATGTCGTGCGATCGATCATATCTGCATAATATGGTTAATAATATGAGTTAGATTGATAATACTAAGAGTAGTGAGTATAGTAATTCTCGTTCTATCGATCATATAAGCATAATATGGCTAATAATATGAGTTAGATTGATAACAATAAGAGTAATAAGTATAGTAATTGTCGTTCTATCGATCATATAAGCATAATATGGCTAATAATATGAGTTAGATTGATAACAATAAGAGTAATAAGTATAGTAATTGTCGTTCTATCGATCATATAAGCATAATATGGCTAATAATATGAGTTAGATTGATAATAATAAGAGTAATAAGTATAGTAATTGTCGTTCAATCGATCATATAAGCATAATATGGCTAATAATATGAGTTAAATTGATAATACTAAGAGTAGTGAGTATAGTAATTCTCGTTCTATCGATCATATAAGCATAATATGGCTAATAATATGAGTTAGATTGATAATAATAAGAGTAATGAGTATAGTAATTGTAGTTCTATCGATCATTTAAGCATAATATGGTTAATAATATGAGTTAGATTCATAATAATAAGAGTAATAGGTATAGCAAATGTCGTGCGATCGATCATATCTGCATAATATGGTTAATAATATGAGTTAGATTGATAATAATAAGAGTAATGAGTATAGTAATTGTAGTTCTATCGATCATTTAAGCATAATATGGCTATTAATATGAGTTAGATTGATAATAATAACAGTAATAAGTATAGTAATTGTCGTTCTATCGATATTATAAGCATAATATGGCTAATAATATGAGTTAGATTGATAATACTAAGAGTAGTGAGTATAGTAATTCCCGTTCTATCGATCATATAAGCATAATATGGCTAATAATATGAGTTAGATTGATAATAATAACAGTAATAAGTATAGTAATTGTCGTTCTATCGATATTTTAAGCATAATATGCCTAATAATATGTGTTAGATTGATAATACTAAGAGTAGTGAGTACAGTAATTCTCGTTCTATCGATCATATAAGCATAATATGGCTAATAATATGAGTTAGATTGATAATAATAAGAGTAATAAGTATAGTAATTGTCGTTCTATCGATAATATAAGCATAATATGGCTAATAATATGAGTTAGATTGATAATACTAAGAGTAGTGAGTATAGTAATTCTCGTTCTATCGATCATATAAGCATAATATGGCTAATAATATGAGTTAGATTGATAATAATAAGAGTAATAAGTATAGTAATTGTCGTTCTATCGATCATATAAGCATAATATGGCTAATAATATGAGTTAAATTGATAATACAAAGAGTAGTGAGTATAGTAATTCTCGTTCTATCGATCATATAAGCATAATATGGCTAATAATATGAGTTAGATTGATAATAATAAGAGTAATGAGTATAGTAATTGTAATTCTATCGATCATTTAAGCATAATATGGTTAATAATATGAGTTAGATTCATAATAATAAGAGTAATAGGTATAGCAAATGTCGTGCGATCGATCATATCTGCATAATATGGTTAATAATATGAGTTAGATTGATAATAATAAGAGTAATAAGTATAGTAATTGTCGTTCTATCGATCATATAAGCATAATATGGTTAATAATATGAGTTAGATTGATAATAATAAGAGTAATAAGTAGAGTAATTGTCGTTCTATCGATAATATAAGCATAATATGGCTAATAATATGAGTTAGATTGATAATACTAAGAGTAGTGAGTATAGTAATTCTCGTTCTATCGATCATATAAGCATAATATGGCTAATAATATGAGTTAGATTGATAACAATAAGAGTAATAAGTATAGTAATTGTCGTTCTATCGATCATATAAGCATAATATGGCTAATAATATGAGTTAGATTGATAATAATAAGAGTAATAAGTATAGTAATTGTCGTTCAATCAATCATATAAGCATAATATGGCTAATAATATGAGTTAAATTGATAATACTAAGAGTAGTGAGTATAGTAATTCTCGTTCTATCGATCATATAAGCATAATATGGCTAATAATATGAGTTAGATTGATAATAATAAGAGTAATGAGTATAGTAATTGTAGTTCTATCGATCATTTAAGCATAATATGGCTAAAAATATGAGTTAGATTGATAATAATAACAGTAATAAGTATAGTAATTGTCGTTCTATCGATATTATAAGCATAATATGGCTAATAATATGAGTTAGATTGATAATACTAAGAGTAGTGAGTATAGTAATTCTCGTTCTATCGATCATATAAGCATAATATGGCTAATAATATGAGTTAGATTGATAATAATAAGAGTAATAAGTATAGTAATTGTCGTTCAATCGATCATATAAGCATAATATGGCTAATAATATGAGTTAAATTGATAATACTAAGAGTAGTGAGTATAGTAATTCTCGTTCTATCGATCATATAAGCATAATATGGCTAATAATATGAGTTAGATTGATAATAATAAGAGTAATGAGTATAGTAATTGTAGTTCTATCGATCATTTAAGCATAATATGGTTAATAATATGAGTTAGATTCATAATAATAAGAGTAATAGGTATAGCAAATGTCGTGCGATCGATCATATCTGCATAATATGGTTAATAATATGAGTTAGATTGATAATAATAAGAGTAATAAGTATAGTAATTGTCGTTCTATCGATCATATAAGCATAATATGGTTAATAATATGAGTTAGATTGATAATAATAAGAGTAATAAGTAGAGTAATTGTCGTTCTATCGATAATATAAGCATAATATGGCTAATAATATGAGTTAGATTGATAATACTAAGAGTAGTGAGTATAGTAATTCTCGTTCTATCGATCATATAAGCATAATATGGCTAATAATATGAGTTAGATTGATAATACTAAGAGAAGTGAGTATAGTAATTCCCGTTCTATCGATCATATAAGCATAATATGGCTAATAATATGAGTTAGATTGATAATAATAACAGTAATAAGTATAGTAATTGTCGTTCTATCGATATTTTAAGCATAATATGGCTAATAATATGAGTTAGATTGATAATACTAAGAGTAGTGAGTATAGTAATTCTCGTTCAATCGATCATATAAGCATAATATGGCTAATAATATGAGTTAGATTGATAATAATAAGAGTAATAAGTATAGTAATTGTCGTTCTATCGATAATATAAGCATAATATGGCTAATAATATGAGTTAGATTGATAATACTAAGAGCAGTGACTATAGTAATTCTCGTTCTATCGATCATATAAGCATAATATGGTTAATAATATGAGTTAGATTGATAATAATAAGAGTAATAAGTATAGTAATTGTCGTTCAATCGATCATATAAGCATAATATGGCTAATAATATGAGTTAAATTGATAACAATAACAGTAATAAGTATAGTAATTGTCGTTCTATCGATATTTTAAGCATAATATGGCTAATAATATGAGTTAGATTGATAATACTAAGAGTAGTGAGTATAGTAATTCTCGTTCTATCGATCATATAAGCATAATATGGCTAATAATATGAGTTAGATTGATAATAATAAGAGTAATAAGTATAGTAATTGTCGTTCTATCGATAATATAAGCATAATATGGCTAGTAATATGAGTTAGATTGATAATACTAAGAGTAGTGAGTATAGTAATTCTCGTTCTATCGATCATATAAGCATAATATGGCTAATAATATGAGTTAGATTGATAATAATAAGAGTAATAAGTATAGTAATTGTCGTTCAATCGATCATATAAGCATAATATGGCTAATAATATGAGTTAAATTGATAATACTAAGAGTAGTGAGTATAGTAATTCTCGTTCTATCGATCATATAAGCATAATATGGCTAATAATATGAGTTAGATTGATAATAATAAGAGTAATGAGTATAGTAATTGTAGTTCTATCGATCATTTAAGCATAATATGGTTAATAATATGAGTTAGATTCATAATAATAAGAGTAATAGGTATAGCAAATGTCGTGCGATCGATCATATCTGCATAATATGGTTAATAATATGAGTTAGATTGATAATAATAAGAGTAATAAGTATAGTAATTGTCGTTCTATCGATCATATAAGCATAATATGGCTAATAATATGAGTTAGATTGATAATAATAAGAGTAATAAGTATAGTAATTGTCGTTCAATCGATCATATAAGCATAATATGGCTAATAATATGAGTTAAATTGATAATACTAAGAATAGTGAGTATAGTAATTCTCGTTCTATCGATCATATAAGCATAATATGGCTAATAATATGAGTTAGATTGATAATAATAAGAGTAATGAGTATAGTAATTGTAGTTCTATCGATCATTTAAGCATGATATGGCTATTAATATGAGTTAGATTGATAATAATAACAGTAATAAGTATAGTAATTGTCGTTCTATCGATATTATAAGCATAATATGGCTAATAATATGAGTTAGATTGATAATACTAAGAGTAGTGAGTATAGTAATTCTCGTTCTATCGATCATATAAGCATAATATGACTAATAATATGAGTTAGATTGATAATAATAAGAGTAATAAGTACAGTAATTGTAGTTCTATCGATCATTTAAGCATAATATGGTTAATAATATGAGTTAGATTCATAATAATAAGAGTAATAGGTATAGCAAATGTCGTGCGATCGATCATATCTGCACAATATGGTTAATAATATGAGTTAGATTGATAATAATAAGAGTAATAAGTATAGTAATTGTCGTTCTATCGATCATATAAGCATAATATGGTTAATAATATGAGTTAGATTGATAATAATAAGAGTAATAAGTAGAGTAATTGTCGTTCTATCGATAATATAAGCATAATATGGCTAATAATATGAGTTAGATTGATAATACTAAGAGTAGTGAGTATAGTAATTCTCGTTCTATCGATCATATAAGCATAATATGGCTAATAATATGAGTTAGATTGATAACAATAAGAGTAATAAGTATAGTAATTCTCGTTCTATCGATCATATAAGCATAATATGGCTAATAATATGAGTTAGATTGATAATAATAAGAGTAATAAGTATAGTAATTGTCGTTCAATCAATCATATAAGCATAATATGGCTAATAATATGAGTTAAATTGATAATACTAAGAGTAGTGAGTATAGTAATTCTCGTTCTATCGATCATATAAGCATAATATGGCTAATAATATGAGTTAGATTGATAATAATAAGAGTAATGAGTATAGTAATTGTAGTTCTATCGATCATTTAAGCATAATATGGCTAAAAATACGAGTTAGATTGATAATAATAACAGTAATAAGTATAGTAATTGTCGTTCTATCGATATTATAAGCATAATATGGCTAATAATATGAGTTAGATTGATAATACTAAGAGTAGTGAGTATAGTAATTCTCGTTCTATCGATCATATAAGCATAATATGACTAATAATATGAGTTAGATTGATAATAATAAGAGTAATAAGTACAGTAATTGTAGTTCTATCGATCATATAAGCATAATATGGTTAATAATATGAGTTAGATTGATAATAATAAGAGTAATAAGTAGAGTAATTGTCGTTCTATCGATAATATAAGCATAATATGGCTAATAATATTAGTTAGATTGATAATACTAAGAGTAGTGAGTATAGTAATTCTCGTTCTATCGATCATATAAGCATAATATGGCTAATAATATGAGTTAGATTGATAACAATAAGAGTAATAAGTATAGTAATTGTCGTTCTATCGATCATATAAGCATAATATGGCTAATAATATGAGTTAGATTGATAATAATAAGAGTAATAAGTATAGTAATTGTCGTTCAATCAATCATATAAGCATAATATGGCTAATAATATGAGTTAAATTGATAATACTAAGAGTAGTGAGTATAGTAATTCTCGTTCTATCGATCATATAAGCATAATATGGCTAATAATATGAGTTAGATTGATAATAATAAGAGTAATGGGTATAGTAATTGTAGTTCTATCGATCATTTAAGCCTAATATGGCTAAAAATATGAGTTAGATTGATAATAATAACAGTAATAAGTATAGTAATTGTCGTTCTATCGATATTATAAGCATAATATGGCTAATAATATGAGTTAGATTGATAATACTAAGAGTAGTGAGTATAGTAATTCTCGTTCTATCGATCATATAAGCATAATATGACTAATAATATGAGTTAGATTGATAATAATAAGAGTAATAAGTACAGTAATTGTCGTTCTATCGATCATATAAGCATAATATGGCTAATAATATGAGTTAAATTGATAATACTAAGAGTAGTGAGTATAGTAATTCTCGTTCTATCGATCATATAAGCATAATATGGCTAATAATATGAGTTAGATTGATAATAATAAGAGTAATGAGTATAGTAATTGTAGTTCTATCGATCATTTAAGCATAATATGGCTAATAATATGAGTTAGATTGATAATAATAACAGTAATAAGTATAGTAATTGTCGTTCTATCGATGTTTAAAGCATAATATGGCTAATAATATGAGTTAGATTGATAATACTAAGAGTAGTGAGTATAGTATATCTCGTTCTATCGATCATATAAGCATAATATGACTAATAATATGAGTTAAATTGATAATACTAAGAGTAGTGAGTATAGTAATTCTCGTTCTATCGATCATATAAGCATAATATGGCTAATAATATGAGTTAGATTGATAATAATAAGAGTAATAAGTAGAGTAATTGTCGTTCTATCGATCATATAAGCATAATATGGCTAATAATATGAGTTAGATTGATAATAATAAGAGTAATAAGTATAGTAATTGTCGTTCAATCAATCATATAAGCATAATATGGCTAATAATATGAGTTAAATTGATAATACTAAGAGTAGTGAGTATAGTAATTCTCGTTCTATCGATCATATAAGCATAATATGGCTAATAATATGAGTTAGATTGATAATAATAAGAGTAATGAGTATAGTAATTGTAGTTCTATCGATCATTTAAGCATAATATGGCTAAAAATATGAGTTAGATTGATAATAATAACAGTAATAAGTATAGTAATTGTCGTTCTATCGATATTATAAGCATAATATGGCTAATAATATGAGTTAGATTGATAATACTAAGAGTAGTGAGTATAGTAATTCTCGTTCTATCGATCATATAAGCATAATATGGCTAATAATATGAGTTAGATTGATAATAATAAGAGTAATAAGTATAGTAATTGTCGTTCAATCGATCATATAAGCATAATATGGCTAATAATATGAGTTAAATTGATAATACTAAGAGTAGTGAGTATAGTAATTCTCGTTCTATCGATCATATAAGCATAATATGGCTAATAATATGAGTTAGATTGATAATAATAAGAGTAATGAGTATAGTAATTGTAGTTCTATCGATCATTTAAGCATAATATGGTTAATAATATGAGTTAGATTCATAATAATAAGAGTAATAGGTATAGCAAATGTCGTGCGATCGATCATATCTGCATAATATGGTTAATAATATGAGTTAGATTGATAATAATAAGAGTAATAAGTATAGTAATTGTCGTTCTATCGATCATATAAGCATAATATGGTTAATAATATGAGTTAGATTGATAATAATAAGAGTAATAAGTAGAGTAATTGTCGTTCTATCGATAATATAAGCATAATATGGCTAATAATATGAGTTAGATTGATAATACTAAGAGTAGTGAGTATAGTAATTCTCGTTCTATCGATCATATAAGCATAATATGGCTAATAATATGAGTTAGATTGATAATACTAAGAGAAGTGAGTATAGTAATTCCCGTTCTATCGATCATATAAGCATAATATGGCTAATAATATGAGTTAGATTGATAATAATAACAGTAATAAGTATAGTAATTGTCGTTCTATCGATATTTTAAGCATAATATGGCTAATAATATGAGTTAGATTGATAATACTAAGAGTAGTGAGTATAGTAATTCTCGTTCTATCGATCATATAAGCATAATATGGCTAATAATATGAGTTAGATTGATAATAATAAGAGTAATAAGTATAGTAATTGTCGTTCAATCGATCATATAAGCATAATATGGCTAATAATATGAGTTAAATTGATAACAATAACAGTAATAAGTATAGTAATTGTCGTTCTATCGATATTTTAAGCATAATATGGCTAATAATATGAGTTAGATTGATAATACTAAGAGTAGTGAGTATAGTAATTCTCGTTCTATCGATCATATAAGCATAATATGGCTAATAATATGAGTTAGATTGATAATAATAAGAGTAATAAGTATAGTAATTGTCGTTCTATCGATAATATAAGCATAATATGGCTAGTAATATGAGTTAGATTGATAATACTAAGAGTAGTGAGTATAGTAATTCTCGTTCTATCGATCATATAAGCATAATATGGCTAATAATATGAGTTAGATTGATAATAATAAGAGTAATAAGTATAGTAATTGTCGTTCAATCGATCATATAAGCATAATATGGCTAATAATATGAGTTAAATTGATAATACTAAGAGTAGTGAGTATAGTAATTCTCGTTCTATCGATCATATAAGCATAATATGGCTAATAATATGAGTTAGATTGATAATAATAAGAGTAATGAGTATAGTAATTGTAGTTCTATCGATCATTTAAGCATAATATGGTTAATAATATGAGTTAGATTCATAATAATAAGAGTAATAGGTATAGCAAATGTCGTGCGATCGATCATATCTGCATAATATGGTTAATAATATGAGTTAGATTGATAATAATAAGAGTAATAAGTATAGTAATTGTCGTTCTATCGATCATATAAGCATAATATGGTTAATAATATGAGTTAGATTGATAATAATAAGAGTAATAAGTAGAGTAATTGTCGTTCTATCGATAATATAAGCATAATATGGCTAATAATATGAGTTAGATTGATAATACTAAGAGTAGTGAGTATAGTAATTGTCGTTCTATCGATCATATAAGCATAATATGGCTAATAATATGAGTTAGATTGATAACAATAAGAGTAATAAGTATAGTAATTGTCGTTCTATCGATCATATAAGCATAATATGGCTAATAATATGAGTTAGATTGATAATAATAAGAGTAATAAGTATAGTAATTGTCGTTCAATCAATCATATAAGCATAATATGGCTAATAATATGAGTTAGATTGATAATAATAACAGTAATAAGTATAGTAATTGTCGTTCTATCGATATTTTAAGCATAATATGGCTAATAATATGAGTTAGATTGATAATACTAAGAGTAGTGAGTATAGTAATTCTCGTTCTATCGATCATATAAGCATAATATGGCTAATAATATAAGTTAGATTGATAATAATAAGAGTAATAAGTATAGTAATTGTCGTTCTATCGATCATATAAGCATAATATGGCTAATAATATGAGTTAGATTGATAATAATAAGAGTAATAAGTATAGTAATTGTCGTTCAATCAATCATATAAGCATAATATGGCTAATAATATGAGTTAGATTGATAATAATAACAGTAATAAGTATAGTAATTATCGTTCTATCGATATTTTAAGCATAATATGGCTAATAATATGAGTTAGATTGATAATACTAAGAGTAGTGAGTATAGTAATTCTCGTTCTATCGATCATATAAGCATAATATGGCTAATAATATGAGTTAGATTGATAATAATAAGAGTAATGAGTATAGTAATTGTAGTTCTATCGATCATTTAAGCATAATATGGCTAATAATATGAGTTAGATTGATAATAATAACAGTAATAAGTATAGTAATTGTCGTTCTATCGATATTTAAAGCATAATATGGCTAATAATATGAGTTAGATTGATAATACTAAGAGTAGTGAGTATAGTATATCTCGTTCGATCGATCATATAAGCATAATATGACTAATAATATGAGTTAGATTGATAATAATAAGAGTAATAAGTATAGTAATTGTCGTTCTATCGATCATATAAGCATAATATGGCTAATAATATGAGTTAGATTGATAATACTAAGAGTAGTGAGTATAGTAATTCTCGTTCTATCGATCATATAAGCATAATATGGCTAATAATATGAGTTAGATTGATAATAATAAGAGTAATAAGTATAGTAATTGTCGTTCAATCGATCATATAAGCATAATATGGCTAATAATATGAGTTAAATTGATAATACTAAGAGTAGTGAGTATAGTAATTCTCGTTCTATCGATCATATAAGCATAATATGGCTAATAATATGAGTTAGATTGATAATACTAAGAGTAGTGAGTATAGTAATTCTCGTTCTATCGATCATATAAGCATAATATGGCTAATAATATGAGTTAAATTGATAATACTAAGAGTAGTGAGTATAGTAATTCTCGTTCTATCGATCATATAAGCATAATATGGCTAATAATATGAGTTAGATTGATAATAATAAGAGTAATGAGTATAGTAATTGTAGTTCTATCGATCATTTAAGCATAATATGGCTATTAATATGAGTTAGATTGATAATAATAACAGTAATAAGTATAGTAATTGTCGTTCTATCGATATTATAAGCATAATATGGCTAATAATATGAGTTAGATTGATAATACTAAGAGTAGTGGGTATAGTAATTCCCGTTCTATCGATCATATAAGCATAATATGGCTAATAATATGAGTTAGATTGATAATAATAACAGTAATAAGTATAGTAATTGTCGTTCTATCGATATTTTAAGCATAATATGGCTAATAATATGAGTTAGATTGATAATACTAAGAGTAGTGAGTATAGTAATTCTCGTTCTATCGATCATATAAGCATAATATGGCTAATAATATGAGTTAGATTGATAATAATAAGAGTAATAAGTATAGTAATTGTCGTTCTATCGATCATATAAGCATAATATGGCTAATAATATGAGTTAGATTGATAATACTAAGAGTAGTGAGTATATTAATTCTCGTTCTATCGATCATATAGGCATAATATGGCTAATAATATGAGTTAGATTGATAATAACAAGAGTAATAAGTACAGTAATTGTCGTTCTATCGATCATATAAGCATAATAAGGCTAATAATATGAGTTAGATTGATAATAATAACAGTAATAAGTATAGTAATTGTCGTTCTATCGATATTTAAAGCATAATATGGCTAATAATATGAGTTAGATTGATAATACTAAGAGTAGTGAGTATAGTAATTCTCGTTCTATCGATCATATCAGCATAATATGACTAATAATATGAGTTAGATTGATAATAATAAGAGTAATAAGTATAGTAATTGTCGTTCTATCGATCATATAAGCATAATATGGCTAATAATATGAGTTAGATTGATAATAATAAGAGTAATAAGTATAGTAATTGTCGTTCTATCAATCATTTAAGCATAATATGTCTAATAATACGAGTTAGATTGATAATAAATAACAGTAATAAGTATAGTAATTGTCGTTCTATCGATAATATAAGCATAATATGGCTAATAATATGAGTTAGATTGATAATACTAAGAGTAGTGAGTATAGTAATTCTCGTTCTATCGATCATATAAGCATAATATGGCTAATAATATGAGTTAGATTGATGACAATAAGAGTAATAAGTATAGTAATTGTCGTTCTATCGATCATATAAGCATAATATGGCTAATAATATGAGTTAGATTGATAATAATAAGAGTAATAAGTATAGTAATTGTCGTTCAATCGATCATATAAGCATAATATGGCTAATAATATGAGTTAAATTGATAATACTAAGAATAGTGAGTATAGTAATTCTCGTTCTATCGATCATATAAGCATAATATGGCTAATAATATGAGTTAGATTGATAATAATAAGAGTAATAAGTATAGTAATTGTCGTTCTATCGATCATATAAGCATAATATGGCTAATAATATGAGTTAGATTGATAATACTAAGAGTAGTGAGTATATTAATTCTCGTTCTATCGATCATATAGGCATAATATGGCTAATAATATGAGTTAGATTGATAATAACAAGAGTAATAAGTACAGTAATTGTCGTTCTATCGATCATATAAGCATAATAAGGCTAATAATATGAGTTAGATTGATAATAATAACAGTAATAAGTATAGTAATTGTCGTTCTATCGATATTTAAAGCATAATATGGCTAATAATATGAGTTAGATTGATAATACTAAGAGTAGTGAGTATAGTAATTCTCGTTCTATCGATCATATCAGCATAATATGACTAATAATATGAGTTAGATTGATAATAATAAGAGTAATAAGTATAGTAATTGTCGTTCTATCGATCATATAAGCATAATATGGCTAATAATATGAGTTAGATTGATAATAATAAGAGTAATAAGTATAGTAATTGTCGTTCTATCAATCATTTAAGCATAATATGTCTAATAATACGAGTTAGATTGATAATAAATAACAGTAATAAGTATAGTAATTGTCGTTCTATCGATAATATAAGCATAATATGGCTAATAATATGAGTTAGATTGATAATACTAAGAGTAGTGAGTATAGTAATTCTCGTTCTATCGATCATATAAGCATAATATGGCTAATAATATGAGTTAGATTGATGACAATAAGAGTAATAAGTATAGTAATTGTCGTTCTATCGATCATATAAGCATAATATGGCTAATAATATGAGTTAGATTGATAATAATAAGAGTAATAAGTACAGTAATTGTCGTTCAATCGATCATATAAGCATAATATGGCTAATAATATGAGTTAAATTGATAATACTAAGAATAGTGAGTATAGTAATTCTCGTTCTATCGATCATATAAGCATAATATGGCTAATAATATGAGTTAGATTGATAATAATAAGAGTAATGAGTATAGTAATTGTAGTTCTATCGATCATTTAAGCATGATATGGCTATTAATATGAGTTAGATTGATAATAATAACAGTAATAAGTATAGTAATTGTCGTTCTATCGATATTATAAGCATAATATGGCTAATAATATGAGTTAGATTGATAATACTAAGAGTAGTGAGTATAGTAATTCTCGTTCTATCGATCATATAAGCATAATATGACTAATAATATGAGTTAGATTGATAATAATAAGAGTAATAAGTACAGTAATTGTAGTTCTATCGATCATTTAAGCATAATATGGTTAATAATATGAGTTAGATTCATAATAATAAGAGTAATAGGTATAGCAAATGTCGTGCGATCGATCATATCTGCACAATATGGTTAATAATATGAGTTAGATTGATAATAATAAGAGTAATAAGTATAGTAATTGTCGTTCTATCGATCATATAAGCATAATATGGTTAATAATATGAGTTAGATTGATAATAATAAGAGTAATAAGTAGAGTAATTGTCGTTCTATCGATAATATAAGCATAATATGGCTAATAATATGAGTTAGATTGATAATACTAAGAGTAGTGAGTATAGTAATTCTCGTTCTATCGATCATATAAGCATAATATGGCTAATAATATGAGTTAGATTGATAACAATAAGAGTAATAAGTATAGTAATTCTCGTTCTATCGATCATATAAGCATAATATGGCTAATAATATGAGTTAGATTGATAATAATAAGAGTAATAAGTATAGTAATTGTCGTTCAATCAATCATATAAGCATAATATGGCTAATAATATGAGTTAAATTGATAATACTAAGAGTAGTGAGTATAGTAATTCTCGTTCTATCGATCATATAAGCATAATATGGCTAATAATATGAGTTAGATTGATAATAATAAGAGTAATGAGTATAGTAATTGTAGTTCTATCGATCATTTAAGCATAATATGGCTAAAAATACGAGTTAGATTGATAATAATAACAGTAATAAGTATAGTAATTGTCGTTCTATCGATATTATAAGCATAATATGGCTAATAATATGAGTTAGATTGATAATACTAAGAGTAGTGAGTATAGTAATTCTCGTTCTATCGATCATATAAGCATAATATGACTAATAATATGAGTTAGATTGATAATAATAAGAGTAATAAGTACAGTAATTGTAGTTCTATCGATCATATAAGCATAATATGGTTAATAATATGAGTTAGATTGATAATAATAAGAGTAATAAGTAGAGTAATTGTCGTTCTATCGATAATATAAGCATAATATGGCTAATAATATTAGTTAGATTGATAATACTAAGAGTAGTGAGTATAGTAATTCTCGTTCTATCGATCATATAAGCATAATATGGCTAATAATATGAGTTAGATTGATAACAATAAGAGTAATAAGTATAGTAATTGTCGTTCTATCGATCATATAAGCATAATATGGCTAATAATATGAGTTAGATTGATAATAATAAGAGTAATAAGTATAGTAATTGTCGTTCAATCAATCATATAAGCATAATATGGCTAATAATATGAGTTAAATTGATAATACTAAGAGTAGTGAGTATAGTAATTCTCGTTCTATCGATCATATAAGCATAATATGGCTAATAATATGAGTTAGATTGATAATAATAAGAGTAATGGGTATAGTAATTGTAGTTCTATCGATCATTTAAGCCTAATATGGCTAAAAATATGAGTTAGATTGATAATAATAACAGTAATAAGTATAGTAATTGTCGTTCTATCGATATTATAAGCATAATATGGCTAATAATATGAGTTAGATTGATAATACTAAGAGTAGTGAGTATAGTAATTCTCGTTCTATCGATCATATAAGCATAATATGACTAATAATATGAGTTAGATTGATAATAATAAGAGTAATAAGTACAGTAATTGTCGTTCTATCGATCATATAAGCATAATATGGCTAATAATATGAGTTAAATTGATAATACTAAGAGTAGTGAGTATAGTAATTCTCGTTCTATCGATCATATAAGCATAATATGGCTAATAATATGAGTTAGATTGATAATAATAAGAGTAATGAGTATAGTAATTGTAGTTCTATCGATCATTTAAGCATAATATGGCTAATAATATGAGTTAGATTGATAATAATAACAGTAATAAGTATAGTAATTGTCGTTCTATCGATGTTTAAAGCATAATATGGCTAATAATATGAGTTAGATTGATAATACTAAGAGTAGTGAGTATAGTATATCTCGTTCTATCGATCATATAAGCATAATATGACTAATAATATGAGTTAAATTGATAATACTAAGAGTAGTGAGTATAGTAATTCTCGTTCTATCGATCATATAAGCATAATATGGCTAATAATATGAGTTAGATTGATAATAATAAGAGTAATAAGTAGAGTAATTGTCGTTCTATCGATCATATAAGCATAATATGGCTAATAATATGAGTTAGATTGATAATACTAAGAGTAGTGAGTATAGTAATTCTCGTTCTATCGATCATATAAGCATAATATGGCTAATAATATAGGTTAGATTGATAATAATAAGAGTAATAAGTATAGTAATTGTCGTTCAATCGATCATATAAGCATAATATGGCTAATAATATGAGTTAAATTGATAATACTAAGAGTAGTGAGTATAGTAATTCTCGTTCTATCGATCATATAAGCATAATATGGCTAATAATATGAGTTAGATTGATAATAATAAGAGTAATGAGTATAGTAATTGTAGTTCTATCGATCATTTAAGCATAATATGGTTAATAATATGAGTTAGATTCATAATAATAAGAGTAATAGGTATAGCAAATGTCGTGCGATCGATCATATCTGCATAATATGGTTAATAATATGAGTTAGATTGATAATACTAAGAGTAGTGAGTATAGTAATTCTCGTTCTATCGATCATATAAGCATAATATGGCTAATAATATGAGTTAGATTGATAACAATAAGAGTAATAAGTATAGTAATTGTCGTTCTATCGATCATATAAGCATAATATGGCTAATAATATGAGTTAGATTGATAACAATAAGAGTAATAAGTATAGTAATTGTCGTTCTATCGATCATATAAGCATAATATGGCTAATAATATGAGTTAGATTGATAATAATAAGAGTAATAAGTATAGTAATTGTCGTTCAATCGATCATATAAGCATAATATGGCTAATAATATGAGTTAAATTGATAATACTAAGAGTAGTGAGTATAGTAATTCTCGTTCTATCGATCATATAAGCATAATATGGCTAATAATATGAGTTAGATTGATAATAATAAGAGTAATGAGTATAGTAATTGTAGTTCTATCGATCATTTAAGCATAATATGGTTAATAATATGAGTTAGATTCATAATAATAAGAGTAATAGGTATAGCAAATGTCGTGCGATCGATCATATCTGCATAATATGGTTAATAATATGAGTTAGAATGATAATAATAAGAGTAATGAGTATAGTAATTGTAGTTCTATCGATCATTTAAGCATAATATGGCTATTAATATGAGTTAGATTGATAATAATAACAGTAATAAGTATAGTAATTGTCGTTCTATCGATATTATAAGCATAATATGGCTAATAATATGAGTTAGATTGATAATACTAAGAGTAGTGAGTATAGTAATTCCCGTTCTATCGATCATATAAGCATAATATGGCTAATAATATGAGTTAGATTGATAATAATAACAGTAATAAGTATAGTAATTGTCGTTCTATCGATCATATAAGCATAATATGGCTAATAATATGAGTTAGATTGATAATAATAAGAGTAATAAGTATAGTAATTGTCGTTCAATCAATCATATAAGCATAATATGGCTAATAATATGAGTTAAATTGATAATACTAAGAGTAGTGAGTATAGTAATTCTCGTTCTATCGATCATATAAGCATAATATGGCTAATAATATGAGTTAGATTGATAATAATAAGAGTAATGAGTATAGTAATTGTAGTTCTATCGATCATTTAAGCATAATATGGCTAAAAATATGAGTTAGATTGATAATAATAACAGTAATAAGTATAGTAATTGTCGTTCTATCGATATTATAAGCATAATATGGCTAATAATATGAGTTAGATTGATAATACTATGAGTAGTGAGTATAGTAATTCTCGTTCTATCGATCATATAAGCATAATATGGCTAATAATATGAGTTAGATTGATAATAATAAGAGTAATAAGTATAGTAATTGTCGTTCAATCGATCATATAAGCATAATATGGCTAATAATATGAGTTAAATTGATAATACTAAGAGTAGTGAGTATAGTAATTCTCGTTCTATCGATCATATAAGCATAATATGGCTAATAATATGAGTTAGATTGATAATAATAAGAGTAATGAGTATAGTAATTGTAGTTCTATCGATCATTTAAGCATAATATGGTTAATAATATGAGTTAGATTCATAATAATAAGAGTAATAGGTATAGCAAATGTCGTGCGATCGATCATATCTGCATAATATGGTTAATAATATGAGTTAGATTGATAATAATAAGAGTAATAAGTATAGTAATTGTCGTTCTATCGATCATATAAGCATAATATGGTTAATAATATGAGTTAGATTGATAATAATAAGAGTAATAAGTAGAGTAATTGTCGTTCTATCGATAATATAAGCATAATATGGCTAATAATATGAGTTAGATTGATAATACTAAGAGTAGTGAGTATAGTAATTCTCGTTCTATCGATCATATAAGCATAATATGGCTAATAATATGAGTTAGATTGATAATACTAAGAGAAGTGAGTATAGTAATTCCCGTTCTATCGATCATATAAGCATAATATGGCTAATAATATGAGTTAGATTGATAATAATAACAGTAATAAGTATAGTAATTGTCGTTCTATCGATATTTTAAGCATAATATGGCTAATAATATGAGTTAGATTGATAATACTAAGAGTAGTGAGTATAGTAATTCTCGTTCTATCGATCATATAAGCATAATATGGCTAATAATATGAGTTAGATTGATAATAATAAGAGTAATAAGTATAGTAATTGTCGTTCTATCGATAATATAAGCATAATATGGCTAATAATATGAGTTAGATTGATAATACTAAGAGCAGTGAGTATAGTAATTCTCGTTCTATCGATCATATAAGCATAATATGGTTAATAATATGAGTTAGATTGATAATAATAAGAGTAATAAGTATAGTAATTGTCGTTCAATCGATCATATAAGCATAATATGGCTAATAATATGAGTTAAATTGATAACAATAACAGTAATAAGTATAGTAATTGTCGTTCTATCGATATTTTAAGCATAATATGGCTAATAATATGAGTTAGATTGATAATACTAAGAGTAGTGAGTATAGTAATTCTCGTTCTATCGATCATATAAGCATAATATGGCTAATAATATGAGTTAGATTGATAATAATAAGAGTAATAAGTATAGTAATTGTCGTTCTATCGATAATATAAGCATAATATGGCTAGTAATATGAGTTAGATTGATAATACTAAGAGTAGTGAGTATAGTAATTCTCGTTCTATCGATCATATAAGCATAATATGGCTAATAATATGAGTTAGATTGATAATAATAAGAGTAATAAGTATAGTAATTGTCGTTCAATCGATCATATAAGCATAATATGGCTAATAATATGAGTTAAATTGATAATACTAAGAGTAGTGAGTATAGTAATTCTCGTTCTATCGATCATATAAGCATAATATGGCTAATAATATGAGTTAGATTGATAATAATAAGAGTAATGAGTATAGTAATTATCGTTCTATCGATATTTTAAGCATAATATGGCTAATAATATGAGTTAGATTGATAATACTAAGAGTAGTGAGTATAGTATATCTCGTTCGATCGATCATATAAGCATAATATGACTAATAATATGAGTTAGATTGATAATAATAAGAGTAATAAGTATAGTAATTGTCGTTCTATCGATATTATAAGCATAATATGGCTAATAATATGAGTTAGATTGATAACGCTAAGAGTAGTGGGTATAGTAATTCCCGTTCTATCGATCATATAAGCATAATATGGCTAATAATATGAGTTAGATTGATAATAATAACAGTAATAAGTATAGTAATTGTCGTTCTATCGATATTTTAAGCATAATATGGCTAATAATATGAGTTAGATTGATAATACTAAGAGTAGTGAGTATAGTAATTCTCGTTCTATCGATCATATAAGCATAATATGGCTAATAATATGAGTTAGATTGATAATAATAAGAGTAATAAGTATAGTAATTGTCGTTCTATCGATCATATAAGCATAATATGGCTAATAATATGAGTTAGATTGATAATACTAAGAGTAGTGAGTATATTAATTCTCGTTCTATCGATCATATAGGCATAATATGGCTAATAATATGAGTTAGATTGATAATAACAAGAGTAATAAGTACAGTAATTGTCGTTCTATCGATCATATAAGCATAATAAGGCTAATAATATGAGTTAGATTGATAATAATAACAGTAATAAGTATAGTAATTGTCGTTCTATCGATATTTAAAGCATAATATGGCTAATAATATGAGTTAGATTGATAATACTAAGAGTAGTGAGTATAGTAATTCTCGTTCTATCGATCATATCAGCATAATATGACTAATAATATGAGTTAGATTGATAATAATAAGAGTAATAAGTATAGTAATTGTCGTTCTATCGGTCATATAAGCATAATATGGCTAATAATATGAGTTAGATTGATAATAATAAGAGTAATAAGTATAGTAATTGTCGTTCTATCAATCATTTAAGCATAATATGTCTAATAATACGAGTTAGATTGATAATAAATAACAGTAATAAGTATAGTAATTGTCGTTCTATCGATAATATAAGCATAATATGGCTAATAATATGAGTTAGATTGATAATACTAAGAGTAGTGAGTATAGTAATTCTCGTTCTATCGATCATATAAGCATAATATGGCTAATAATATGAGTTAGATTGATGACAATAAGAGTAATAAGTATAGTAATTGTCGTTCTATCGATCATATAAGCATAATATGGCTAATAATATGAGTTAGATTGATAATAATAAGAGTAATAAGTATAGTAATTGTCGTTCAATCGATCATATAAGCATAATATGGCTAATAATATGAGTTAAATTGATAATACTAAGAATAGTGAGTATAGTAATTCTCGTTCTATCGATCATATAAGCATAATATGGCTAATAATATGAGTTAGATTGATAATAATAAGAGTAATGAGTATAGTAATTGTAGTTCTATCGATCATTTAAGCATGATATGGCCATTAATATGAGTTAGATTGATAATAATAACAGTAATAAGTATAGTAATTGTCGTTCTATCGATATTATAAGCATAATATGGCTAATAATATGAGTTAGACTGATAATACTAAGAGTAGTGAGTATAGTAATTCTCGTTCTATCGATCATATAAGCATAATATGACTAATAATATGAGTTAGATTGATAATAATAAGAGTAATAAGTACAGTAATTGTAGTTCTATCGATCATTTAAGCATAATATGGTTAATAATATGAGTTAGATTCATAATAATAAGAGTAATAGGTATAGCAAATGTCGTGCGATCGATCATATCTGCACAATATGGTTAATAATATGAGTTAGATTGATAATAATAAGAGTAATAAGTATAGTAATTGTCGTTCTATCGATCATATAAGCATAATATGGTTAATAATATGAGTTAGATTGATAATAATAAGAGTAATAAGTAGAGTAATTGTCGTTCTATCGATAATATAAGCATAATATGGCTAATAATATGAGTTAGATTGATAATACTAAGAGTAGTGAGTATAGTAATTCTCGTTCTATCGATCATATAAGCATAATATGGCTAATAATATGAGTTAGATTGATAACAATAAGAGTAATAAGTATAGTAATTCTCGTTCTATCGATCATATAAGCATAATATGGCTAATAATATGAGTTAGATTGATAATAATAAGAGTAATAAGTATAGTAATTGTCGTTCAATCAATCATATAAGCATAATATGGCTAATAATATGAGTTAAATTGATAATACTAAGAGTAGTGAGTATAGTAATTCTCGTTCTATCGATCATATAAGCATAATATGGCTAATAATATGAGTTAGATTGATAATAATAAGAGTAATGAGTATAGTAATTGTAGTTCTATCGATCATTTAAGCATAATATGGCTAAAAATACGAGTTAGATTGATAATAATAACAGTAATAAGTATAGTAATTGTCGTTCTATCGATATTATAAGCATAATATGGCTAATAATATGAGTTAGATTGATAATACTAAGAGTAGTGAGTATAGTAATTCTCGTTCTATCGATCATATAAGCATAATATGACTAATAATATGAGTTAGATTGATAATAATAAGAGTAATAAGTACAGTAATTGTCGTTCTATCGATCATATAAGCATAATATGGCTAATAATATGAGTTAAATTGATAATACTAAGAGTAGTGAGTATAGTAATTCTCGTTCTATCGATCATATAAGCATAATATGGCTAATAATATGAGTTAGATTGATAATAATAAGAGTAATGAGTATAGTAATTGTAGTTCTATCGATCATTTAAGCATAATATGGCTAATAATATGAGTTAGATTGATAATAATAACAGTAATAAGTATAGTAATTGTCGTTCTATCGATATTTAAAGCATAATATGGCTAATAATATGAGTTAGATTGATAATACTAAGAGTAGTGAGTATAGTAATTCTCGTTCTATCGATCATATAAGCATAATATGACTAATAATATGAGTTAGATTGATAATAATAAGAGTAATAAGTATAGTAATTGTCGTTCTGTCGATCATGTAAGCATAGTATGGCTAATAATATGAGTTAGATTGATAATACTAAGAGTAGTGAGTATAGTAATTCTCGTTCTATCGATCATATAAGCATAATATGGCTAATAATATGAGTTAGATTGATAATGATAAGAGTAATAAGTATAGTAATTGTCGTTCAATCGATCATATAAGCATAATATGGCTAATAATATGAGTTAAATTGATAATACTAAGAGTAGTGAGTATAGTAATTCTCGTTCTATCGATCATATAAGCATAATATGGCTAATAATATGGGTTAGATTGATAATAATAAGAGTAATGAGTATAGTAATTGTAGTTCTATCGATCATTTAAGCATAATATGGTTAATAATATGAGTTAGATTCATAATAATAAGAGTAATAGGTATAGCAAATGTCGTGCGATCGATCATATCTGCATAATATGGTTAATAATATGAGTTAGATTGATAATAATAAGAGTAATAAGTATAGTAATTGTCGTTCTATCGATCATATAAGCATAATATGGTTAATAATATGAGTTAGATTGATAACAATAAGAGTAATAAGTATAGTAATTGTCGTTCTATCGATCATATAAGCATAATATGGCTAATAATATGAGTTAGATTGATAATAATAAGAGTAATAAGAATAGTAATTGTCGTTCAATCGATCATATAAGCATAATATGGCTAATAATATGAGTTAAATTGATAATACTAAGAGTAGTGAGTATAGTAATTCTCGTTCTATCGATCACATAAGCATAATATGGCTAATAATATGAGTTAGATTGATAATAATAAGAGTAATGAGTATAGTAATTCTCGTTCTATCGATCATATAAGCATAATATGGCTAATAATATGAGTTAGATTGATAATACTAAGAGTAGTGAGTATATTAATTCTCGTTCTATCGATCATATAGGCATAATATGGCTAATAATATGAGTTAGATTGATAATAATAAGAGTAATAAGTACAGTAATTGTCGTTCTATCGATCATATAAGCATAATAAGGCTAATAATATGAGTTAGATTGATAATACTAAGAGTAGTGAGTATAGTAATTCTCGTTCTATCGATCATATAAGCATAATATGGCTAATAATATGAGTTAGATTGATAACAATAAGAGTAATAAGTATAGTAATTGTCGTTCTATCGATCATATAAGCATAATATGGCTAATAATATGAGTTAGATTGATAATAATAAGAGTAATAAGAATAGTAATTGTCGTTCAATCGATCATATAAGCATAATATGGCTAATAATATGAGTTAAATTGATAATACTAAGACTAGTGAGTATAGTAATTCTCGTTCTATCGATCATATAAGCATAATATGGCTAATAATATGAGTTAGATTGATAATAATAAGAGTAATGAGTATAGTAATTGTCGTTCTATCGATCATATAAGCATAATATGGCTAATAATATGAGTTAGATTGGTAATACTAAGAGTAGTGAGTATAGTAATTCTCGTTCTATCGATCATATAAGCATAATATGGCTAATAATATGAGTTAGATTTATAATAATAAGAGTAATAAGTATAGTAATTGTCGTTCTATCGATCATATAAGCATAATATGGCTAATAATATGAGTTAGATTGATAATAATAAGAGTAATAAGAATAGTAATTGTCGTTCAATCGATCATATAAGCATAATATGGCTAATAATATGAGTTAAATTGATAATACTAAGAGTAGTGAGTATAGTAATTCTCGTTCTATCGATCATATAAGCATAATATGGCTAATAATATGAGTTAGATTGATAATAATAAGAGTAATGAGTATAGTAATTGTAGTTCTATCGATCATTTAAGCATAATATGGCTATTAATATGAGTTAGATTGATAATAATAAGAGTAATAGGTATAGTAATTGTCGTTCTATCGGTATTTTAAGCATAATATGGCTAATAATATGAGTTAGATTGATAATACTAAGAGTAGTGAGTATAGTAATTCTCGTTCTATCGATCATATAAGCATAATATGACTAATAATATGAGTTAGATTGATAATAATAAGAGCAATAAGTATAGTAATTGTCGTTCTATCGATCATATAAGCATAATATGGCTAATAATATGAGTTAGATTGATAATACTAAGAGTAGTGAGTATAGTAATTCTCGTTCTATCGATCATATAAGCATAATATGGCTAATAATATGAGTTAGATTGATAATAATAAGAGTAATAAGTACAGTAATTGTAGTTCTATCGATCATTTAAGCATAATATGGTTAATAATATGAGTTAGATTCATAATAATAAGAGTAATAGGTATAGCAAATGTCGTGCGATCGATCATATCTGCACAATATGGTTAATAATATGAGTTAGATTGATAATAATAAGAGTAATAAGTATAGTAATTGTCGTTCTATCGATCATATAAGCATAATATGGTTAATAATATGAGTTAGATTGATAATAATAAGAGTAATAAGTAGAGTAATTGTCGTTCTATCGATAATATAAGCATAATATGGCTAATAATATGAGTTAGATTGATAATACTAAGAGTAGTGAGTATAGTAATTGTCGTTCTATCGATCATATAAGCATAATATGGCTAATAATATGAGTTAGATTGATAATAATAAGAGTAATAAGTATAGTAATTGTCGTTCAATCAATCATATAAGCATAATATGGCTAATAATATGAGTTAAATTGATAATACTAAGAGTAGTGAGTATAGTAATTCTCGTTCTATCGATCATATAAGCATAATATGGCTAATAATATGAGTTAGATTGATAATAATAAGAGTAATGAGTATAGTAATTGTAGTTCTATCGATCATTTAAGCATAATATGGCTAAAAATACGAGTTAGATTGATAATAATAACAGTAATAAGTATAGTAATTGTCGTTCTATCGATATTATAAGCATAATATGGCTAATAATATGAGTTAGATTGATAATACTAAGAGTAGTGAGTATAGTAATTCTCGTTCTATCGATCATATAAGCATAATATGACTAATAATATGAGTTAGATTGATAATAATAAGAGTAATAAGTACAGTAATTGTCGTTCTATCGATCATATAAGCATAATATGGCTAATAATATGAGTTAAATTGATAATACTAAGAGTAGTGAGTATAGTAATTCGCGTTCTATCGATCATATAAGCATAATATGGCTAATAATATGAGTTAGATTGATAATAATAAGAGTAATGAGTATAGTAATTGTAGTTCTATCGATCATTTAAGCATAATATGGCTAATAATATGAGTTAGATTGATAATAATAACAGTAATAAGTATAGTAATTGTCGTTCTATCGATATTTAAAGCATAATATGGCTAATAATATGAGTTAGATTGATAATACTAAGAGTAGTGAGTATAGTAATTCTCGTTCTATCGATCATATAAGCATAATATGACTAATAATATGAGTTAGATTGATAATAATAAGAGTAATAAGTATAGTAATTGTCGTTCTATCGATCATGTAAGCATAATATGGCTAATAATATGAGTTAGATTGATAATACTAAGAGTAGTGAGTATAGTAATTCTCGTTCTATCGATCATATAAGCATAATATGGCTAATAATATGAGTTAGATTGATAATAATAAGAGTAATAAGTATAGTAATTGTCGTTCAATCTATCATATAAGCATAATATGGCTAATAATATGAGTTAAATTGATAATACTAAGAGTAGTGAGTATAGTAATTCTCGTTCTATCGATCATATAAGCATAATATGGCTAATAATATGAGTTAGATTGATAATAATAAGAGTAATGAGTATAGTAATTGTAGTTCTATCGATCATTTAAGCATAATATGGTTAATAATATGAGTTAGATTCATAATAATAAGAGTAATAGGTATAGCAAATGTCGTGCGATCGATCATATCTGCATAATATGGTTAATAATATGAGTTAGATTGATAATAATAAGAGTAATAAGTAGAGTAATTGTCGTTCTATCGATAATATAAGCATAATATGGCTAATAATATGAGTTAGATTGATAATAATAAGAGTAATAAGTATAGTAATTGTCGTTCTATCAATCATTTAAGCATAATATGTCTAATAATACGAGTTAGATTGATAATAAATAACAGTAATAAGTATAGTAATTGTCGTTCTATCGATAATATAAGCATAATATGGCTAATAATATGAGTTAGATTGATAATACTAAGAGTAGTGAGTATAGTAATTCTCGTTCTATCGATCATATAAGCATAATATGGCTAATAATATGAGTTAGATTGATAACAATAAGAGTAATAAGTATAGTAATTGTCGTTCTATCGATCATATAAGCATAATATGGCTAATAATATGAGTTAGATTGATAATAATAAGAGTAATAAGTATAGTAATTGTCGTTCAATCGATCATATAAGCATAATATGGCTAATAATATGAGTTAAATTGATAATACTAAGAGTAGTGAGTATAGTAATTCTCGTTCTATCGATCATATAAGCATAATATGGCTAATAATATGAGTTAGATTGATAATAATAAGAGTAATGAGTATAGTAATTGTAGTTCTATCGATCATTTAAGCATGATATGGCTATTAATATGAGTTAGATTGATAATAATAACAGTAATAAGTATAGTAATTGTCGTTCTATCGATATTATAAGCATAATATGGCTAATAATATGAGTTAGATTGATAATACTAAGAGTAGTGAGTATAGTAATTCCCGTTCTATCGATCATATAAGCATAATATGGCTAATAATATGAGTTAGATTGATAATAATAACAGTAATAAGTATAGTAATTGTCGTTCTATCGATATTTTAAGCATAATATGGCTAATAATATGAGTTAGATTGATAATACTAAGAGTAGTGAGTATAGTAATTCTCGTTCTATCGATCATATAAGCATAATATGGCTAATAATATGAGTTAGATTGATAATAATAAGAGTAATAAGTATAGTAATTGTCGTTCTATCGATCATATAAGCATAATATGGCTAATGATATGAGTTAGATTAATAATACTAAGAGTAGTGAGTATATTAATTCTCGTTCTATCGATCATATAGGCATAATATGGCTAATAATATGAGTTAGATTGATAATAATAAGAGTAATAAGTACAGTAATTGTCGTTCTATCGATCATATAAGCATAATAAGGCTAATAATATGAGTTAGATTGATAATACTAAGAGTAGTGAGTATAGTAATTCTCGTTCTATCGATCATATAAGCATAATATGGCTAATAATATGAGTTAGATTGATAACAATAAGAGTAATAAGTATAGTAATTGTCGTTCTATCGATCATATAAGCATAATATGGCTAATAATATGAGTTAGATTGATAATAATAAGAGTAATAAGAATAGTAATTGTCGTTCAATCGATCATATAAGCATAATATGGCTAATAATATGAGTTAAATTGATAATACTAAGAGTAGTGAGTATAGTAATTCTCGTTCTATCGATCATATAAGCATAATATGGCTAATAATATGAGTTAGATTGATAATAATAAGAGTAATGAGTATAGTAATTCTCGTTCTATCGATCATATAAGCATAATATGGCTAATAATATGAGTTAGATTGATAATACTAAGAGTAGTGAGTATATTAATTCTCGTTCTATCGATCATATAGGCATAATATGGCTAATGATATGAGTTAGATTGATAATAATAAGAGTAATAAGTACAGTAATTGTCGTTCTATCGATCATATAAGCATAATAAGGCTAATAATATGAGTTAGATTGATAATACTAAGAGTAGTGAGTATAGTAATTCTCGTTCTATCGATCATATAAGCATAATATGGCTAATAATATGAGTTAGATTGATAACAATAAGAGTAATAAGTATAGTAATTGTCGTTCTATCGATCATATAAGCATAATATGGCTAATAATATGAGTTAGATTGATAATAATAAGAGTAATAAGAATAGTAATTGTCGTTCAATCGATCATATAAGCATAATATGGCTAATAATATGAGTTAAATTGATAATACTAAGAGTAGTGAGTATAGTAATTCTCGTTCTATCGATCATATAAGCATAATATGGCTAATAATATGAGTTAGATTGATAATAATAAGAGTAATGAGTATAGTAATTGTCGTTCTATCGATCATATAAGCATAATATGGCTAATAATATGAGTTAGATTGGTAATACTAAGAGTAGTGAGTATAGTAATTCTCGTTCTATCGATCATATAAGCATAATATGGCTAATAATATGAGTTAGATTTATAATAATAAGAGTAATAAGTATAGTAATTGTCGTTCTATCGATCATATAAGCATAATATGGCTAATAATATGAGTTAGATTGATAATAATAAGAGTAATAAGAATAGTAATTGTCGTTCAATCGATCATATAAGCATAATATGGCTAATAATATGAGTTAAATTGATAATACTAAGAGTAGTGAGTATAGTAATTCTCGTTCTATCGATCATATAAGCATAATATGGCTAATAATATGAGTTAGATTGATAATAATAAGAGTAATGAGTATAGTAATTGTAGTTCTATCGAGCATTTAAGCATAATATGGCTATTAATATGAGTTAGATTGATAATAATAAGAGTAATAGGTATAGTAATTGTCGTTCTATCGGTATTTTAAGCATAATATGGCTAATAATATGAGTTAGATTGATAATACTAAGAGTAGTGAGTATAGTAATTCTCGTTCTATCGATCATATAAGCATAATATGACTAATAATATGAGTTAGATTGATAATAATAAGAGTAATAAGTATAGTAATTGTCGTTCTATCGATCATATAAGCATAATATGGCTAATAATATGAGTTAGATTGATAATACTAAGAGTAGTGAGTATAGTAATTCTCGTTCTATCGATCATATAAGCATAATATGGCTAATAATATGAGTTAGATTGATAATAATAAGAGTAATAAGTATAGTAATTGTCGTTCAATCGATCATATAAGCATAATATGGCTAATAATATGAGTTAAATTGATAATACTAAGAGTAGTGAGTATAGTAATTCTCGTTCTATCGATCATATAAGCATAATATGGCTAATAATATGAGTTAGATTGATAATAATAACAGTAATAAGTATAGTAATTGTCGTTCTATCGATATTATAAGCATAATATGGCTAATAATATGAGTTAGATTGATAATACTAAGAGTAGTGAGTATAGTAATTCTCGTTCTATCGATCATATAAGCATAATATGACTAATAATATGAGTTAGATTGATAATAATAAGAGTAATAAGTACAGTAATTGTCGTTCTATCGATCATATAAGCATAATATGGCTAATAATATGAGTTAAATTGATAATACTAAGAGTAGTGAGTATAGTAATTCTCGTTCTATCGATCATATAAGCATAATATGGCTAATAATATGAGTTAGATTGATAATAATAAGAGTAATGAGTATAGTAATTGTAGTTCTATCGATCATTTAAGCATAATATGGCTATTAATATGAGTTAGATTGATAATAATAACAGTAATAAGTATAGTAATTGTCGTTCTATCGATCATATAAGCATAATATGGTTAATAATATGAGTTAGATTGATAATAATAAGAGTAATAAGTAGAGTAATTGTCGTTCTATCGATAATATAAGCATAATATGGCTAATAATATGAGTTAGATTGATAATACTAAGAGTAGTGAGTATAGTAATTCTCGTTCTATCGATCATATAAGCATAATATGGCTAATAATATGAGTTAGATTGATAACAATAAGAGTAATAAGTATAGTAATTGTCGTTCTATCGATCATATAAGCATAATATGGCTAATAATATGAGTTAGATTGATAATAATAAGAGTAATAAGTATAGTAATTGTCGTTCAATCAATCATATAAGCATAATATGGCTAATAATATGAGTTAAATTGATAATACTAAGAGTAGTGAGTATAGTAATTCTCGTTCTATCGATCATATAAGCATAATATGGCTAATAATATGAGTTAGATTGATAATAATAAGAGTAATGAGTATAGTAATTGTAGTTCTATCGATCATTTAAGCACAATATGGCTAAAAATATGAGTTAGATTGATAATAATAACAGTAATAAGTATAGTAATTGTCGTTCTATCGATATTATAAGCATAATATGGCTAATAATATGAGTTAGATTGATAATACTAAGAGTAGTGAGTATAGTAATTCTCGTTCTATCGATCATATAAGCATAATATGACTAATAATATGAGTTAGATTGATAATAATAAGAGTAATAAGTATAGTAATTGTCGTTCAATCGATCATATAAGCATAATATGGCTAATAATATGAGTTAAATTGATAATACTAAGAGTAGTGAGTATAGTAATTCTCGTTCTATCGATCATATATGCATAATATGGCTAATAATATGAGTTAGATTGATAATAATAAGAGTAATGAGTATAGTAATTGTAGTTCTATCGATCATTTAAGCATAATATGGCTATTAATATGAGTTAGATTGATAATAATAACAGTAATAAGTATAGTAATTGTCGTTCTATCGATCATATAAGCATAATATGGTTAATAATATGAGTTAGATTGATAATAATAAGAGTAATAAGTAGAGTAATTGTCGTTCTATCGATAATATAAGCATAATATGGCTAATAATATGAGTTAGATTGATAATACTAAGAGTAGTGAGTATAGTAATTCTCGTTCTATCGATCATATAAGCATAATATGGCTAATAATATGAGTTAGATTGATAACAATAAGAGTAATAAGTATAGTAATTGTCGTTCTATCGATCATATAAGCATAATATGGCTAATAATATGAGTTAGATTGATAATAATAAGAGTAATAAGTATAGTAATTGTCGTTCAATCAATCATATAAGCATAATATGGCTAATAATATGAGTTAAATTGATAATACTAAGAGTAGTGAGTATAGTAATTCTCGTTCTATCGATCATATAAGCATAATATGGCTAATAATATGAGTTAGATTGATAATAATAAGAGTAATGAGTATAGTAATTGTAGTTCTATCGATCATTTAAGCACAATATGGCTAAAAATATGAGTTAGATTGATAATAATAACAGTAATAAGTATAGTAATTGTCGTTCTATCGATATTATAAGCATAATATGGCTAATAATATGAGTTAGATTGATAATACTAAGAGTAGTGAGTATAGTAATTCTCGTTCTATCGATCATATAAGCATAATATGACTAATAATATGAGTTAGATTGATAATAATAAGAGTAACAAGTATAGTAATTGTCGTTCAATCGATCATATAAGCATAATATGGCTAATAATATGAGTTAAATTGATAATACTAAGAGTAGTGAGTATAGTAATTCTCGTTCTATCGATCATATAAGCATAATATGGCTAATAATATGAGTTAGATTGATAACAATAAGAGTAATAAGTATAGTAATTGTCGTTCTATCGATCATATAAGCATAATATGGCTAATAATATGAGTTAGATTGATAATAATAAGAGTAATAAGTATAGTAATTGTCGTTCAATCAATCATATAAGCATAATATGGCTAATAATATGAGTTAAATTGATAATACTAAGAGTAGTGAGTATAGTAATTCTCGTTCTATCGATCATATAAGCATAATATGGCTAATAATATGAGTTAGATTGATAATAATAAGAGTAATGAGTATAGTAATTGTAGTTCTATCGATCATTTAAGCACAATATGGCTAAAAATATGAGTTAGATTGATAATAATAACAGTAGTAAGTATAGTAATTGTCGTTCTATCGATATTATAAGCATAATATGGCTAATAATATGAGTTAGATTGATAATACTAAGAGTAGTGAGTATAGTAATTCTCGTTCTATCGATCATATAAGCATAATATGACTAATAATATGAGTTAGATTGATAATAATAAGAGTAATAAGTATAGTAATTGTCGTTCAATCGATCATATAAGCATAATATGGCTAATAATATGAGTTAAATTGATAATACTAAGAGTAGTGAGTATAGTAATTCTCGTTCTATCGATCATATAAGCATAATATGGCTAATAATATGAGTTAGATTGATAATAATAAGAGTAATTTGTATAGTAATTGTAGTTCTATCGATCATTTAAGCATAATATGGCTATTAATATGAGTTAGATTGATAATAATAACAGTAATAAGTATAGTAATTGTCGTTCTATCGATATTATAAGCATAACATGCCTAATAATATGAGTTAGATTGATAATACTAAGAGTAGTGGGTATAGTAATTCCCGTTCTATCGATCATATAAGCATAATATGGCTAATAATATGAGTTAGATTGATAATAATAACAGTAATAAGTATAGTAATTGTCGTTCTATCGATATTTTAAGCATAATATGGCTAATAATATGAGTTAGATTGATAATACTAAGAGTAGTGAGTATAGTAATTCTCGTTCTATCGATCATATAAGCATAATATCGCTAATAATATGAGTTAGATTGATAATAATAAGAGTAATAAGTATAGTAATTGTCGTTCTATCGATCATATAAGCATAACATGGCTAATAATATGAGTTAGATTGATAATACTAAGAGTAGTGAGTATATTAATTCTCGTTCTATCGATCATATAGGCATAATATGGCTAATAATATGAGTTAGATTGATAATAATAAGAGTAATAAGTACAGTAATTGTCGTTCTATCGATCATATAAGCATAATAAGGCTAATAATATGAGTTAGATTGACAATAATAACAGTAATAAGTATAGTAATTGTCGTTCTATCGATATTTAAAGCATAATATGGCTAATAATATGAGTTAGATTGATAATACTAAGAGTAGTGAGTATAGTAATTCTCGTTCTATCGATCATATAAGCATAATATGACTAATAATATGAGTTAGATTGATAATAATAAGAGTAATAAGTATAGTAATTGTCGTTCTATCGATCATATAAGCATAATATGGCTAATAATATGAGTTAGATTGATAATAATAAGAGTAATAAGTATAGTAATTGTCGTTCTATCAATCATTTAAGCATAATATGTCTAATAATACGAGTTAGATTGATAATAAATAACAGTAATAAGTATAGTAATTGTCGTTCTATCGATAATATAAGCATAATATGGCTAATAATATGAGTTAGATTGATAATACTAAGAGTAGTGAGTATAGTAATTCTCGTTCTATCGATCATATAAGCATAATATGGCTAATAATATGAGTTAGATTGATAACAATAAGAGTAATAAGTATAGTAATTGTCGTTCTATCGATCATATAAGCATAATATGGCTAATAATATGAGTTAGATTGATAATAATAAGAGTAATAAGTATAGCAATTGTCGTTCAATCGATCATATAAGCATAATATGGCTAATAATATGAGTTAAATTGATAATACTAAGAGTAGTGAGTATAGTAATTCTCGTTCTATCGATCATATAAGCATAATATGGCTAATAATATGAGTTAGATTGATAATAATAAGAGTAATGAGTATAGTAATTGTAGTTCTATCGATCATTTAAGCATGATATGGCTATTAATATGAGTTAGATTGATAATAATAACAGTAATAAGTATAGTAATTGTCGTTCTAGCGATATTATAAGCATAATATGGCTAATAATATGAGTTAGATTGATAATACTAAGAGTAGTGAGTATAGTAATTCCCGTTCTATCGATCATATAAGCATAATATGGCTAATAATATGAGTTAGATTGATAATAATAACAGTAATAAGTATAGTAATTGTCGTTCTATCGATATTTTAAGCATAATATGGCTAATAATATGAGTTAGATTGATAATACTAAGAGTAGTGAGTATAGTAATTCTCGTTCTATCGATCATATAAGCATAATATGGCTAATAATATGAGTTAGATTGATAATAATAAGAGTAATAAGTATAGTAATTGTCGTTCAATCAATCATATAAGCATAATATGGCTAATAATATGAGTTAAATTGATAATACTAAGAGTAGTGAGTATAGTAATTCTCGTTCTATCGATCATATAGGCATAATATGGCTAATAATATGAGTTAGATTGATAATAATAAGAGTAATAAGTACAGTAATTGTCGTTCTATCGATCATATAAGCATAATAAGGCTAATAATATGAGTTAGATTGACAATAATAACAGTAATAAGTATAGTAATTGTCGTTCTATCGATATTTAAAGCATAATATGGCTAATAATATGAGTTAGATTGATAATACTAAGAGTAGTGAGTATAGTAATTCTCGTTCTATCGATCATATAAGCATAATATGACTAATAATATGAGTTAGATTGATAATAATAAGAGTAATAAGTATAGTAATTGTCGTTCTATCGATCATATAAGCATAATATGGCTAATAATATGAGTTAGATTGATAATAATAAGAGTAATAAGTATAGTAATTGTCGTTCTATCAATCATTTAAGCATAATATGTCTAATAATACGAGTTAGATTGATAATAAATAACAGTAATAAGTATAGTAATTGTCGTTCTATCGATAATATAAGCATAATATGGCTAATAATATGAGTTAGATTGATAATACTAAGAGTAGTGAGTATAGTAATTCTCGTTCTATCGATCATATAAGCATAATATGGCTAATAATATGAGTTAGATTGATAACAATAAGAGTAATAAGTATAGTAATTGTCGTTCTATCGATCATATAAGCATAATATGGCTAATAATATGAGTTAGATTGATAATAATAAGAGTAATAAGTATAGCAATTGTCGTTCAATCGATCATATAAGCATAATATGGCTAATAATATGAGTTAAATTGATAATACTAAGAGTAGTGAGTATAGTAATTCTCGTTCTATCGATCATATAAGCATAATATGGCTAATAATATGAGTTAGATTGATAATAATAAGAGTAATGAGTATAGTAATTGTAGTTCTATCGATCATTTAAGCATGATATGGCTATTAATATGAGTTAGATTGATAATAATAACAGTAATAAGTATAGTAATTGTCGTTCTAGCGATATTATAAGCATAATATGGCTAATAATATGAGTTAGATTGATAATACTAAGAGTAGTGAGTATAGTAATTCCCGTTCTATCGATCATATAAGCATAATATGGCTAATAATATGAGTTAGATTGATAATAATAACAGTAATAAGTATAGTAATTGTCGTTCTATCGATATTTTAAGCATAATATGGCTAATAATATGAGTTAGATTGATAATACTAAGAGTAGTGAGTATAGTAATTCTCGTTCTATCGATCATATAAGCATAATATGGCTAATAATATGAGTTAGATTGATAATAATAAGAGTAATAAGTATAGTAATTGTCGTTCAATCAATCATATAAGCATAATATGGCTAATAATATGAGTTAAATTGATAATACTAAGAGTAGTGAGTATAGTAATTCTCGTTCTATCGATCATATAAGCATAATATGGCTAATAATATGAGTTAGATTGATAATAATAAGAGTAATGAGTATAGTAATTGTAGTTCTATCGATCATTTAAGCACAATATGGCTAAAAATATGAGTTAGATTGATAATAATAACAGTAATAAGTATAGTAATTGTCGTTCTATCGATATTATAAGCATAATATGGCTAATAATATGAGTTAGATTGATAATACTAAGAGTAGTGAGTATAGTAATTCTCGTTCTATCGATCATATAAGCATAATATGACTAATAATATGAGTTAGATTGATAATAATAAGAGTAATAAGTATAGTAATTGTCGTTCAATCGATCATATAAGCATAATATGGCTAATAATATGAGTTAAATTGATAATACTAAGAGTAGTGAGTATAGTAATTCTCGTTCTATCGATCATATAAGCATAATATGGCTAATAATATGAGTTAGATTGATAATAATAAGAGTAATGAGTATAGTAATTGTAGTTCTATCGATCATTTAAGCATAATATGGCTATTAATATGAGTTAGATTGATAATAATAACAGTAATAAGTATAGTAATTGTCGTTCTATCGATCATATAAGCATAATATGGTTAATAATATGAGTTAGATTGATAATAATAAGAGTAATAAGTAGAGTAATTGTCGTTCTATCGATAATATAAGCATAATATGGCTAATAATATGAGTTAGATTGATAATACTAAGAGTAGTGAGTATAGTAATTCTCGTTCTATCGATCATATAAGCATAATATGGCTAATAATATGAGTTAGATTGATAACAATAAGAGTAATAAGTATAGTAATTGTCGTTCTATCGATCATATAAGCATAATATGGCTAATAATATGAGTTAGATTGATAATAATAAGAGTAATAAGTATAGTAATTGTCGTTCAATCAATCATATAAGCATAATATGGCTAATAATATGAGTTAAATTGATAATACTAAGAGTAGTGAGTATAGTAATTCTCGTTCTATCGATCATATAAGCATAATATGGCTAATAATATGAGTTAGATTGATAATAATAAGAGTAATGAGTATAGTAATTGTAGTTCTATCGATCATTTAAGCACAATATGGCTAAAAATATGAGTTAGATTGATAATAATAACAGTAGTAAGTATAGTAATTGTCGTTCTATCGATATTATAAGCATAATATGGCTAATAATATGAGTTAGATTGATAATACTAAGAGTAGTGAGTATAGTAATTCTCGTTCTATCGATCATATAAGCATAATATGACTAATAATATGAGTTAGATTGATAATAATAAGAGTAATAAGTATAGTAATTGTCGTTCAATCGATCATATAAGCATAATATGGCTAATAATATGAGTTAAATTGATAATACTAAGAGTAGTGAGTATAGTAATTCTCGTTCTATCGATCATATAAGCATAATATGGCTAATAATATGAGTTAGATTGATAATAATAAGAGTAATGAGTATAGTAATTGTAGTTCTATCGATCATTTAAGCATAATATGGCTATTAATATGAGTTAGATTGATAATAATAACAGTAATAAGTATAGTAATTGTCGTTCTATCGATATTATAAGCATAATATGCCTAATAATATGAGTTAGATTGATAATACTAAGAGTAGTGGGTATAGTAATTCCCGTTCTATCGATCATATAAGCATAATATGGCTAATAATATGAGTTAGATTGATAATAATAACAGTAATAAGTATAGTAATTGTCGTTCTATCGATATTTTAAGCATAATATGGCTAATAATATGAGTTAGATTGATAATACTAAGAGTAGTGAGTATAGTAATTCTCGTTCTATCGATCATATAAGCATAATATGGCTAATAATATGAGTTAGATTGATAATAATAAGAGTAATAAGTATAGTAATTGTCGTTCTATCGATCATATAAGCATAACATGGCTAATAATATGAGTTAGATTGATAATACTAAGAGTAGTGAGTATATTAATTCTCGTTCTATCGATCATATAGGCATAATATGGCTAATAATATGAGTTAGATTAATAATAATAAGAGTAATAAGTACAGTAATTGTCGTTCTATCGATCATATAAGCATAATAAGGCTAATAATGTGAGTTAGATTGACAATAATAACAGTAATAAGTATAGTAATTGTCGTTCTATCGATATTTAAAGCATAATATGGCTAATAATATGAGTTAGATTGATAATACTAAGAGTAGTGAGTATAGTAATTCTCGTTCTATCGATCATATAAGCATAATATGGCTAATAATATGAGTTAGATTGATAATAATAAGAGTAATAAGTATAGTAATTGTCGTTCAATCAATCATATAAGCATAATATGGCTAATAATATGAGTTAAATTGATAATACTAAGAGTAGTGAGTATAGTAATTCTCGTTCTATCGATCATATAAGCATAATATGGCTAATAATATGAGTTAGATTGATAATAATAAGAGTAATGAGTATAGTAATTGTAGTTCTATCGATCATTTAAGCACAATATGGCTAAAAATATGAGTAAGATTGATAATAATAACAGTAGTAAGTATAGTAATTGTCGTTCTATCGATATTATAAGCATAATATGGCTAATAATATGAGTTAGATTGATAATACTAAGAGTAGTGAGTATAGTAATTCTCGTTCTATCGATCATATAAGCATAATATGACTAATAATATGAGTTAGATTGATAATAATAAGAGTAATAAGTATAGTAATTGTCGTTCAATCGATCATATAAGCATAATATGGCTAATAATATGAGTTAAATTGATAATACTAAGAGTAGTGAGTATAGTAATTCTCGTTCTATCGATCATATAAGCATAATATGGCTAATAATATGAGTTAGATTGATAATAATAAGAGTAATGAGTATAGTAATTGTAGTTCTATCGATCATTTAAGCATAATATGGCTATTAATATGAGTTAGATTGATAATAATAACAGTAATAAGTATAGTAATTGTCGTTCTATCGATATTATAAGCATAATATGCCTAATAATATGAGTTAGATTGATAATACTAAGAGTAGTGGGTATAGTAATTCCCGTTCTATCGATCATATAAGCATAATATGGCTAATAATATGAGTTAGATTGATAATAATAACAGTAATAAGTATAGTAATTGTCGTTCTATCGATATTTTAAGCATAATATGGCTAATAATATGAGTTAGATTGATAATACTAAGAGTAGTGAGTATAGTAATTCTCGTTCTATCGATCATATAAGCATAATATGGCTAATAATATGAGTTAGATTGATAATAATAAGAGTAATAAGTATAGTAATTGTCGTTCTATCGATCATATAAGCATAATATGGCTAATAATATGAGTTAGATTGATAATAATAAGAGTAATAAGTATAGTAATTGTCGTTCAATCAATCATATAAGCATAATATGGCTAATAATATGAGTTAAATTGATAATACTAAGAGTAGTGAGTATAGTAATTCTCGTTCTATCGATCATATAAGCATAATATGGCTAATAATATGAGTTAGATTGATAATAATAAGAGTAATGAGTATAGTAATTGTAGTTCTATCGATCATTTAAGCACAATATGGCTAAAAATATGAGTTAGATTGATAATAATAACAGTAATAAGTATAGTAATTGTCGTTCTATCGATATTATAAGCATAATATGGCTAATAATATGAGTTAGATTGATAATACTAAGAGTAGTGAGTATAGTAATTCTCGTTCTATCGATCATATAAGCATAATATGACTAATAATATGAGTTAGATTGATAATAATAAGAGTAACAAGTATAGTAATTGTCGTTCAATCGATCATATAAGCATAATATGGCTAATAATATGAGTTAAATTGATAATACTAAGAGTAGTGAGTATAGTAATTCTCGTTCTATCGATCATATAAGCATAATATGGCTAATAATATGAGTTAGATTGATAACAATAAGAGTAATAAGTATAGTAATTGTCGTTCTATCGATCATATAAGCATAATATGGCTAATAATATGAGTTAGATTGATAATAATAAGAGTAATAAGTATAGTAATTGTCGTTCAATCAATCATATAAGCATAATATGGCTAATAATATGAGTTAAATTGATAATACTAAGAGTAGTGAGTATAGTAATTCTCGTTCTATCGATCATATAAGCATAATATGGCTAATAATATGAGTTAGATTGATAATAATAAGAGTAATGAGTATAGTAATTGTAGTTCTATCGATCATTTAAGCACAATATGGCTAAAAATATGAGTTAGATTGATAATAATAACAGTAGTAAGTATAGTAATTGTCGTTCTATCGATATTATAAGCATAATATGGCTAATAATATGAGTTAGATTGATAATACTAAGAGTAGTGAGTATAGTAATTCTCGTTCTATCGATCATATAAGCATAATATGACTAATAATATGAGTTAGATTGATAATAATAAGAGTAATAAGTATAGTAATTGTCGTTCAATCGATCATATAAGCATAATATGGCTAATAATATGAGTTAAATTGATAATACTAAGAGTAGTGAGTATAGTAATTCTCGTTCTATCGATCATATAAGCATAATATGGCTAATAATATGAGTTAGATTGATAATAATAAGAGTAATGAGTATAGTAATTGTAGTTCTATCGATCATTTAAGCATAATATGGCTATTAATATGAGTTAGATTGATAATAATAACAGTAATAAGTATAGTAATTGTCGTTCTATCGATATTATAAGCATAACATGCCTAATAATATGAGTTAGATTGATAATACTAAGAGTAGTGGGTATAGTAATTCCCGTTCTATCGATCATATAAGCATAATATGGCTAATAATATGAGTTAGATTGATAATAATAACAGTAATAAGTATAGTAATTGTCGTTCTATCGATATTTTAAGCATAATATGGCTAATAATATGAGTTAGATTGATAATACTAAGAGTAGTGAGTATAGTAATTCTCGTTCTATCGATCATATAAGCATAATATCGCTAATAATATGAGTTAGATTGATAATAATAAGAGTAATAAGTATAGTAATTGTCGTTCTATCGATCATATAAGCATAACATGGCTAATAATATGAGTTAGATTGATAATACTAAGAGTAGTGAGTATATTAATTCTCGTTCTATCGATCATATAGGCATAATATGGCTAATAATATGAGTTAGATTGATAATAATAAGAGTAATAAGTACAGTAATTGTCGTTCTATCGATCATATAAGCATAATAAGGCTAATAATATGAGTTAGATTGACAATAATAACAGTAATAAGTATAGTAATTGTCGTTCTATCGATATTTAAAGCATAATATGGCTAATAATATGAGTTAGATTGATAATACTAAGAGTAGTGAGTATAGTAATTCTCGTTCTATCGATCATATAAGCATAATATGACTAATAATATGAGTTAGATTGATAATAATAAGAGTAATAAGTATAGTAATTGTCGTTCTATCGATCATATAAGCATAATATGGCTAATAATATGAGTTAGATTGATAATAATAAGAGTAATAAGTATAGTAATTGTCGTTCTATCAATCATTTAAGCATAATATGTCTAATAATACGAGTTAGATTGATAATAAATAACAGTAATAAGTATAGTAATTGTCGTTCTATCGATAATATAAGCATAATATGGCTAATAATATGAGTTAGATTGATAATACTAAGAGTAGTGAGTATAGTAATTCTCGTTCTATCGATCATATAAGCATAATATGGCTAATAATATGAGTTAGATTGATAACAATAAGAGTAATAAGTATAGTAATTGTCGTTCTATCGATCATATAAGCATAATATGGCTAATAATATGAGTTAGATTGATAATAATAAGAGTAATAAGTATAGCAATTGTCGTTCAATCGATCATATAAGCATAATATGGCTAATAATATGAGTTAAATTGATAATACTAAGAGTAGTGAGTATAGTAATTCTCGTTCTATCGATCATATAAGCATAATATGGCTAATAATATGAGTTAGATTGATAATAATAAGAGTAATGAGTATAGTAATTGTAGTTCTATCGATCATTTAAGCATGATATGGCTAATAATATGAGTTAGATTGATAATACTAAGAGTAGTGAGTATAGTAATTCTCGTTCTATCGATCATATAAGCATAATATGGCTAATAATATGAGTTAGATTGATAATAATAAGAGTAATAAGTATAGTAATTGTCGTTCAATCAATCATATAAGCATAATATGGCTAATAATATGAGTTAAATTGATAATACTAAGAGTAGTGAGTATAGTAATTCTCGTTCTATCGATCATATAAGCATAATATGGCTAATAATATGAGTTAGATTGATAATAATAAGAGTAATGAGTATAGTAATTGTAGTTCTATCGATCATTTAAGCACAATATGGCTAAAAATATGAGTTAGATTGATAATAATAACAGTAATAAGTATAGTAATTGTCGTTCTATCGATATTATAAGCATAATATGGCTAATAATATGAGTTAGATTGATAATACTAAGAGTAGTGAGTATAGTAATTCTCGTTCTATCGATCATATAAGCATAATATGACTAATAATATGAGTTAGATTGATAATAATAAGAGTAATAAGTATAGTAATTGTCGTTCAATCGATCATATAAGCATAATATGGCTAATAATATGAGTTAAATTGATAATACTAAGAGTAGTGAGTATAGTAATTCTCGTTCTATCGATCATATAAGCATAATATGGCTAATAATATGAGTTAGATTGATAATAATAAGAGTAATGAGTATAGTAATTGTAGTTCTATCGATCATTTAAGCATAATATGGCTATTAATATGAGTTAGATTGATAATAATAACAGTAATAAGTATAGTAATTGTCGTTCTATCGATCATATAAGCATAATATGGTTAATAATATGAGTTAGATTGATAATAATAAGAGTAATAAGTAGAGTAATTGTCGTTCTATCGATAATATAAGCATAATATGGCTAATAATATGAGTTAGATTGATAATACTAAGAGTAGTGAGTATAGTAATTCTCGTTCTATCGATCATATAAGCATAATATGGCTAATAATATGAGTTAGATTGATAACAATAAGAGTAATAAGTATAGTAATTGTCGTTCTATCGATCATATAAGCATAATATGGCTAATAATATGAGTTAGATTGATAATAATAAGAGTAATAAGTATAGTAATTGTCGTTCAATCAATCATATAAGCATAATATGGCTAATAATATGAGTTAAATTGATAATACTAAGAGTAGTGAGTATAGTAATTCTCGTTCTATCGATCATATAAGCATAATATGGCTAATAATATGAGTTAGATTGATAATAATAAGAGTAATGAGTATAGTAATTGTAGTTCTATCGATCATTTAAGCACAATATGGCTAAAAATATGAGTTAGATTGATAATAATAACAGTAGTAAGTATAGTAATTGTCGTTCTATCGATATTATAAGCATAATATGGCTAATAATATGAGTTAGATTGATAATACTAAGAGTAGTGAGTATAGTAATTCTCGTTCTATCGATCATATAAGCATAATATGACTAATAATATGAGTTAGATTGATAATAATAAGAGTAATAAGTATAGTAATTGTCGTTCAATCGATCATATAAGCATAATATGGCTAATAATATGAGTTAAATTGATAATACTAAGAGTAGTGAGTATAGTAATTCTCGTTCTGTCGATCATATAAGCATAATATGGCTAATAATATGAGTTAGATTGATAATAATAAGAGTAATGAGTATAGTAATTGTAGTTCTATCGATCATTTAAGCATAATATGGCTATTAATATGAGTTAGATTGATAATAATAACAGTAATAAGTATAGTAATTGTCGTTCTATCGATATTATAAGCATAATATGCCTAATAATATGAGTTAGATTGATAATACTAAGAGTAGTGGGTATAGTAATTCCCGTTCTATCGATCATATAAGCATAATATGGCTAATAATATGAGTTAGATTGATAATAATAACAGTAATAAGTATAGTAATTGTCGTTCTATCGATATTTTAAGCATAATATGGCTAATAATATGAGTTAGATTGATAATACTAAGAGTAGTGAGTATAGTAATTCTCGTTCTATCGATCATATAAGCATAATATGGCTAATAATATGAGTTAGATTGATAATAATAAGAGTAATAAGTATAGTAATTGTCGTTCTATCGATCATATAAGCATAACATGGCTAATAATATGAGTTAGATTGATAATACTAAGAGTAGTGAGTATATTAATTCTCGTTCTATCGATCATATAGGCATAATATGGCTAATAATATGAGTTAGATTGATAATAATAAGAGTAATAAGTATAGTAATTGTCGTTCTATCAATCATTTAAGCATAATATGTCTAATAATACGAGTTAGATTGATAATAAATAACAGTAATAAGTATAGTAATTGTCGTTCTATCGATAATATAAGCATAATATGGCTAATAATATGAGTTAGATTGATAATACTAAGAGTAGTGAGTATAGTAATTCTCGTTCTATCGATCATATAAGCATAATATGGCTAATAATATGAGTTAGATTGATAACAATAAGAGTAATAAGTATAGTAATTGTCGTTCTATCGATCATATAAGCATAATATGGCTAATAATATGAGTTAGATTGATAATAATAAGAGTAATAAGTATAGCAATTGTCGTTCAATCGATCATATAAGCATAATATGGCTAATAATATGAGTTAAATTGATAATACTAAGAGTAGTGAGTATAGTAATTCTCGTTCTATCGATCATATAAGCATAATATGGCTAATAATATGAGTTAGATTGATAATAATAAGAGTAATGAGTATAGTAATTGTAGTTCTATCGATCATTTAAGCATGATATGGCTATTAATATGAGTTAGATTGATAATAATAACAGTAATAAGTATAGTAATTGTCGTTCTAGCGATATTATAAGCATAATATGGCTAATAATATGAGTTAGATTGATAATACTAAGAGTAGTGAGTATAGTAATTCCCGTTCTATCGATCATATAAGCATAATATGGCTAATAATATGAGTTAGATTGATAATAATAACAGTAATAAGTATAGTAATTGTCGTTCTATCGATATTTTAAGCATAATATGGCTAATAATATGAGTTAGATTGATAATACTAAGAGTAGTGAGTATAGTAATTCTCGTTCTATCGATCATATAAGCATAATATGGCTAATAATATGAGTTAGATTGATAATAATAAGAGTAATAAGTATAGTAATTGTCGTTCTATCGATCATATAAGCATAATATGGCTAATAATATGAGTTAGATTGATAATACTAAGAGTAGTGAGTATATTAATTCTCGTTCTATCGATCATATAGGCATAATATGGCTAATAATATGAGTTAGATTGATAATAATAAGAGTAATAAGAATAGTAATTGTCGTTCAATCGATCATATAAGCATAATATGGCTAATAATATGAGTTAAATTGATAATACTAAGAGTAGTGAGTATAGTAATTCTCGTTCTATCGATCATATAAGCATAATATGGCTAATAATATGAGTTAGATTGATAATAATAAGAGTAATGAGTATAGTAATTGTCGTTCTATCGATCATATAAGCATAATATGGCTAATAATATGAGTTAGATTGGTAATACTAAGAGTAGTGAGTATAGTAATTCTCGTTCTATCGATCATATAAGCATAATATGGCTAATAATATGAGTTAGATTGATAATACTGAGAGTAGTGAGTATAGTAATTCTCGTTCTATCGATCATATAAGCATAATATGGCTAATAATATAGGTTAGATTGATAATAATAAGAGTAATAAGTATAGTAATTGTCGTTCAATCGATCATATAAGCATAATATGGCTAATAATATGAGTTAAATTGATAATACTAAGAGTAGTGAGTATAGTAATTCTCGTTCTATCGATCATATAAGCATAATATGGCTAATAATATGAGTTAGATTGATAATACTAAGAGTAGTGAGTATATTAATTCTCGTTCTATCGATCATATAGGCATAATATGGCTAATAATATGAGTTAGATTGATAATAATAAGAGTAATAAGTACAGTAATTGTCGTTCTATCGATCATATAAGCATAATAAGGCTAATAATATGAGTTAGATTGATAATACTAAGAGTAGTGAGTATAGTAATTCTCGTTCTATCGATCATATAAGCATAATATGGCTAATAATATGAGTTAGATTGATAACAATAAGAGTAATAAGTATAGTAATTGTCGTTCTATCGATCATATAAGCATAATATGGCTAATAATATGAGTTAGATTGATAATAATAAGAGTAATAAGTATAGTAATTGTCGTTCAATCGATCATATAAGCATAATATGGCTAATAATATGAGTTAAATTGATAATACTAAGAGTAGTGAGTATAGTAATTCTCGTTCTATCGATCATATAAGCATAATATGGCTAATAATATGAGTTAGATTGATAATAATAAGAGTAATGAGTATAGTAATTGTAGTTCTATCGATCATTTAAGCATGATATGGCTATTAATATGAGTTAGATTGATAATAATAACAGTAATAAGTATAGTAATTGTCGTTCTATCGATATTATAAGCATAATATGGCTAATAATATGAGTTAGATTGATAATACTAAGAGTAGTGAGTATAGTAATTCCCGTTCTATCGATCATATAAGCATAATATGGCTAATAATATGAGTTAGATTGATAATAATAACAGTAATAAGTATAGTAATTGTCGTTCTATCGATATTTTAAGCATAATATGGCTAATAATATGAGTTAGATTGATAATACTAAGAGTAGTGAGTATAGTAATTCTCGTTCTATCGATCATATAAGCATAATATGGCTAATAATATGAGTTAGATTGATAATAATAAGAGTAATAAGTATAGTAATTGTCGTTCTATCGATCATATAAGCATAACATGGCTAATAATATGAGTTAGATTGATAATACTAAGAGTAGTGAGTATATTAATTCTCGTTCTATCGATCATATAGGCATAATATGGCTAATAATATGAGTTAGATTGATAATAATAAGAGTAATGAGTATAGTAATTGTCGTTCTATCGATCATATAAGCATAATATGGCTAATAATATGAGTTAGATTGGTAATACTAAGAGTAGTGAGTATAGTAATTCTCGTTCTATCGATCATATAAGCATAATATGGCTAATAATATGAGTTAGATTGATAATACTAAGAGTAGTGAGTATAGTAATTCTCGTTCTATCGATCATATAAGCATAATATGGCTAATAATATAGGTTAGATTGATAATAATAAGAGTAATAAGTATAGTAATTGTCGTTCAATCGATCATATAAGCATAATATGGCTAATAATATGAGTTAAATTGATAATACTAAGAGTAGTGAGTATAGTAATTCTCGTTCTATCGATCATATAAGCATAATATGGCTAATAATATGAGTTAGATTGATAATACTAAGAGTAGTGAGTATATTAATTCTCGTTCTATCGATCATATAGGCATAATATGGCTAATAATATGAGTTAGATTGATAATAATAAGAGTAATAAGTACAGTAATTGTCGTTCTATCGATCATATAAGCATAATAAGGCTAATAATATGAGTTAGATTGATAATACTAAGAGTAGTGAGTATAGTAATTCTCGTTCTATCGATCATATAAGCATAATATGGCTAATAATATGAGTTAGATTGATAACAATAAGAGTAATAAGTATAGTAATTGTCGTTCTATCGATCATATAAGCATAATATGGCTAATAATATGAGTTAGATTGATAATAATAAGAGTAATAAGTATAGTAATTGTCGTTCAATCGATCATATAAGCATAATATGGCTAATAATATGAGTTAAATTGATAATACTAAGAGTAGTGAGTATAGTAATTCTCGTTCTATCGATCATATAAGCATAATATGGCTAATAATATGAGTTAGATTGATAATAATAAGAGTAATGAGTATAGTAATTGTAGTTCTATCGATCATTTAAGCATGATATGGCTATTAATATGAGTTAGATTGATAATAATAACAGTAATAAGTATAGTAATTGTCGTTCTATCGATATTATAAGCATAATATGGCTAATAATATGAGTTAGATTGATAATACTAAGAGTAGTGAGTATAGTAATTCCCGTTCTATCGATCATATAAGCATAATATGGCTAATAATATGAGTTAGATTGATAATAATAACAGTAATAAGTATAGTAATTGTCGTTCTATCGATATTTTAAGCATAATATGGCTAATAATATGAGTTAGATTGATAATACTAAGAGTAGTGAGTATAGTAATTCTCGTTCTATCGATCATATAAGCATAATATGGCTAATAATATGAGTTAGATTGATAATAATAAGAGTAATAAGTATAGTAATTGTCGTTCTATCGATCATATAAGCATAACATGGCTAATAATATGAGTTAGATTGATAATACTAAGAGTAGTGAGTATATTAATTCTCGTTCTATCGATCATATAGGCATAATATGGCTAATAATATGAGTTAGATTGATAATAATAAGAGTAATAAGTACAGTAATTGTCGTTCTATCGATCATATAAGCATAATAAGGCTAATAATATGAGTTAGATTGACAATAATAACAGTAATAAGTATAGTAATTGTCGTTCTATCGATATTTAAAGCAAAATATGGCTAATAATATGAGTTAGATTGATAATACTAAGAGTAGTGAGTATAGTAATTCTCGTTCTATCGATCATATAAGCATAATATGACTAATAATATGAGTTTGATTGATAATAATAAGAGTAATAAGTATAGTAATTGTCGTTCTATCGATCATATAAGCATAATATGGCTAATAATATGAGTTAGATTGATAACAATAAGAGTAATAAGTATAGTATTTGTCGTTCTATCGATCATATAAGCATAATATGGCTAATAATATGAGTTAGATTGATAACAATAAGAGTAATAAGTATAGTAATTGTCGTTCTATCGATCATATAAGCATAATATGGCTAATAATATGAGTTAGATTGATAATAATAAGAGTAATAAGTATAGTAATTGTAGTTCAATCAATCATATAAGCATAATATGGCTAATAATATGAGTTAGATTGATAATAATAACAGTAATAAGTATAGTAATTGTCGTTCTATCGATATTATAAGCATAATATGGCTAATAATATGAGTTAGATTGATAATACTAAGAGTAGTGAGTATAGTAATTCCCGTTCTATCGATCATATAAGCATAATATGGCTAATAATATGAGTTAGATTGATAATAATAACAGTAATAAGTATAGTAATTGTCGTTCTATCGATATTTTAAGCATAATAAGGCTAATAATATGAGTTAGATTGATAATACTAAGAGTAGTGAGTATAGTAATTCTCGTTCTATCGATCATATAAGCATAATATGGCTAATAATATGTGTTAGATTGATAACAATAAGAGTAATAAGTATAGTAATTGTCGTTCTATCGATCATATAAGCATAATATGGCTAATAATATGAGTTAGATTGATAATAATAAGAGTAATAAGAATAGTAATTGTCGTTCAATCGTTCATATAAGCATAATATGGCTAATAATATGAGTTAAATTGATAATACTAAGAGTAGTGAGTATAGTAATTCTCGTTCTATCGATCATATAAGCATAATATGGCTAATAATATGAGATAGATTGATAATAATAAGAGTAATGAGTATAGTAATTGTCGTTCTATCGATCATATAAGCATAATATGGCTAATAATATGAGTTAGATTGGTAATACTAAGAGTAGTTAGTATAGTAATTCTCGTTCTATCGATCATATAAGCATAATATGGCCAATAATATGAGTTAGATTTATAATAATAAGAGTAATAAGTATAGTAATTGTCGTTCTATCGATCATATAAGCATAATATGGCTAATAATATGAGTTAGATTGATAATAATAAGAGTAATAAGAATAGTAATTGTCGTTCAATCGATCATATAAGCATAATATGGCTAATAATATGAGTTAAATTGATAATACTAAGAGTAGTGAGTATAGTAATTCTCGTTCTATCGATCATATAAGCATAATATGGCTAATAATATGAGTTAGATTGATAATACTAAGAGTAGTGAGTATATTAATTCTCGTTCTATCGATCATATAGGCATAATATGGCTAATAATATGAGTTAGATTGATAATAATAAGAGTAATGAGTATAGTAATTGTAGTTCTATCGATCATTTAAGCATGATATGGCTATTAATATGAGTTAGATTGATAATAATAACAGTAATAAGTATAGTAATTGTCGTTCTATCGATATTATAAGCATAATATGGCTAATAATATGAGTTAGATTGATAATACTAAGAGTAGTGAGTATAGTAATTCTCGTTCTATCGATCATATAAGCATAATATGACTAATAATATGAGTTAGATTGATAATAATAAGAGTAATAAGTACAGTAATTGTAGTTCTATCGAACATTTAAGCATAATATGGTTAATAATATGAGTTAGATTCATAATAATAAGAGTAATAGGTATAGCAAATGTCGTGCGATCGATCATATCTGCACAATATGGTTAATAATATGAGTTAGATTGATAATAATAAGAGTAATAAGTATAGTAATTGTCGTTCTATCGATCATATAAGCATAATATGGTTAATAATATGAGTTAGATTGATAATAATAAGAGTAATAAGTAGAGTAATTGTCGTTCTATCGATAATATAAGCATAATATGGCTAATAATATGAGTTAGATTGATAATACTAATCGTAGTGAGTATAGTAATTCTCGTTCTATCGATCATATAAGCATAATATGGCTAATAATATGAGTTAGATTGATAACAATAAGAGTAATGAGTATAGTAATTGTAGTTCTATCGATCATTTAAGCATAATATGGCTAAAAATACGAGTTAGATTGATAATAATAACAGTAATAAGTATAGTAATTGTCGTTCTATCGATATTATAAGCATAATATGGCTAATAATATGAGTTAGATTGATAATACTAAGAGTAGTGAGTATAGTAATTCTCGTTCTATCGATCATATAAGCATAATATGGCTAATAATATGAGTTAGATTGATAATAATAAGAGTAATAAGTATAGTAATTGTCGTTCTATCGATCATATAAGCATAATATGGCTAATAATATGAGTTAGATTGATAATACTAAGAGTAGTGAGTATATTAATTCTCGTTCTATCGATCATATAGGCATAATATGGCTAATAGTATGAGTTAGATTGATAATAATAAGAGTAATAAGTACAGTAATTGTCGTTCTATCGATCATATAAGCATAATAAGGCTAATAATATGAGTTAGATTGATAATACTAAGAGTAGTGAGTATAGTAAGTCTCGTTCTATCGATCATATAAGCATAATATGGCTAATAATATGAGTTAGATTGATAACAATAAGAGTAATAAGTATAGTAATTGTCGTTCTATCGATCATATAAGCATAATATGGCTAATAATATGAGTTAGATTGATAATAATAAGAGTAATAAGAATAGTAATTGTCGTTCAATCGATCATATAAGCATAATATGGCTAATAATATGAATTAAATTGATAATACTAAGAGTAGTGAGTACAGTAATTCTCGTTCTATCGATCATATAAGCATAATATGGCCAATAATATGAGTTAGATTGATAATAATAAGAGTAATGAGTATAGTAATTGTCGTTCTATCGATCATATAAGCAAAATATGGCTAATAATATGAGTTAGATTGGTAATACTAAGAGTAGTGAGTATAGTAATTCTCGTTCTATCGATCATATAAGCATAATATGGCTAATAATATGAGTTAGATTTATAATAATAAGAGTAATAAGTATAGTAATTGTCGTTCTATCGATCATATAAGCATAATATGGCTAATAATATGAGTTAGATTGATAATACTAAGAGTAGTGAGTATAGTAATTCTCGTTCTATCGATCATATAAGCATAATATGGCTAATAATATGAGTTAGATTGATAACAATAAGAGTAATAAGTATAGTAATTGTCGTTCTATCGATCATATAAGCATAATATGGCTAATAATATGAGTTAGATTGATAATAATAAGAGTAATAAGTATAGTAATTGTCGTTCAATCGATCATATAAGCATAATATGGCTAATAATATGAGTTAGATTGATAACAATAAGAGTAATAAGTATAGTAATTGTCGTTCTATCGATCATATAAGCATAATATGGCTAATAATATGAGTTAGATTGATAATAATAAGAGTAATAAGTATAGTAATTGTCGTTCCATCGATCATATAAGCATAATATGGCTAATAATATGAGTTAGATTGATAATAATAAGAGTAATAAGTATAGTAATTGTCGTTCTATCGATCATATCTGCATAATATTGTTAATAACATGAGTTAGATTGATAATAGTGAGTGTAATAAGTATAGTAATTGTCGTTCTGTCGATCATATAAGCATAATATGGCTAATAATATGAGTTAGATTGATAATAATAACAGTAATAAGTATAGTAATTGTCGTTCTATCGATATTTAAAGCATAATATGGCTAATAATATGAGTTAGATTGATAATACTAAGAGTAGTGAGTATAGTAATTCTCGTTCTATCGATCATATAAGCATAATATGACTAATAATATCAGTTAGATTGATAATAATAAGAGTAATAAGTATAGTAATTGTCGTTCTATCGATCATGTAAGCATAATATGGCTAATAATATGAGTTAGATTGATAATACTAAGAGTAGTGAGTATAGTAATTCTCGTTCTATCGATCATATAAGCATAATATGGCTAATAATATGAGTTAGATTGATAATAATAAGAGTAATAAGTATAGTAATTGTCGTTCAATCGATCATATAAGCATAATATGGCTAATAATATGAGTTAAATTGATAATACTAAGAGTAGTGAGTATAGTAATTCTCGTTCTATCGATCATATAAGCATAATATGGCTAATAATATGAGTTAGATTGATAATAATAAGAGTAATGAGTATAGTAATTGTAGTTCTATCGATCATTTAAGCATAATATGGTTAATAATATGAGTTAGATTCATAATAATAAGAGTAATAGGTATAGCAAATGTCGTGCGATCGATCATATCTGCATAATATGGTTAATAATATGAGTTAGATTGATAATAATAAGAGTAATAAGTATAGTAATTGTCGTTCTATCGATCATATAAGCATAATATGGTTAATAATATGAGTTAGATTGATAATAATAAGAGTAATAAGTAGAGTAATTGTCGTTCTATCGATAATATAAGCATAATATGGCTAATAATATGAGTTAGATTGATAATACTAAGAGTAGTGAGTATAGTAATTCTCGTTCTATCGATCATATAAGCATAATATGGCTAATAATATGAGTTAGATTGTTAACAATAAGAGTAATAAGTATAGTAATTGTCGTTCTATCGATCATATAAGCATAATATGGCTAATAATATGAGTTAGATTGATAATAATAAGAGTAATAAGTATAGTAATTGTCGTTCAATCAATCATATAAGCATAATATGGCTAATAATATGAGTTAAATTGATAATACTAAGAGTAGTGAGTATAGTAATTCTCGTCCTATCGATCATATAAGCATAATATGGCTAATAATATGAGTTAGATTGATAATAATAAGAGTAATGAGTATAGTAATTGTCGTTCTATCGATCATATAAGCATAATATGGCTAATAATATGAGTTAGATTGATAATAATAAGAGTAATAAGAATAGTAATTGTCGTTCAATCGATCATATAAGCATAATATGGCTAATAATATGAGTTAAATTGATAATACTAAGAGTAGTGAGTATAGTAATTCTCGTTCTATCGATCATATAAGCATAATATGGCTAATAATATGAGTTAGATTGATAATACTAAGAGTAGTGAGTATATTAATTCTCGTTCTATCGATCATATAGGCATAATATGGCTAATAATATGAGTTAGATTGATAACAATAAGAGTAATAAGTATAGTAATTGTCGTTCTATCGATCATATAAGCATAATATGGCTAATAATATGAGTTAGATTGATAATAATAAGAGTAATAAGAATAGTAATTGTCGTTCAATCGATCATATAAGCATAATATGGCTAATAATATGAGTTAAATTGATAATACTAAGAGTAGTGAGTATAGTAATTCTCGTTCTATCGATCATATAAGCATAATATGGCTAATAATATGAGTTAGATTGATAATAATAAGAGTAATGAGTATAGTAATTGTCGTTCTATCGATCATATAAGCATAATATGGCTAATAATATGAGTTAGATTGGTAATACTAAGAGTAGTGAGTATAGTAATTCTCGCTCTATCGATCATATAAGCATAATATGGCTAATAATATGAGTTAGATTTATAATAATAAGAGTAATAAGTATAGTAATTGTCGTTCTATCGATCATATAAGCATAATATGGCTAATAATATGAGTTAGATTGATAATAATAAGAGTAATAAGAATAGTAATTGTCGTTCAATCGATCATATAAGCATAATATGGCTAATAATATGAGTTAAATTGATAATACTAAGAGTAGTGAGTATAGTAATTCTCGTTCTATCGATCATATAAGCATAATATGGCTAATAATATGAGTTAGATTGATAATAATAAGAGTAATGAGTATAGTAATTGTCGTTCTATCGATCATATAAGCATAATATGGCTAATTTTATGAGTTAGATTGATAATAATAAGAGTAATAAGTATAGTAACTGTCGTTCTATCAATCATTTAAGCATAATATGTCTAATAATACGAGTTAGATTGATAATAATAACAGTAATAAGTATAGTAATTGTCGTTCTATCCATAATATAAGCATAATATGGCTAATAATATGAGTTAGATTGATAATACTAAGAGTAGTGAGTATAGTAATTCTCGTTCTATCGATCATATAAGCATAATATGACTAATAATATGAGTTAGATTGATAATAATAAGAGTAATAAGTACAGTAATTGTCGTTCTATCAATCATTTAAGCATAATATGTCTAATAATACGAGTTAGATTGATAACAATAAGAGTAATAAGTATAGTAATTCTCGTTCTATCGGTCATATAAGCATAATATGGCTAATAATATGAGTTAGATTGATAATAATAAGAGTAATAAGTATAGTAATTGTCGTTCAATCGATCATATAAGCATAATATGGCTAATAATATGAGTTAAATTGATAATACTAAGAGTAGTGAGTATAGTAATTCTCGTTCTATCGATCATATAAGCATAATATGGCTAATAATATGAGTTAGATTGATAATAATAAGAGTAATGAGTATAGTAATTGTAGTTCTATCGATCATTTAAGCATAATATGGCTATTAATATGAGTTAGATTGATAATAATAACAGTAATAAGTATAGTAATTGTCGTTCTATCGATATTATAAGCATAATATGGCTAATAATATGAGTTAGATTGATAATACTAAGAGTAGTGAGTATAGTAATTCCCGTTCTATCGATCATATAAGCATAATATGGCTAATAATATGAGTTAGATTGATAATAATAACAGTAATAAGTATAGTAATTGTCGTTCTATCGATATTTTAAGCATAATATGGCTAATAATATGAGTTAGATTGATAATACTAAGAGTAGTGAGTATAGTAATTCTCGTTCTATCGATCATATAAGCATAATATGGCTAATAATATGAGTTAAATTGATAATACTAAGAGTAGTGAGTATAGTAATTCTCGTTCTATCGATCATATAAGCATAATATGGCTAATAATATGAGTTAGATTGATAATAATAAGAGTAATGAGTATAGTAATTGTAGTTCTATCGATCATTTAAGCATAATATGGCTAATAATATGAGTTAGATTGATAATACTAAGAGTAGTGAGTATAGTAATACTCGTTCTATCGATCATATAAGCATAATATGGCTAATAATATGAGTTAGATTGATAATAATAAGAGTAATAAGTATAGTAATTGTCGTTCTATCGATCATATAAGCATAATATGGCTAATAATATGAGTTAGATTGATAATACTAAGAGTAGTGAGTATATTAATTCTCGTTCTATCGATCATATAGGCATAATATGGCTAATAATATGAGTTAGATTGATAATAATAAGAGTAATAAGTACAGTAATTGTCGTTCTATCGATCATATAAACATAATAAGGCTAATAATATGAGTTAGATTGATAATACTAAGAGTAGTGAGTATAGTAATTCTCGTTCTATCGATCATATAAGCATAATATGGCTAATAATATGAGTTAGATTGATAACAATAAGAGTAATAAGTATAGTAATTGTCGTTCTATCGATCATATAAGCATAATATGGCTAATAATATGAGTTAGATTGATAATAATAAGAGTAATAAGAATAGTAATTGTCGTTCAATCGATCATATAAGCATAATGTGGCTAATAATATGAGTTAAATTGATAATACTAAGAGTAGTGAGTATAGTAATTCTCGTTCTATCGATCATATAAGCATAATATGGCTAATAATATGAGTTAGATTGATAATAATAAGAGTAATGAGTATAGTAATTGTCGTTCTATCGATCATATAAGCAAAATATGGCTAATAATATGAGTTAGATTGGTAATACTAAGAGTAGTGAGTATAGTAATTCTCGTTCTATCGATCATATAAGCATAATATGGCTAATAATATGAGTTAGATTTATAATAATAAGAGTAATAAGTATAGTAATTGTCGTTCTATCGATCATATAAGCATAATATGGCTAATAATATGAGTTAGATTGATAATACTAAGAGTAGTGAGTATAGTAATTCTCGTTCTATCGATCATATAAGCATAATATGGCTAATAATATGAGTTAGATTGATAACAATAAGAGTAATAAGTATAGTAATTGTCGTTCTATCGATCATATAAGCATAATATGGCTAATAATATGAGTTAGATTGATAATAATAAGAGTAATAAGTATAGTAATTGTCGTTCAATCGATCATATAAGCATAATATGGCTAATAATATGAGTTAGATTGATAACAATAAGAGTAATAAGTATAGTAATTGTCGTTCTATCGATCATATAAGCATAATATGGCTAATAATATGAGTTAGATTGATAATAATAAGAGTAATAAGTATAGTAATTGTCGTTCTATCGATCATATAAGCATAACATGGCTAATAATATGAGTTAGATTGATAACAATAAGAGTAATAAGTATAGTAATTGTCGTTCTATCGATCATATAAGCATAATATGGCTAATAATATGAGTTAGATTGATAATAATAAGAGTAATAAGTATAGTAATTGTCGTTCAATCGATCATATAAGCATAATATGGCTAATAATATGAGTTAGATTGATAACAATAAGAGTAATAAGTATAGTAATTGTCGTTCTATCGATCATATAAGCATAATATGGCTAATAATATGAGTTAGATTGATAATAATAAGAGTAATAAGTATAGTAATTGTCGTTCTATCGATCATATAAGCATAACATGGCTAATAATATGAGTTAGATTGATAATACTAAGAGTAGTGAGTATATTAATTCTCGTTCTATCGATCATATAGGCATAATATGGCTAATAATATGAGTTAGATTGATAATAATAAGAGAAATAAGTACAGTAATTGTCGTTCTATCGATCATATAAGCATAATAAGGCTAATAATATGAGTTAGATTGACAATAATAACAGTAATAAGTATAGTAATTGTCGTTCTATCGATATTTAAAGCATAATATGGCTAATAATATGAGTTAGATTGATAATACTAAGAGTAGTGAGTATAGTAATTCTCGTTCTATCGATCATATAAGCATAATATGACTAATAATATGAGTTAGATTGATAATAATAAGAGTAATAAGTATAGTAATTGTCGTTCTATCGATCATATAAGCATAATATGGCTAATAATATGAGTTAGAATGATAATAATAAGAGTAATAAGTATAGTAATTGTCGTTCTATCAATCATTTAAGCATAATATGTCTAATAATACGAGTTAGATTGATAATAATAACAGTAATAAGTATAGTAGTTGTCGTTCTATCCATACTATAAGCATAATATGGCTAATAATACGAGTTAGATTGATAATACTAAGAGTAGTGAGTATAGTAATTCTCGTTCTATCGATCATATAAGCATAATATGACTAATAATATGAGTTAGATTGATAATAATAAGAGTAATAAGTACAGTAATTGTCGTTCTATCGATCATATAAGCATAATATGGCTAATAATATGAGTTAAATTGATAACACTAAGAGTAGTGAGTATAGTAATTCTCGTTCTATCGATCATATAAGCATAATATGGCTAATAATATGAGTTAGATTGATAATAATAAGAGTAATGAGTATAGTAATTGTAGTTCTATCGATCATTTAAGCATAATATGGCTAATAATATGAGTTAGATTGATAATAATAACAGTAATAAGTATAGTAATTGTCGTTCTATCGATATTTAAAGCATAATATGGCTAATAATATGAGTTAGATTGATAATACTAAGAGTAGTGAGTATAGTAATTCCCGTTCTCTCGATCATATAAGCATAATATGGCTAATAATATGAGTTAGATTGATAATAATAACAGTAATAAGTATAGTAATTGTCGTTCTATCGATATTTTAAGCATAATATGGCTAATAATATGAGTTAGATTGATAATACTAAGAGTAGTGAGTATAGTAATTCTCGTTCTATCGATCATATGAGCATAATATGGCTAATAATATGAGTTAGATTTATAATAATAAGAGTAATAAGTATAGTAATTGTCGTGCTATCGATCATATAAGCATAATATGGTTAATAATATGAGTTAGATTGATAATAATAAGAGTAATAAGTAGAGTAATTGTCGTTCTATCGATAATATAAGCATAATATGGCTAATAATATGAGTTAGATTGATAATAATAACAGTAATAAGTATAGTAATTGTCGTGCTATCGATATTATAAGCATAATGTGGCTAATAATATGAGTTAGATTGATAATACTAAGAGTAGTGAGTATAGTAATTCTCGTTCTATCGATCATATAAGCATAATATGGCTAATAATATGTGTTAGAGTAATAATATTAAGAGTAGTGAGTATAGTAATTCTCGTTCTATCGATCATATAAGCATAATATGGCTAATAATATGAGTTAGATTGATAATAATAAGAGTAATGAGTATAGTAATTGTAGTTCTATCGATCATTTAAGCATAATATGGCTAATAATATGAGTTAGATTGATAATAATAACAGTAATAAGTATAGTAATTGTCGTTCTATCGATATTATAAGCATAATATGGCTAATAATATGAGTTAGATTGATAATACTAAGAGTAGTGAGTATAGTAATTCTCGTTCTATCGATCCTATAAGCATAATATGGCTAATAATATGAGTTAGATTGATAATAATAAGAGTAATGAGTATAGTAATTGTCGTTCTATCGATCATATAAGCATAATATGGCTAATAATATGAGTTAGATTGGTAATACTAAGAGTAGTGAGTATAGTAATTCTCGCTCTATCGATCATATAAGCATAATATGGCTAATAATATGAGTTAGATTTATAATAATAAGAGTAATAAGTATAGTAATTGTCGTTCTATCGATCATATAAGCATAATATGGCTAATAATATGAGTTAGATTGATAATAATAAGAGTAATAAGAATAGTAATTGTCGTTCAATCGATCATATAAGCATAATATGGCTAATAATATGAGTTAAATTGATAATACTAAGAGTAGTGAGTATAGTAATTCTCGTTCTATCGATCATATAAGCATAATATGGCTAATAATATGAGTTAGATTGATAATAATAAGAGTAATGAGTATAGTAATTGTCGTTCTATCGATCATATAAGCATAATATGGCTAATTTTATGAGTTAGATTGATAATAATAAGAGTAATAAGTATAGTAACTGTCGTTCTATCAATCATTTAAGCATAATATGTCTAATAATACGAGTTAGATTGATAATAATAACAGTAATAAGTATAGTAATTGTCGTTCTATCCATAATATAAGCATAATATGGCTAATAATATGAGTTAGATTGATAATACTAAGAGTAGTGAGTATAGTAATTCTCGTTCTATCGATCATATAAGCATAATATGACTAATAATATGAGTTAGATTGATAATAATAAGAGTAATAAGTACAGTAATTGTCGTTCTATCAATCATTTAAGCATAATATGTCTAATAATACGAGTTAGATTGATAACAATAAGAGTAATAAGTATAGTAATTCTCGTTCTATCGGTCATATAAGCATAATATGGCTAATAATATGAGTTAGATTGATAATAATAAGAGTAATAAGTATAGTAATTGTCGTTCAATCGATCATATAAGCATAATATGGCTAATAATATGAGTTAAATTGATAATACTAAGAGTAGTGAGTATAGTAATTCTCGTTCTATCGATCATATAAGCATAATATGGCTAATAATATGAGTTAGATTGATAATAATAAGAGTAATGAGTATAGTAATTGTAGTTCTATCGATCATTTAAGCATAATATGGCTATTAATATGAGTTAGATTGATAATAATAACAGTAATAAGTATAGTAATTGTCGTTCTATCGATATTATAAGCATAATATGGCTAATAATATGAGTTAGATTGATAATACTAAGAGTAGTGAGTATAGTAATTCCCGTTCTATCGATCATATAAGCATAATATGGCTAATAATATGAGTTAGATTGATAATAATAACAGTAATAAGTATAGTAATTGTCGTTCTATCGATATTTTAAGCATAATATGGCTAATAATATGAGTTAGATTGATAATACTAAGAGTAGTGAGTATAGTAATTCTCGTTCTATCGATCATATAAGCATAATATGGCTAATAATATGAGTTAAATTGATAATACTAAGAGTAGTGAGTATAGTAATTCTCGTTCTATCGATCATATAAGCATAATATGGCTAATAATATGAGTTAGATTGATAATAATAAGAGTAATGAGTATAGTAATTGTAGTTCTATCGATCATTTAAGCATAATATGGCTAATAATATGAGTTAGATTGATAATACTAAGAGTAGTGAGTATAGTAATACTCGTTCTATCGATCATATAAGCATAATATGGCTAATAATATGAGTTAGATTGATAATAATAAGAGTAATAAGTATAGTAATTGTCGTTCTATCGATCATATAAGCATAATATGGCTAATAATATGAGTTAGATTGATAATACTAAGAGTAGTGAGTATATTAATTCTCGTTCTATCGATCATATAGGCATAATATGGCTAATAATATGAGTTAGATTGATAATAATAAGAGTAATAAGTACAGTAATTGTCGTTCTATCGATCATATAAGCATAATAAGGCTAATAATATGAGTTAGATTGATAATACTAAGAGTAGTGAGTATAGTAATTCTCGTTCTATCGATCATATAAGCATAATATGGCTAATAATATGAGTTAGATTGATAACAATAAGAGTAATAAGTATAGTAATTGTCGTTCTATCGATCATATAAGCATAATATGGCTAATAATATGAGCTAGATTGATAATAATAAGAGTAATAAGAATAGTAATTGTCGTTCAATCGATCATATAAGCATAATGTGGCTAATAATATGAGTTAAATTGATAATACTAAGAGTAGTGAGTATAGTAATTCTCGTTCTATCGATCATATAAGCATAATATGGCTAATAATATGAGTTAGATTGATAATAATAAGAGTAATGAGTATAGTAATTGTCGTTCTATCGATCATATAAGCAAAATATGGCTAATAATATGAGTTAGATTGGTAATACTAAGAGTAGTGAGTATAGTAATTCTCGTTCTATCGATCATATAAGCATAATATGGCTAATAATATGAGTTAGATTTATAATAATAAGAGTAATAAGTATAGTAATTGTCGTTCTATCGATCATATAAGCATAATATGGCTAATAATATGAGTTAGATTGATAATACTAAGAGTAGTGAGTATAGTAATTCTCGTTCTATCGATCATATAAGCATAATATGGCTAATAATATGAGTTAGATTGATAACAATAAGAGTAATAAGTATAGTAATTGTCGTTCTATCGATCATATAAGCATAATATGGCTAATAATATGAGTTAGATTGATAATAATAAGAGTAATAAGTATAGTAATTGTCGTTCAATCGATCATATAAGCATAATATGGCTAATAATATGAGTTAGATTGATAACAATAAGAGTAATAAGTATAGTAATTGTCGTTCTATCGATCATATAAGCATAATATGGCTAATAATATGAGTTAGATTGATAATAATAAGAGTAATAAGTATAGTAATTGTCGTTCTATCGATCATATAAGCATAACATGGCTAATAATATGAGTTAGATTGATAACAATAAGAGTAATAAGTATAGTAATTGTCGTTCTATCGATCATATAAGCATAATATGGCTAATAATATGAGTTAGATTGATAATAATAAGAGTAATAAGTATAGTAATTGTCGTTCAATCGATCATATAAGCATAATATGGCTAATAATATGAGTTAGATTGATAACAATAAGAGTAATAAGTATAGTAATTGTCGTTCTATCGATCATATAAGCATAATATGGCTAATAATATGAGTTAGATTGATAATAATAAGAGTAATAAGTATAGTAATTGTCGTTCTATCGATCATATAAGCATAACATGGCTAATAATATGAGTTAGATTGATAATACTAAGAGTAGTGAGTATATTAATTCTCGTTCTATCGATCATATAGGCATAATATGGCTAATAATATGAGTTAGATTGATAATAATAAGAGAAATAAGTACAGTAATTGTCGTTCTATCGATCATATAAGCATAATAAGGCTAATAATATGAGTTAGATTGACAATAATAACAGTAATAAGTATAGTAATTGTCGTTCTATCGATATTTAAAGCATAATATGGCTAATAATATGAGTTAGATTGATAATACTAAGAGTAGTGAGTATAGTAATTCTCGTTCTATCGATCATATAAGCATAATATGACTAATAATATGAGTTAGATTGATAATAATAAGAGTAATAAGTATAGTAATTGTCGTTCTATCGATCATATAAGCATAATATGGCTAATAATATGAGTTAGAATGATAATAATAAGAGTAATAAGTATAGTAATTGTCGTTCTATCAATCATTTAAGCATAATATGTCTAATAATACGAGTTAGATTGATAATAATAACAGTAATAAGTATAGTAATTGTCGTGCTATCGATCATATAAGCATAATATGGTTAATAATATGAGTTAGATTGATAATAATAAGAGTAATAAGTAGAGTAATTGTCGTTCTATCGATAATATAAGCATAATATGGCTAATAATATGAGTTAGATTGATAATAATAACAGTAATAAGTATAGTAATTGTCGTGCTATCGATATTATAAGCATAATGTGGCTAATAATATGAGTTAGATTGATAATACTAAGAGTAGTGAGTATAGTAATTCTCGTTCTATCGATCATATAAGCATAATATGGCTAATAATATGTGTTAGAGTAATAATATTAAGAGTAGTGAGTATAGTAATTCTCGTTCTATCGATCATATAAGCATAATATGGCTAATAATATGAGTTAGATTGATAATAATAAGAGTAATGAGTATAGTAATTGTAGTTCTATCGATCATTTAAGCATAATATGGCTAATAATATGAGTTAGATTGATAATAATAACAGTAATAAGTATAGTAATTGTCGTTCTATCGATATTATAAGCATAATATGGCTAATAATATGAGTTAGATTGATAATACTAAGAGTAGTGAGTATAGTAATTCTCGTTCTATCGATCCTATAAGCATAATATGGCTAATAATATGAGTTAGATTGATAATAATAACAGTAATAAGTATAGTAATTGTCGTTCTATCGATCATATAAGCATAATATGGCTAATAATATGAGTTAGATTGATAATACTAAGAGTAGTGAGTATAGTAATTCTCGTTCTATCGATCATATAAGCATAATATGGCTAATAATATGAGTTAGATTGATAACAATAAGAGTAATAAGTATAGTAATTGTCGTTCTATCGATCATATAAGCATAATATGGCTAATAATATGAGTTAGATTGATAATAATAAGAGTAATAAGTATAGTAATTGTCGTTCTATCGATATTATACGCATAATATGGCTAATAATATGAGTTAGATTGATAATACTAAGAGTAGTGAGTATAGTAATTCTCGTTCTATCGATCATATAAGCATAATATGGCTAATAATATGAGTTAGATTGATAACAATAAGAGTAATAAGTATAGTAATTGTCGTTCTATCGATCATATAAGCATAATATGGCTAATAATATGAGTTAGATTGATAATAATAAGAGTAATAAGTATAGTAATTGTCGTTCAATCGATCATATAAGCATAATATGGCTAATAATATGAGTTAGATTGATAACAATAAGAGTAATAAGTATAGTAATTGTCGTTCTATCGATCATATAAGCATAATATGGCTAATAATATGAGTTAGATTGATAATAATAAGAGTAATAAGTATAGTAATTGTCGTTCAATCGATCATATAAGCATAATATGGCTAATAATATGAGTTAAATTGATAATACTAAGAGTAGTGAGTATAGTAATTCTCGTTCTATCGATCATATAAGCATAATATGGCTAATAATATGAGTTAGATTGATAATAATAAGAGTAATGAGTATAGTAATTGTAGTTCTATCGATCATTTAAGCATAATATGGCTATTAATATGAGTTAGATTGATAATAATAACAGTAATAAGTATAGTAATTGTCGTTCTATCGATATTATAAGCATAATATGGCTAATAATATGAGTTAGATTGATAATACTAAGAGTAGTGAGTATAGTAATTCCCGTTCTATCGATCATATAAGCATAATATGGCTAATAATATGAGTTAGATTGATAATAATAACAGTAACAAGTATAGTAATTGTCGTTCTATCGATATTTTAAGCATAATATGGCTAATAATATGAGTTAGATTGATAATACTAAGAGTAGTGAGTATAGTAATTCTCGTACTATCGATCATATAAGCATAATATGGCTAATAATATGAGTTAGATTGATAATAATAAGAGTAATAAGTATAGTAATTGTCGTTCTATCGATCATATAAGCATAATATGGCTAATAATATGAGTTAGATTGATAATACTAAGAGTAGTGAGTATATTAATTCTCGTTCTATCGATCATATAGGCATAATATGGCTAATAATATGAGTTAGATTGATAATAATAAGAGTAATAAGTATAGTAATTGTCGTTCTCTCGATCATATCTGCATAATATGGTTAATAACATCAGTTAGATTGATAATAGTGAGTGTAATAAGTATAGTAATTGTCGTTCTGTCGATCATATAAGCATAATATGGCTAATAATACGAGTTAGATTGATAATAATAAGAGTAATGAGTACAGTAATTGTCGTTCTATCGATCATATAAGCATAATATGGCTAATAATACGAGTTAGATTGATAATAATAAGAGTAATAAGTATAGTAATTGTCGTTCTATCAATCATTTAAGCATAATATGTCTAATAATACGAGTTAGATTGATAATAATAACAGTAATAAGTATAGTAATTGTCGTTCTATCGATATTATAAGCCTAATATGGCTAATAATATGAGTTAGATTGATAATACTAAGAGTAGTGAGTATAGTAATTCCCGTTCTCTCGATCATATAAGCATAACAAGGCTAATAATATGAGTTAGATTGATAATAATAACAGTAATAAGTATAGTAATTGTCGTTCTATCGATATTTTAAGCATAATATGGGTAATAATATGAGTTAGATTGATAATACTAAGAGTAGTGAGTATAGTAATTCTCGTTCTATCGATCATATGAGCATAATATGGCTAATAATATGAGTTAGATTTATAATAATAAGAGTAATAAGTATAGTAATTGTCGTGCTATCGATCATATAAGCATAATATGGTTAATAATATGAGTTAGATTGATAATAATAAGAGTAATAAGTAGAGTAATTGTCGTTCTATCGATAATATAAGCATAATATGGCTAATAATATGAGTTAGATTGATAATAATAACAGTAATAAGTATAGTAATTGTCGTTCTATCGATATTATAAGCATAATGTGGCTAATAATATGAGTTAGATTGATAATACTAAGAGTAGTGAGTATAGTAACTCTCGTTCTATCGATCATATAAGCATAATATGGCTAATAATATGTGTTAGAGTAATAATATTAAGAGTAGTGAGTATAGTAATTCTCGTTCTATCGATCATATAAGCATAATACGGCTAATAATATGAGTTAGATTGATAATAATAAGAGTAATGAGTATAGTAATTGTAGTTCTATCGATCATTTAAGCATAATATGGCTATTAATATGAGTTAGATTGATAATAATAACAGTAATAAGTATAGTAATTGTCGTTCTATCGATATTATAAGCATAATATGGCTAATAATATGAGTTAGATTGATAATACTAAGAGTAGTGAGTATAGTAATTCCCGTTCTATCGATCATATAAGCATAATATGGCTAATAATATGAGTTAGATTGATAATAATAACAGTAACAAGTATAGTAATTGTCGTTCTATCGATATTTTAAGCATAATATGGCTAATAATATGAGTTAGATTGATAATACTAAGAGTAGTGAGTATAGTAATTCTCGTACTATCGATCATATAAGCATAATATGGCTAATAATATGAGTTAGATTGATAATAATAAGAGTAATAAGTATAGTAATTGTCGTTCTATCGATCATATAAGCATAATATGGCTAATAATATGAGTTAGATTGATAATACTAAGAGTAGTGAGTATATTAATTCTCGTTCTATCGATCATATAGGCATAATATGGCTAATAATATGAGTTAGATTGATAATAATAAGAGTAATAAGTACAGTAATTGTCGTTCTATCGATCATATAAGCATAATAAGGCTAATAATATGAGTTAGATTGATAATAATAAGAGTAATAAGAATAGTAATTGTCGTTCAATCGATCATATAAGCATAATATGGCTAATAATATGAGTTAGATTGATAATAATAAGAGTAATGAGTATAGTAATTGTCGTTCTATCGATCATATAAGCATAATATGGCTAATAATATGAGTTAGATTGGTAATACTAAGAGTAGTGAGTATAGTAATTCTCGTTCTATCGATCATATAAGCATAATATGGCTAATAATATGAGTTAGATTTATAATAATAAGAGTAATAAGTATAGTAATTGTCGTTCTATCGATCATATAAGCATAATATGGCTAATAATATGAGTTAGATTGATAATACTAAGAGTAGTGAGTATAGTAATTCTCGTTCTATCGATCATATGAGCATAATATGGCTAATAATATGAGTTAGATTTATAATAATAAGAGTAATAAGTATAGTAATTGTCGTGCTATCGATCATATAAGCATAATATGGTTAATAATATGAGTTAGATTGATAATAATAAGAGTAATAAGTAGAGTAATTGTCGTTCTATCGATAATATAAGCATAATATGGCTAATAATATGAGTTAGATTGATAATAATAACAGTAATAAGTATAGTAATTCTCGTTCTATCGATCATATAAGCATAATATGGCTAATAATATGAGTTAAATTGATAATACTAAGAGTAGTGAGTATAGTAATTGTCGTTCTATCGATCATATAAGCATAATATGGCTAATAATATGAGTTAGATTGATAATACTAAGAGTAGTGAGTATATTAATTCTCGTTCTATCGATCATATAGGCATAATATGGCTAATAATATGAGTTAGATTGATAATAATAAGAGTAATAAGTATAGTAATTGTCGTTCTATCGATCATATCTGCATAATATGGTTAATAACATCAGTTAGATTGATAATAGTGAGTGTAATAAGTATAGTAATTGTCGTTCTGTCGATCATATAAGCATAATATGGCTAATAATACGAGTTAGATTGATAATAATAAGAGTAATAAGTATAGTAATTGTCGTTCTATCAATCATTTAAGCATAATGTGTCTAATAATACGAGTTAGATTGATAATAATAACAGTAATAAGTATAGTAATTGTCGTTCTATCGATCATATAAGCATAATATGGCTAATAATATGAGTTAGATTGATAATACTAAGAGTAGTGAGTATATTAATTCTCGTTCTATCGATCATATAGGCATAATATGGCTAATAATATGAGTTAGATTGATAATAATAAGAGTAATAAGTATAGTAATTGTCGTTCTATCGATCATATCTGCATAATATGGTTAATAACATCAGTTAGATTGATAATAGTGAGTGTAATAAGTATAGTAATTGTCGTTCTGTCGATCATATAAGCATAATATGGCTAATAATACGAGTTAGATTGATAATAATAAGAGTAATGAGTACAGTAATTGTCGTTCTATCGATCATATAAGCATAATATGGCTAATAATACGAGTTAGATTGATAATAATAAGAGTAATAAGTATAGTAATTGTCGTTCTATCAATCATTTAAGCATAATATGTCTAATAATACGAGTTAGATTGATAATAATAACAGTAATAAGTATAGTAATTGTCGTTCTATCGATAATATAAGCATAATATGGCTAATAATATGAGTTAGATTGATAATACTAAGAGTAGTGAGTATAGTAATTCTCGTTCTATCGATCATATAAGCATAATATGGCTAATAATATGAGTTAGATTGATAATAATAAGAGTAATGAGTATAGTAATTGTAGTTCTATCGATCATTTAAGCATAATATGGCTATTAATATGAGTTAGATTGATAATAATAACAGTAATAAGTATAGTAATTGTCGTTCTATCGATATTATAAGCATAATATGGCTAATAATATGAGTTAGATTGATAATACTAAGAGTAGTGAGTATAGTAATTCCCGTTCTATCGATCATATAAGCATAATATGGCTAATAATATGAGTTAGATTGATAATAATAACAGTAATAAGTATAGTAATTGTCGTTCTATCGATATTTTAAGCATAATATGGCTAATAATATGAGTTAGATTGATAATACTAAGAGTAGTGAGTATAGTAATTCTCGTTCTATCGATCATATAAGCATAATATGGCTAATAATATGAGTTAGATTGATAATAATAAGAGTAATAAGTATAGTAATTGTCGTTCTATCGATCATATAAGCATAATATAGCTAATAATATGAGTTAGATTGATAATACTAAGAGTAGTGAGTATATTAATTCTCGTTCTATCGATCATATAGGCATAATATGGCTAATAATATGAGTTAGATTGATAATAATAAGAGTAATAAGTACAGTAATTGTCGTTCTATCGATCATATAAGCATAATAAGGCTAATAATATGAGTTAGATTGATAATAATAAGAGTAATAAGAATAGTAATTGTCGTTCAATCGATCATATAAGCATAATATGGCTAATAATATGAGTTAGATTGATAATAATAAGAGTAATGAGTATAGTAATTGTCGTTCTATCGATCATATAAGCATAATATGGCTAATAATATGAGTTAGATTGGTAATACTAAGAGTAGTGAGTATAGTAATTCTCGTTCTATCGATCATATAAGCATAATATGGCTAATAATATGAGTTAGATTTATAATAATAAGAGTAATAAGTATAGTAATTGTCGTTCTATCGATCATATAAGCATAATATGGCTAATAATATGAGTTAGATTGATAATACTAAGAGTAGTGAGTATAGTAATTCTCGTTCTATCGATCATATGAGCATAATATGGCTAATAATATGAGTTAGATTTATAATAATAAGAGTAATAAGTATAGTAATTGTCGTGCTATCGATCATATAAGCATAATATGGTTAATAATATGAGTTAGATTGATAATAATAAGAGTAATAAGTAGAGTAATTGTCGTTCTATCGATAATATAAGCATAATATGGCTAATAATATGAGTTAGATTGATAATAATAACAGTAATAAGTATAGTAATTCTCGTTCTATCGATCATATAAGCATAATATGGCTAATAATATGAGTTAAATTGATAATACTAAGAGTAGTGAGTATAGTAATTCTCGTTCTATCGATCATATAAGCATAATATGGCTAATAATATGAGTTAGATTGATAATAATAAGAGTAATGAGTATAGTAATTGTAGTTCTATCGATCATTTAAGCATAATATGGCTATTAATATGAGTTAGATTGATAATAATAACAGTAATAAGTATAGTAATTGTCGTTCTATCGATATTATAAGCATAATATGGCTAATAATATGAGTTAGATTGATAATACTAAGAGTAGTGAGTATAGTAATTCCCGTTCTCTCGATCATATAAGCATAACATGGCTAATAATATGAGTTAGATTGATAATAATAACAGTAATAAGTATAGTAATTGTCGTTCTATCGATATTTTAAGCATAATATGGCTAATAATATCAGTTAGATTGATAATACTAAGAGTAGTGAGTATAGTAATTCTCGTTCTATCGATCATATGAGCATAATATGGCTAATAATATGAGTTAGATTTATAATAATAAGAGTAATAAGTATAGTAATTGTCGTGCTATCGATCATATAAGCATAATATGGTTAATAATATGAGTTAGATTCATAATAATAAGAGTAATAAGTAGAGTAATTGTCGTTCTATCGATAATATAAGCATAATATGGCTAATAATATGAGTTAGATTGATAATAATAACAGTAATAAGTATAGTAATTGTCGTTCTATCGATATTATAAGCATAATGTGGCTAATAATATGAGTTAGATTGATAATACTAAGAGTAGTGAGTATAGTAACTCTCGTTCTATCGATCATATAAGCATAATATGGCTAATAATATGTGTTAGAGTAATAATATTAAGAGTAGTGAGTATAGTAATTCTCGTTCTATCGATCATATAAGCATAATATGGCTAATAATATGAGTTAGATTGATAATAATAAGAGTAATGAGTATAGTAATTGTAGCTCTATCGATCATTTAAGCATAATATGGCTAATAATATGAGTTAGATTGATAATAATAACAGTAATAAGTATAGTAGTTGTCGTTCTATCGATATTATAAGCATAATATGGCTAATAATATGAGTTAGATTGATAATACTAAGAGTAGTGAGTATAGTAATTCTCGTTCTATCGATCATATAAGCATAATATGGCTAATAATATGAGTTAGATTGATAATAATAACAGTAATAAGTATAGTAATTGTCGTTCTATCGATCATATAAGCATAATATGGCTAATAATATGAGTTAGATTGATAGTACTAAGAGTAGTGAGTATAGTAATTCTCGTTCTATCGATCATATAAGCATAATATGGCTAATAATATGAGTTAGATTGATAACAATAAGAGTAATAAGTATAGTAATTGTCGTTCTATCGATCATATAAGCATAATATGGCTAATAATATGAGTTAGATTGATAATAATAAGAGTAATAAGTATAGCAATTGTCGTTCTATCGATATTATAAGCATAATATGGCTAATAATATGAGTTAGATTGATAATACTAAGAGTAGTGAGTATAGTAATTCTCGTTCTATCGATCATATAAGCATAATATGGCTAATAATATGAGTTAGATTGATAAAAATAAGAGTAATAAGTATAGTAATTGTCGTTCTATCGATCATATAAGCATAATATGGCTAATAATATGAGTTAGACTGATAATAATAAGAGTAATGAGTATAGTAATTGTCGTTCTATCGATCATATAAGCATAATATGGCTAATAATATGAGTTAGATTGATAATAATAAGAGTAATAAGTATAGTAATTGTCGTTCTATCAATCATTTAAGCATAATATGTCTAATAATACGAGTTAGATTGATAATAATAACAGTAGTAAGTATAGTAATTGTCGTTCTATCCATAATATAAGCATAATATGGCTAATAATATGAGTTAGATTGATAATACTAAGAGTAGTGAGTATAGTAATTCTCGTTCTATCGATCATATAAGCATAATATGGCTAATAATATGAGTTAGATTGATAACAATAAGAGTAATAAGTATAGTAATTGTCGTTCTATCGATCATATAAGCATAATATGGCTAATAATATGAGTTAGATTGATAATAATAAGAGTAATGAGTACAGTAATTGTCGTTCTATCGATCACATAAGCATAATATGGCAAATAATACGAGTTAGATTGATAATAATAAGAGTAATAAGTATAGTAATTGTCGTTCTATCAATCATTTAAGCATAATATGTCTAATAATACGAGTTAGATTGATAATAATAACAGTAATAAGTATAGTAATTGTCGTTCTATCGATAATATAAGCATAATATGGCTAATAATATGAGTTAGATTGATAATACTAAGAGTAGTGAGTATAGTAATTCTCGTTCTATCGATCATATAAGCATAATATGGCTAATAATATGAGTTAGATTGATAATAATAAGAGTAATGAGTATAGTAATTGTAGTTCTATCGATCATTTAAGCATAATATGGCTATTAATATGAGTTAGATTGATAATAATAACAGTAATAAGTATAGTAATTGTCGTTCTATCGATATTATAAGCATAATATGGCTAATAATATGAGTTAGATTGATAATACTAAGAGTAGTGAGTATAGTAATTCCCGTTCTCTCGATCATATAAGCATAACATGGCTAATAATATGAGTTAGATTGATAATAATAACAGTAATAAGTATAGTAATTGTCGTTCTATCGATATTTTAAGCATAATATGGCTAATAATATCAGTTAGATTGATAATACTAAGAGTAGTGAGTATAGTAATTCTCGTTCTATCGATCATATGAGCATAATATGGCTAATAATATGAGTTAGATTTATAATAATAAGAGTAATAAGTATAGTAATTGTCGTGCTATCGATCATATAAGCATAATATGGTTAATAATATGAGTTAGATTCATAATAATAAGAGTAATAAGTAGAGTAATTGTCGTTCTATCGATAATATAAGCATAATATGGCTAATAATATGAGTTAGATTGATAATAATAACAGTAATAAGTATAGTAATTGTCGTTCTATCGATATTATAAGCATAATGTGGCTAATAATATGAGTTAGATTGATAATACTAAGAGTAGTGAGTATAGTAACTCTCGTTCTATCGATCATATAAGCATAATATGGCTAATAATATGTGTTAGAGTAATAATATTAAGAGTAGTGAGTATAGTAATTCTCGTTCTATCGATCATATAAGCATAATATGGCTAATAATATGAGTTAGATTGATAATAATAAGAGTAATGAGTATAGTAATTGTAGTTCTATCGATCATTTAAGCATAATATGGCTAATAATATGAGTTAGATTGATAATAATAACAGTAATAAGTATAGTAGTTGTCGTTCTATCGATATTATAAGCATAATATGGCTAATAATATGAGTTAGATTGATAATACTAAGAGTAGTGAGTATAGTAATTCTCGTTCTATCGATCATATAAGCATAATATGGCTAATAATATGAGTTAGATTGATAATAATAACAGTAATAAGTATAGTAATTGTCGTTCTATCGATCATATAAGCATAATATGGCTAATAATATGAGTTAGATTGATAGTACTAAGAGTAGTGAGTATAGTAATTCTCGTTCTATCGATCATATAAGCATAATATGGCTAATAATATGAGTTAGATTGATAACAATAAGAGTAATAAGTATAGTAATTGTCGTTCTATCGATCATATAAGCATAATATGGCTAATAATATGAGTTAGATTGATAATAATAAGAGTAATAAGTATAGCAATTGTCGTTCTATCGATATTATAAGCATAATATGGCTAATAATATGAGTTAGATTGATAATACTAAGAGTAGTGAGTATAGTAATTCTCGTTCTATCGATCATATAAGCATAATATGGCTAATAATATGAGTTAGATTGATAAAAATAAGAGTAATAAGTATAGTAATTGTCGTTCTATCGATCATATAAGCATAATATGGCTAATAATATGAGTTAGATTGATAATAATAAGAGTAATGTGTATAGTAATTGTCGTTCTATCGATCATATAAGCATAATATGGCTAATAATATGAGTTAGATTGATAATAATAAGAGTAATAAGTATAGTAATTGTCGTTCTATCAATCATTTAAGCATAATATGTCTAATAATACGAGTTAGATTGATAATAATAACAGTAGTAAGTATAGTAATTGTCGTTCTATCCATAATATAAGCATAATATGGCTAATAATATGAGTTAGATTGATAATACTAAGAGTAGTGAGTATAGTAATTCTCGTTCTATCGATCATATAAGCATAATATGGCTAATAATATGAGTTAGATTGATAACAATAAGAGTAATAAGTATAGTAATTGTCGTTCTATCGATCATATAAGCATAATATGGCTAATAATATGAGTTAGATTGATAATAATAAGAGTAATGAGTACAGTAATTGTCGTTCTATCGATCACATAAGCATAATATGGCAAATAATACGAGTTAGATTGATAATAATAAGAGTAATAAGTATAGTAATTGTCGTTCTATCAATCATTTAAGCATAATATGTCTAATAATACGAGTTAGATTGATAATAATAACAGTAATAAGTATAGTAATTGTCGTTCTATCGATATTATAAGCCTAATATGGCTAATAATATGAGTTAGATTGATAATACTAAGAGTAGTGAGTATAGTAATTCCCGTTCTCTCGATCATATAAGCATAACAAGGCTAATAATATGAGTTAGATTGATAATAATAACAGTAATAAGTATAGTAATTGTCGTTCTATCGATATTTTAAGCATAATATGGGTAATAATATGAGTTAGATTGATAATACTAAGAGTAGTGAGTATAGTAATTCTCGTTCTATCGATCATATAAGCATAATATGGCTAATAATATGAGTTAGATTGATAAAAATAAGAGTAATAAGTATAGTAATTGTCGTTCTATCGATCATATAAGCATAATATGGCTAATAATATGAGTTAGATTGATAATAATAAGAGTAATGTGTATAGTAATTGTCGTTCTATCGATCATATAAGCATAATATGGCTAATAATATGAGTTAGATTGATAATAATAAGAGTAATAAGTATAGTAATTGTCGTTCTATCAATCATTTAAGCATAATATGTCTAATAATACGAGTTAGATTGATAATAATAACAGTAGTAAGTATAGTAATTGTCGTTCTATCCATAATATAAGCATAATATGGCTAATAATATGAGTTAGATTGATAATACTAAGAGTAGTGAGTATAGTAATTCTCGTTCTATCGATCATATAAGCATAATATGGCTAATAATATGAGTTAGATTGATAATAATAACAGTAATAAGTATAGTAATTGTCGTTCTATCGATCATATAAGCATAATATGGCTAATAATATGAGTTAGATTGATAGTACTAAGAGTAGTGAGTATAGTAATTCTCGTTCTATCGATCATATAAGCATAATATGGCTAATAATATGAGTTAGATTGATAATAATAAGAGTAATAAGTATAGTAATTGTCGTTCTATCGATCATATCTGCATAATATGGTTAATAACATCAGTTAGATTGATAATAGTGAGTGTAATAAGTATAGTAATTGTCGTTCTGTCGATCATATAAGCATAATATGGCTAATAATACGAGTTAGATTGATAATAATAAGAGTAATAAGTATAGTAATTGTCGTTCTATCAATCATTTAAGCATAATGTGTCTAATAATACGAGTTAGATTGATAATAATAACAGTAATAAGTATAGTAATTGTCGTTCTATCGATCATATAAGCATAATATGGCTAATAATATGAGTTAGATTGATAATACTAAGAGTAGTGAGTATATTAATTCTCGTTCTATCGATCATATAGGCATAATATGGCTAATAATATGAGTTAGATTGATAATAATAAGAGTAATAAGTATAGTAATTGTCGTTCTATCGATCATATCTGCATAATATGGTTAATAACATCAGTTAGATTGATAATAGTGAGTGTAATAAGTATAGTAATTGTCGTTCTGTCGATCATATAAGCATAATATGGCTAATAATACGAGTTAGATTGATAATAATAAGAGTAATGAGTACAGTAATTGTCGTTCTATCGATCATATAAGCATAATATGGCTAATAATACGAGTTAGATTGATAATAATAAGAGTAATAAGTATAGTAATTGTCGTTCTATCAATCATTTAAGCATAATATGTCTAATAATACGAGTTAGATTGATAATAATAACAGTAATAAGTATAGTAATTGTCGTTCTATCGATAATATAAGCATAATATGGCTAATAATATGAGTTAGATTGATAATACTAAGAGTAGTGAGTATAGTAATTCTCGTTCTATCGATCATATAAGCATAATATGGCTAATAATATGAGTTAGATTGATAATAATAAGAGTAATGAGTATAGTAATTGTAGTTCTATCGATCATTTAAGCATAATATGGCTATTAATATGAGTTAGATTGATAATAATAACAGTAATAAGTATAGTAATTGTCGTTCTATCGATATTATAAGCATAATATGGCTAATAATATGAGTTAGATTGATAATACTAAGAGTAGTGAGTATAGTAATTCCCGTTCTATCGATCATATAAGCATAATATGGCTAATAATATGAGTTAGATTGATAATAATAACAGTAATAAGTATAGTAATTGTCGTTCTATCGATATTTTAAGCATAATATGGCTAATAATATGAGTTAGATTGATAATACTAAGAGTAGTGAGTATAGTAATTCTCGTTCTATCGATCATATAAGCATAATATGGCTAATAATATGAGTTAGATTGATAATAATAAGAGTAATAAGTATAGTAATTGTCGTTCTATCGATCATATAAGCATAATATAGCTAATAATATGAGTTAGATTGATAATACTAAGAGTAGTGAGTATATTAATTCTCGTTCTATCGATCATATAGGCATAATATGGCTAATAATATGAGTTAGATTGATAATAATAAGAGTAATAAGTACAGTAATTGTCGTTCTATCGATCATATAAGCATAATAAGGCTAATAATATGAGTTAGATTGATAATAATAAGAGTAATAAGAATAGTAATTGTCGTTCAATCGATCATATAAGCATAATATGGCTAATAATATGAGTTAGATTGATAATAATAAGAGTAATGAGTATAGTAATTGTCGTTCTATCGATCATATAAGCATAATATGGCTAATAATATGAGTTAGATTGGTAATACTAAGAGTAGTGAGTATAGTAATTCTCGTTCTATCGATCATATAAGCATAATATGGCTAATAATATGAGTTAGATTTATAATAATAAGAGTAATAAGTATAGTAATTGTCGTTCTATCGATCATATAAGCATAATATGGCTAATAATATGAGTTAGATTGATAATACTAAGAGTAGTGAGTATAGTAATTCTCGTTCTATCGATCATATGAGCATAATATGGCTAATAATATGAGTTAGATTTATAATAATAAGAGTAATAAGTATAGTAATTGTCGTGCTATCGATCATATAAGCATAATATGGTTAATAATATGAGTTAGATTGATAATAATAAGAGTAATAAGTAGAGTAATTGTCGTTCTATCGATAATATAAGCATAATATGGCTAATAATATGAGTTAGATTGATAATAATAACAGTAATAAGTATAGTAATTCTCGTTCTATCGATCATATAAGCATAATATGGCTAATAATATGAGTTAAATTGATAATACTAAGAGTAGTGAGTATAGTAATTCTCGTTCTATCGATCATATAAGCATAATATGGCTAATAATATGAGTTAGATTGATAATAATAAGAGTAATGAGTATAGTAATTGTAGTTCTATCGATCATTTAAGCATAATATGGCTATTAATATGAGTTAGATTGATAATAATAACAGTAATAAGTATAGTAATTGTCGTTCTATCGATATTATAAGCATAATATGGCTAATAATATGAGTTAGATTGATAATACTAAGAGTAGTGAGTATAGTAATTCCCGTTCTCTCGATCATATAAGCATAACATGGCTAATAATATGAGTTAGATTGATAATAATAACAGTAATAAGTATAGTAATTGTCGTTCTATCGATATTTTAAGCATAATATGGCTAATAATATCAGTTAGATTGATAATACTAAGAGTAGTGAGTATAGTAATTCTCGTTCTATCGATCATATGAGCATAATATGGCTAATAATATGAGTTAGATTTATAATAATAAGAGTAATAAGTATAGTAATTGTCGTGCTATCGATCATATAAGCATAATATGGTTAATAATATGAGTTAGATTCATAATAATAAGAGTAATAAGTAGAGTAATTGTCGTTCTATCGATAATATAAGCATAATATGGCTAATAATATGAGTTAGATTGATAATAATAACAGTAATAAGTATAGTAATTGTCGTTCTATCGATATTATAAGCATAATGTGGCTAATAATATGAGTTAGATTGATAATACTAAGAGTAGTGAGTATAGTAACTCTCGTTCTATCGATCATATAAGCATAATATGGCTAATAATATGTGTTAGAGTAATAATATTAAGAGTAGTGAGTATAGTAATTCTCGTTCTATCGATCATATAAGCATAATATGGCTAATAATATGAGTTAGATTGATAATAATAAGAGTAATGAGTATAGTAATTGTAGCTCTATCGATCATTTAAGCATAATATGGCTAATAATATGAGTTAGATTGATAATAATAACAGTAATAAGTATAGTAGTTGTCGTTCTATCGATATTATAAGCATAATATGGCTAATAATATGAGTTAGATTGATAATACTAAGAGTAGTGAGTATAGTAATTCTCGTTCTATCGATCATATAAGCATAATATGGCTAATAATATGAGTTAGATTGATAATAATAACAGTAATAAGTATAGTAATTGTCGTTCTATCGATCATATAAGCATAATATGGCTAATAATATGAGTTAGATTGATAGTACTAAGAGTAGTGAGTATAGTAATTCTCGTTCTATCGATCATATAAGCATAATATGGCTAATAATATGAGTTAGATTGATAACAATAAGAGTAATAAGTATAGTAATTGTCGTTCTATCGATCATATAAGCATAATATGGCTAATAATATGAGTTAGATTGATAATAATAAGAGTAATAAGTATAGCAATTGTCGTTCTATCGATATTATAAGCATAATATGGCTAATAATATGAGTTAGATTGATAATACTAAGAGTAGTGAGTATAGTAATTCTCGTTCTATCGATCATATAAGCATAATATGGCTAATAATATGAGTTAGATTGATAAAAATAAGAGTAATAAGTATAGTAATTGTCGTTCTATCGATCATATAAGCATAATATGGCTAATAATATGAGTTAGACTGATAATAATAAGAGTAATGAGTATAGTAATTGTCGTTCTATCGATCATATAAGCATAATATGGCTAATAATATGAGTTAGATTGATAATAATAAGAGTAATAAGTATAGTAATTGTCGTTCTATCAATCATTTAAGCATAATATGTCTAATAATACGAGTTAGATTGATAATAATAACAGTAGTAAGTATAGTAATTGTCGTTCTATCCATAATATAAGCATAATATGGCTAATAATATGAGTTAGATTGATAATACTAAGAGTAGTGAGTATAGTAATTCTCGTTCTATCGATCATATAAGCATAATATGGCTAATAATATGAGTTAGATTGATAACAATAAGAGTAATAAGTATAGTAATTGTCGTTCTATCGATCATATAAGCATAATATGGCTAATAATATGAGTTAGATTGATAATAATAAGAGTAATGAGTACAGTAATTGTCGTTCTATCGATCACATAAGCATAATATGGCAAATAATACGAGTTAGATTGATAATAATAAGAGTAATAAGTATAGTAATTGTCGTTCTATCAATCATTTAAGCATAATATGTCTAATAATACGAGTTAGATTGATAATAATAACAGTAATAAGTATAGTAATTGTCGTTCTATCGATAATATAAGCATAATATGGCTAATAATATGAGTTAGATTGATAATACTAAGAGTAGTGAGTATAGTAATTCTCGTTCTATCGATCATATAAGCATAATATGGCTAATAATATGAGTTAGATTGATAATAATAAGAGTAATGAGTATAGTAATTGTAGTTCTATCGATCATTTAAGCATAATATGGCTATTAATATGAGTTAGATTGATAATAATAACAGTAATAAGTATAGTAATTGTCGTTCTATCGATATTATAAGCATAATATGGCTAATAATATGAGTTAGATTGATAATACTAAGAGTAGTGAGTATAGTAATTCCCGTTCTCTCGATCATATAAGCATAACATGGCTAATAATATGAGTTAGATTGATAATAATAACAGTAATAAGTATAGTAATTGTCGTTCTATCGATATTTTAAGCATAATATGGCTAATAATATCAGTTAGATTGATAATACTAAGAGTAGTGAGTATAGTAATTCTCGTTCTATCGATCATATGAGCATAATATGGCTAATAATATGAGTTAGATTTATAATAATAAGAGTAATAAGTATAGTAATTGTCGTGCTATCGATCATATAAGCATAATATGGTTAATAATATGAGTTAGATTCATAATAATAAGAGTAATAAGTAGAGTAATTGTCGTTCTATCGATAATATAAGCATAATATGGCTAATAATATGAGTTAGATTGATAATAATAACAGTAATAAGTATAGTAATTGTCGTTCTATCGATATTATAAGCATAATGTGGCTAATAATATGAGTTAGATTGATAATACTAAGAGTAGTGAGTATAGTAACTCTCGTTCTATCGATCATATAAGCATAATATGGCTAATAATATGTGTTAGAGTAATAATATTAAGAGTAGTGAGTATAGTAATTCTCGTTCTATCGATCATATAAGCATAATATGGCTAATAATATGAGTTAGATTGATAATAATAAGAGTAATGAGTATAGTAATTGTAGTTCTATCGATCATTTAAGCATAATATGGCTAATAATATGAGTTAGATTGATAATAATAACAGTAATAAGTATAGTAGTTGTCGTTCTATCGATATTATAAGCATAATATGGCTAATAATATGAGTTAGATTGATAATACTAAGAGTAGTGAGTATAGTAATTCTCGTTCTATCGATCATATAAGCATAATATGGCTAATAATATGAGTTAGATTGATAATAATAACAGTAATAAGTATAGTAATTGTCGTTCTATCGATCATATAAGCATAATATGGCTAATAATATGAGTTAGATTGATAGTACTAAGAGTAGTGAGTATAGTAATTCTCGTTCTATCGATCATATAAGCATAATATGGCTAATAATATGAGTTAGATTGATAACAATAAGAGTAATAAGTATAGTAATTGTCGTTCTATCGATCATATAAGCATAATATGGCTAATAATATGAGTTAGATTGATAATAATAAGAGTAATAAGTATAGCAATTGTCGTTCTATCGATATTATAAGCATAATATGGCTAATAATATGAGTTAGATTGATAATACTAAGAGTAGTGAGTATAGTAATTCTCGTTCTATCGATCATATAAGCATAATATGGCTAATAATATGAGTTAGATTGATAAAAATAAGAGTAATAAGTATAGTAATTGTCGTTCTATCGATCATATAAGCATAATATGGCTAATAATATGAGTTAGATTGATAATAATAAGAGTAATGTGTATAGTAATTGTCGTTCTATCGATCATATAAGCATAATATGGCTAATAATATGAGTTAGATTGATAATAATAAGAGTAATAAGTATAGTAATTGTCGTTCTATCAATCATTTAAGCATAATATGTCTAATAATACGAGTTAGATTGATAATAATAACAGTAGTAAGTATAGTAATTGTCGTTCTATCCATAATATAAGCATAATATGGCTAATAATATGAGTTAGATTGATAATACTAAGAGTAGTGAGTATAGTAATTCTCGTTCTATCGATCATATAAGCATAATATGGCTAATAATATGAGTTAGATTGATAACAATAAGAGTAATAAGTATAGTAATTGTCGTTCTATCGATCATATAAGCATAATATGGCTAATAATATGAGTTAGATTGATAATAATAAGAGTAATGAGTACAGTAATTGTCGTTCTATCGATCACATAAGCATAATATGGCAAATAATACGAGTTAGATTGATAATAATAAGAGTAATAAGTATAGTAATTGTCGTTCTATCAATCATTTAAGCATAATATGTCTAATAATACGAGTTAGATTGATAATAATAACAGTAATAAGTATAGTAATTGTCGTTCTATCGATAATATAAGCATAATATGGCTAATAATATGAGTTAGATTGATAATACTAAGAGTAGTGAGTATAGTAATTCTCGTTCTATCGATCATATAAGCATAATATGGCTAATAATATGAGTTAGATTGATAATAATAAGAGTAATGAGTATAGTAATTGTAGTTCTATCGATCATTTAAGCATAATATGGCTATTAATATGAGTTAGATTGATAATAATAACAGTAATAAGTATAGTAATTGTCGTTCTATCGATATTATAAGCATAATATGGCTAATAATATGAGTTAGATTGATAATACTAAGAGTAGTGAGTATAGTAATTCCCGTTCTATCGATCATATAAGCATAATATGGCTAATAATATGAGTTAGATTGATAATAATAACAGTAATAAGTATAGTAATTGTCGTTCTATCGATATTTTAAGCATAATATGGCTAATAATATGAGTTAGATTGATAATACTAAGAGTAGTGAGTATAGTAATTCTCGTTCTATCGATCATATAAGCATAATATGGCTAATAATATGAGTTAGATTGATAATAATAAGAGTAATAAGTATAGTAATTGTCGTTCTATCGATCATATAAGCATAATATAGCTAATAATATGAGTTAGATTGATAATACTAAGAGTAGTGAGTATATTAATTCTCGTTCTATCGATCATATAGGCATAATATGGCTAATAATATGAGTTAGATTGATAATAATAAGAGTAATAAGTACAGTAATTGTCGTTCTATCGATCATATAAGCATAATAAGGCTAATAATATGAGTTAGATTGATAATAATAAGAGTAATAAGAATAGTAATTGTCGTTCAATCGATCATATAAGCATAATATGGCTAATAATATGAGTTAGATTGATAATAATAAGAGTAATGAGTATAGTAATTGTCGTTCTATCGATCATATAAGCATAATATGGCTAATAATATGAGTTAGATTGGTAATACTAAGAGTAGTGAGTATAGTAATTCTCGTTCTATCGATCATATAAGCATAATATGGCTAATAATATGAGTTAGATTTATAATAATAAGAGTAATAAGTATAGTAATTGTCGTTCTATCGATCATATAAGCATAATATGGCTAATAATATGAGTTAGATTGATAATACTAAGAGTAGTGAGTATAGTAATTCTCGTTCTATCGATCATATGAGCATAATATGGCTAATAATATGAGTTAGATTTATAATAATAAGAGTAATAAGTATAGTAATTGTCGTGCTATCGATCATATAAGCATAATATGGTTAATAATATGAGTTAGATTGATAATAATAAGAGTAATAAGTAGAGTAATTGTCGTTCTATCGATAATATAAGCATAATATGGCTAATAATATGAGTTAGATTGATAATAATAACAGTAATAAGTATAGTAATTCTCGTTCTATCGATCATATAAGCATAATATGGCTAATAATATGAGTTAAATTGATAATACTAAGAGTAGTGAGTATAGTAATTGTCGTTCTATCGATCATATAAGCATAATATGGCTAATAATATGAGTTAGATTGATAATACTAAGAGTAGTGAGTATATTAATTCTCGTTCTATCGATCATATAGGCATAATATGGCTAATAATATGAGTTAGATTGATAATAATAAGAGTAATAAGTATAGTAATTGTCGTTCTATCGATCATATCTGCATAATATGGTTAATAACATCAGTTAGATTGATAATAGTGAGTGTAATAAGTATAGTAATTGTCGTTCTGTCGATCATATAAGCATAATATGGCTAATAATACGAGTTAGATTGATAATAATAAGAGTAATAAGTATAGTAATTGTCGTTCTATCAATCATTTAAGCATAATATGTCTAATAATACGAGTTAGATTGATAATAATAACAGTAATAAGTATAGTAATTGTCGTTCTATCGATATTATAAGCATAATATGGCTAATAATATGAGTTAGATTGATAATACTAAGAGTAGTGAGTATAGTAATTCCCGTTCTATCGATCATATAAGCATAATATGGCTAATAATATGAGTTAGATTGATAATAATAACAGTAATAAGTATAGTAATTGTCGTTCTATCGATATTTTAAGCATAATATGGCTAATAATATGAGTTAGATTGATAATACTAAGAGTAGTGAGTATAGTAATTCTCGTTCTATCGATCATATAAGCATAATATGGCTAATAATATGAGTTAGATTGATAATAATAAGAGTAATAAGTATAGTAATTGTCGTTCTATCGATCATATAAGCATAATATAGGTAATAATATGAGTTAAATTGATAATACTAAGAGTAGTGAGTATATTAATTCTCGTTCTATCGATCATATAGGCATAATATGGCTAATAATATGCGTTAGATTGATAATAATAAGAGTAATAAGTACAGTAATTGTCGTTCTATCGATCATATAAGCATAATAAGGCTAATAATATGAGTTAGATTGATAATAATAAGAGTAATAAGAATAGTAATTGTCGTTCAATCGATCATATAAGCATAATATGGCTAATAATATGAGTTAGATTGATAATAATAAGAGTAATGAGTATAGTCATTGTCGTTCTATCGATCATATAAGCATAATATGGCTAATAATATGAGTTAGATTGGTAATACTAAGAGTAGTGAGTATAGTAATTCTCGTTCTATCGATCATATAAGCATAATATGGCTAATAATATGAGTTAGATTTATAATAATAAGAGTAATAAGTATAGTAATTGTCGTTCTATCGATCATATAAGCATAATATGGCTAATAATATGAGTTAGATTGATAATACTAAGAGTAGTGAGTATAGTAATTCTCGTTCTATCGATCATATGAGCATAATATGGCTAATAATATGAGTTAGATTTATAATAATAAGAGTAATAAGTATAGTAATTGTCGTGCTATCGATCATATAAGCATAATATGGTTAATAATATGAGTTAGATTGATAATAATAAGAGTAATAAGTAGAGTAATTGTCGTTCTATCGATAATATAAGCATAATATGGCTAATAATATGAGTTAGATTGATAATAATAACAGTAATAAGTATAGTAATTCTCGTTCTATCGATCATATGAGCATAATATGGCTAATAATATGAGTTAGATTTATAATAATAAGAGTAATAAGTATAGTAATTGTCGTGCTATCGATCATATAAGCATAATATGGTTAATAATATGAGTTAGATTGATAATAATAAGAGTAATAAGTAGAGTAATTGTCGTTCTATCGATAATATAAGCATAATATGGCTAATAATATGAGTTAGATTGATAATAATAACAGTAATAAGTATAGTAATTGTCGTTCTATCGATATTATAAGCATAATGTGGCTAATAATATGAGTTAGATTGATAATACTAAGAGTAGTGAGTATAGTAACTCTCGTTCTATCGATCATATAAGCATAATATGGCTAATAATATGTGTTAGAGTAATAATATTAAGAGTAGTGAGTATAGTAATTCTCGTTCTATCGATCATATAAGCATAATATGGCTAATAATATGAGTTAGATTGATAATAATAAGAGTAATGAGTATAGTAATTGTAGTTCTATCGATCATTTAAGCATAATATGGCTAATAATATGAGTTAGATTGATAATAATAACAGTAATAAGTATAGTAGTTGTCGTTCTATCGATATTATAAGCATAATATGGCTAATAATATGAGTTAGATTGATAATACTAAGAGTAGTGAGTATAGTAATTCTCGTTCTATCGATCATATAAGCATAATATGGCTAATAATATGAGTTAGATTGATAATAATAACAGTAATAAGTATAGTAATTGTCGTTCTATCGATCATATAAGCATAATATGGCTAATAATATGAGTTAGATTGATAATACTAAGAGTAGTGAGTATATTAATTCTCGTTCTATCGATCATATAGGCATAATATGGCTAATAATATGAGTTAGATTGATAATAATAAGAGTAATAAGTATAGTAATTGTCGTTCTATCCATATTATAAGCATAATATGGCTAATAATATGAGTTAGATTGATAATACTAAGAGTAGTGAGTATAGTAATTCCCGTTCTATCGATCATATAAGCATAATATGGCTAATAATATGAGTTAGATTGATAATAATAACAGTAATAAGTATAGTAATTGTCGTTCTATCGATATTTTAAGCATAATATGGCTAATAATATGAGTTAGATTGATAATACTAAGAGTAGTGAGTATAGTAATTCTCGTTCTATCGATCATATAAGCATAATATGGCTAATAATATGAGTTAGATTGATAATAATAAGAGTAATAAGTATAGTAATTGTCGTTCTATCGATCATATAAGCATAATATAGCTAATAATATGAGTTAGATTGATAATACTAAGAGTAGTGAGTATATTAATTCTCGTTCTATCGATCATATAGGCATAATATGGCTAATAATATGAGTTAGATTGATAATAATAAGAGTAATAAGTACAGTAATTGTCGTTCTATCGATCATATAAGCATAATAAGGCTAATAATATGAGTTAGATTGATAATAATAAGAGTAATAAGAATAGTAATTGTCGTTCAATCGATCATATAAGCATAATATGGCTAATAATATGAGTTAGATTGATAATAATAAGAGTAATGAGTATAGTAATTGTCGTTCTATCGATCATATAAGCATAATATGGCTAATAATATGAGTTAGATTGGTAATACTAAGAGTAGTGAGTATAGTAATTCTCGTTCTATCGATCATATAAGCATAATATGGCTAATAATATGAGTTAGATTTATAATAATAAGAGTAATAAGTATAGTAATTGTCGTTCTATCGATCATATAAGCATAATATGGCTAATAATATGAGTTAGATTGATAATACTAAGAGTAGTGAGTATAGTAATTCTCGTTCTATCGATCATATGAGCATAATATGGCTAATAATATGAGTTAGATTTATAATAATAAGAGTAATAAGTATAGTAATTGTCGTGCTATCGATCATATAAGCATAATATGGTTAATAATATGAGTTAGATTGATAATAATAAGAGTAATAAGTAGAGTAATTGTCGTTCTATCGATAATATAAGCATAATATGGCTAATAATATGAGTTAGATTGATAATAATAACAGTAATAAGTATAGTAATTCTCGTTCTATCGATCATATAAGCATAATATGGCTAATAATATGAGTTAAATTGATAATACTAAGAGTAGTGAGTATAGTAATTCTCGTTCTATCGATCATATAAGCATAATATGGCTAATAATATGAGTTAGATTGATAATAATAAGAGTAATGAGTATAGTAATTGTAGTTCTATCGATCATTTAAGCATAATATGGCTATTAATATGAGTTAGATTGATAATAATAAGAGTAATGAGTATAGTAATTGTCGTTCTATCGATCATATAAGCATAATATGGCTAATAATATGAGTTAGATTGATAATAATAAGAGTAATAAGTATAGTAATTGTCGTTCTATCAATCATTTAAGCATAATATGTCTAATAATACGAGTTAGATTGATAATAATAACAGTAGTAAGTATAGTAATTGTCGTTCTATCGATATTATAAGCATAATATGGCTAATAATATGAGTTAGATTGATAATACTAAGAGTAGTGAGTATAGTAATTCTCGTTCTATCGATCATATAAGCATAATATGGCTAATAATATGAGTTAGATTGATAACAATAAGAGTAATAAGTATAGTAATTGTCGTTCTATCGATCATATAAGCATAATATGGCTAATAATATGAGTTAGATTGATAATAATAAGAGTAATAAGTATAGCAATTGTCGTTCTATCGATATTATAAGCATAATATGGCTAATAATATGAGTTAGATTGATAATACTAAGAGTAGTGAGTATAGTAATTCTCGTTCTATCGATCATATAAGCATAATATGGCTAATAATATGAGTTAGATTGATAACAATAAGAGTAATAAGTATAGTAATTGTCGTTCTATCGATCATATAAGCATAATATGGCTAATAATATGAGTTAGATTGATAATAATAAGAGTAATGAGTATAGTAATTGTCGTTCTATCGATCATATAAGCATAATATGGCTAATAATATGAGTTAGATTGATAATAATAAGAGTAATAAGTATAGTAATTGTCGTTCTATCAATCATTTAAGCATAATATGTCTAATAATACGAGTTAGATTGATAATAATAACAGTAGTAAGTATAGTAATTGTCGTTCTATCGATATTATAAGCATAATATGGCTAATAATATGAGTTAGATTGATAATACTAAGAGTAGTGAGTATAGTAATTCCCGTTCTCTCGATCATATAAGCATAACATGGCTAATAATATGAGTTAGATTGATAATAATAACAGTAATAAGTATAGTAATTGTCGTTCTATCGATATTTTAAGCATAATATGGCTAATAATATGAGTTAGATTGATAATACTAAGAGTAGTGAGTATAGTAATTCTCGTTCTATCGATCATATGAGCATAATATGGCTAATAATATGAGTTAGATTTATAATAATAAGAGTAATAAGTATAGTAATTGTCGTGCTATCGATCATATAAGCATAATATGGTTAATAATATGAGTTAGATTGATAATAATAAGAGTAATAAGTAGAGTAATTGTCGTTCTATCGATAATATAAGCATAATATGGCTAATAATATGAGTTAGATTGATAATAATAACAGTAATAAGTATAGTAATTGTCGTTCTATCGATATTATAAGCATAATGTGGCTAATAATATGAGTTAGATTGATAATACTAAGAGTAGTGAGTATAGTAACTCTCGTTCTATCGATCATATAAGCATAATATGGCTAATAATATGTGTTAGAGTAATAATATTAAGAGTAGTGAGTATAGTAATTCTCGTTCTATCGATCATATAAGCATAATATGGCTAATAATATGAGTTAGATTGATAATAATAAGAGTAATGAGTATAGTAATTGTAGTTCTATCGATCATTTAAGCATAATATGGCTAATAATATGAGTTAGATTGATAATAATAACAGTAATAAGTATAGTAGTTGTCGTTCTATCGATATTATAAGCATAATATGGCTAATAATATGAGTTAGATTGATAATACTAAGAGTAGTGAGTATAGTAATTCTCGTTCTATCGATCATATAAGCATAATATGGCTAATAATATGAGTTAGATTGATAATAATAACAGTAATAAGTATAGTAATTGTCGTTCTATCGATCATATAAGCATAATATGGCTAATAATATGAGTTAGATTGATAATACTAAGAGTAGTGAGTATAGTAATTCTCGTTCTATCGATCATATAAGCATAATATGGCTAATAATATGAGTTAGATTGATAACAATAAGAGTAATAAGTATAGTAATTGTCGTTCTATCGATCATATAAGCATAATATGGCTAATAATATGAGTTAGATTGATAATAATAAGAGTAATAAGTATAGCAATTGTCGTTCTATCGATATTATAAGCATAATATGGCTAATAATATGAGTTAGATTGATAATACTAAGAGTAGTGAGTATAGTAATTCTCGTTCTATCGATCATATAAGCATAATATGGCTAATAATATGAGTTAGATTGATAACAATAAGAGTAATAAGTATAGTAATTGTCGTTCTATCGATCATATAAGCATAATATGGCTAATAATATGAGTTAGATTGATAATAATAAGAGTAATGAGTATAGTAATTGTCGTTCTATCGATCATATAAGCATAATATGGCTAATAATATGAGTTAGATTGATAATAATAAGAGTAATAAGTATAGTAATTGTCGTTCTATCAATCATTTAAGCATAATATGTCTAATAATACGAGTTAGATTGATAATAATAACAGTAGTAAGTATAGTAATTGTCGTTCTATCGATATTATAAGCATAATATGGCTAATAATATGAGTTAGATTGATAATACTAAGAGTAGTGAGTATAGTAATTCCCGTTCTCTCGATCATATAAGCATAACATGGCTAATAATATGAGTTAGATTGATAATAATAACAGTAATAAGTATAGTAATTGTCGTTCTATCGATATTTTAAGCATAATATGGCTAATAATATGAGTTAGATTGATAATACTAAGAGTAGTGAGTATAGTAATTCTCGTTCTATCGATCATATGAGCATAATATGGCTAATAATATGAGTTAGATTTATAATAATAAGAGTAATAAGTATAGTAATTGTCGTGCTATCGATCATATAAGCATAATATGGTTAATAATATGAGTTAGATTGATAATAATAAGAGTAATAAGTAGAGTAATTGTCGTTCTATCGATAATATAAGCATAATATGGCTAATAATATGAGTTAGATTGATAATAATAACAGTAATAAGTATAGTAATTGTCGTTCTATCGATATTATAAGCATAATGTGGCTAATAATATGAGTTAGATTGATAATACTAAGAGTAGTGAGTATAGTAACTCTCGTTCTATCGATCATATAAGCATAATATGGCTAATAATATGTGTTAGAGTAATAATATTAAGAGTAGTGAGTATAGTAATTCTCGTTCTATCGATCATATAAGCATAATATGGCTAATAATATGAGTTAGATTGATAATAATAAGAGTAATGAGTATAGTAATTGTAGTTCTATCGATCATTTAAGCATAATATGGCTAATAATATGAGTTAGATTGATAATAATAACAGTAATAAGTATAGTAGTTGTCGTTCTATCGATATTATAAGCATAATATGGCTAATAATATGAGTTAGATTGATAATACTAAGAGTAGTGAGTATAGTAATTCTCGTTCTATCGATCATATAAGCATAATATGGCTAATAATATGAGTTAGATTGATAATAATAACAGTAATAAGTATAGTAATTGTCGTTCTATCGATCATATAAGCATAATATGGCTAATAATATGAGTTAGATTGATAATACTAAGAGTAGTGAGTATAGTAATTCTCGTTCTATCGATCATATAAGCATAATATGGCTAATAATATGAGTTAGATTGATAACAATAAGAGTAATAAGTATAGTAATTGTCGTTCTATCGATCATATAAGCATAATATGGCTAATAATATGAGTTAGATTGATAATAATAAGAGTAATAAGTATAGCAATTGTCGTTCTATCGATATTATAAGCATAATATGGCTAATAATATGAGTTAGATTGATAATACTAAGAGTAGTGAGTATAGTAATTCTCGTTCTATCGATCATATAAGCATAATATGGCTAATAATATGAGTTAGATTGATAACAATAAGAGTAATAAGTATAGTAATTGTCGTTCTATCGATCATATAAGCATAATATGGCTAATAATATGAGTTAGATTGATAATAATAAGAGTAATGAGTATAGTAATTGTCGTTCTATCGATCATATAAGCATAATATGGCTAATAATATGAGTTAGATTGATAATAATAAGAGTAATAAGTATAGTAATTGTCGTTCTATCAATCATTTAAGCATAATATGTCTAATAATACGAGTTAGATTGATAATAATAACAGTAGTAAGTATAGTAATTGTCGTTCTATCCATAATATAAGCATAATATGGCTAATAATATGAGTTAGATTGATAATACTAAGAGTAGTGAGTATAGTAATTCTCGTTCTATCGATCATATAAGCATAATATGGCTAATAATATGAGTTAGATTGATAACAATAAGAGTAATAAGTATAGTAATTGTCGTTCTATCGATCATATAAGCATAATATGGCTAATAATATGAGTTAGATTGATAATAATAAGAGTAATAAGAATAGTAATTGTCGTTCAATCGATCATATAAGCATAATATGGCTAATAATATGAGTTAAATTGATAATACTAAGAGTAGTGAGTATAGTAATTCTCGTTCTATCGATCATATAAGCATAATATGGCTAATAATATGAGTTAGATTGATAACAATAAGAGTAATAAGTATAGTAATTGTCGTTCTATCGATCATATAAGCATAATATGGCTAATAATATGAGTTAGATTGATAATAATAAGAGTAATAAGTATAGTAATTGTCGTTCAATCGATCATATAAGCATAATATGGCTAATAATATGAGTTAAATTGATAATAATAAGAGTAGTGAGTATAGTAATTCTCGTTCTATCGATCATATAAGCATAATATGGCTAATAATATGAGTTAGATTGATAATAATAAGAGTAATGAGTATAGTAATTGTAGTTCTATCGATCATTTAAGCATAATATGGCTATTAATATGAGTTAGATTGATAATAATAACAGTAGTAAGTATAGTAATTGTCGTTCTATCGATATTATAAGCATAATATGGCTAATAATATGAGTTAGATTGATAATACTAAGAGTAGTGAGTATAGTAATTCCCGTTCTATCGATCATATAAGCATAATATGGCTAATAATATGAGTTAGATTGATAATAATAACAATAACAAGTATAGTAATTGTCGTTCTATCGATATTTTAAGCATAATATGGCTAATAATATGAGTTAGATTGATAATACTAAGAGTAGTGAGTATAGTAATTCTCGTTCTATCGATCATATAAGCATAATATGGCTAATAATATGAGTTAGATTGATAATAATAAGAGTAATAAGTATAGTAATTGTCGTTCTATCGATCATATAAGCATAATATGGCTAATAATATGAGTTAGATTGATAATACTAAGAGTAGTGAGTATATTAATTCTCGTTCTATCGATCATATAGGCATAATATGGCTAATAATATGAGTTAGATTGATAATAATAAGAGTAATAAGTATAGTAATTGTCGTTCTATCGATCATATCTGCATAATATGGTTAATAACATGAGTTAGATTGATAATAGTGAGTGTAATAAGTATAGTAATTGTCGTTCTGTCGATCATATAAGCATAATATGGCTAATAATACGAGTTAGATTGATAATAATAAGAGTAATGAGTATAGTAATTGTCGTCCTATCGATATTATAAGCATAATGTGGCTAATAATATGAGTTAGATTGATAATACTAAGAGTAGTGAGTATAGTAACTCTCGTTCTATCGATCATATAAGCATAATATGGCTAATAATATGTGTTAGAGTAATAATATTAAGAGTAGTGAGTATAGTAATTCTCGTTCTATCGATCATATAAGCATAATATGGCTAATAATATGAGTTAGATTGATAATAATAAGAGTAATGAGTATAGTAATTGTAGTTCTATCGATCATTTAAGCATAATATGGCTAATAATATGAGTTAGATTGATAATAATAACAGTAATAAGTATAGTAATTGTCGTTCTATCGATCATATAAGCATAATATGGCTAATAATATGAGTTAGATTGATAATACTAAGAGTAGTGAGTATAGTAATTCTCGTTCTATCGATCATATAAGCATAATATGGCTAATAATATGAGTTAGATTGATAACAATAAGAGTAATAAGTATAGTAATTGTCGTTCTATCGATCATATAAGCATAATATGGCTAATAATATGAGTTAGATTGATAATAATAAGAGTAATAAGTATAGCAATTGTCGTTCTATCGATATTATAAGCATAATATGGCTAATAATATGAGTTAGATTGATAATACTAAGAGTAGTGAGTATAGTAATTCTCGTTCTATCGATCATATAAGCATAATATGGCTAATAATATGAGTTAGATTGATAACAATAAGAGTAATAAGTATAGTAATTGTCGTTCTATCGATCATATAAGCATAATATGGCTAATAATATGAGTTAGATTGATAATAATAAGAGTAATGAGTATAGTAATTGTCGTTCTATCGATCATATAAGCATAATATGGCTAATAATATGAGTTAGATTGATAATAATAAGAGTAATAAGTGTAGTAATTGTCGTTCTATCAATCATTTAAGCATAATATGTCTAATAATACGAGTTAGATTGATAATAATAACAGTAGTAAGTATAGTAATTGTCGTTCTATCCATAATATAAGCATAATATGGCTAATAATATGAGTTAGATTGATAATACTAAGAGTAGTGAGTATAGTAATTCTCGTTCTATCGATCATATAAGCATAATATGGCTAATAATATGAGTTAGATTGATAACAATAAGAGTAATAAGTATAGTAATTGTCGTTCTATCGATCATATAAGCATAATATGGCTAATAATATGAGTTAGATTGATAATAATAAGAGTAATAAGAATAGTAATTGTCGTTCAATCGATCATATAAGCATAATATGGCTAATAATATGAGTTAAATTGATAATACTAAGAGTAGTGAGTATAGTAATTCTCGTTCTATCGATCATATAAGCATAATATGGCTAATAATATGAGTTAGATTGATAACAATAAGAGTAATAAGTATAGTAATTGTCGTTCTATCGATCATATCAGCATAATATGGCTAATAATATGAGTTGGATTGATAATAATAAGAGTAATAAGTATAGTAATTGTCGTTCAATCGATCATATAAGCATAATATGGCTAATAATATGAGTTAGATTGATAATAATAAGAGTAATAAGTATAGCAATTGTCGTTCTATCGATATTATAAGCATAATATGGCTAATAATATGAGTTAGATTGATAATACTAAGAGTAGTGAGTATAGTAATTCTCGTTCTATCGATCATATAAGCATAATATGGCTAATAATATGAGTTAGATTGATAACAATAAGAGTAATAAGTATAGTAATTGTCGTTCTATCGATCATATAAGCATAATATGGCTAATAATATGAGTTAGATTGATAATAATAAGAGTAATGAGTATAGTAATTGTCGTTCTATCGATCATATAAGCATAATATGGCTAATAATATGAGTTAGATTGATAATAATAAGAGTAATAAGTATAGTAATTGTCGTTCTATCAATCATTTAAGCATAATATGTCTAATAATACGAGTTAGATTGATAATAATAACAGTAGTAAGTATAGTAATTGTCGTTCTATCCATAATATAAGCATAATATGGCTAATAATATGAGTTAGATTGATAATACTAAGAGTAGTGAGTATAGTAATTCTCGTTCTATCGATCATATAAGCATAATATGGCTAATAATATGAGTTAGATTGATAACAATAAGAGTAATAAGTATAGTAATTGTCGTTCTATCGATCATATAAGCATAATATGGCTAATAATATGAGTTAGATTGATAATAATAAGAGTAATAAGAATAGTAATTGTCGTTCAATCGATCATATAAGCATAATATGGCTAATAATATGAGTTAAATTGATAATACTAAGAGTAGTGAGTATAGTAATTCTCGTTCTGTCGATCATATAAGCATAATATGGCTAATAATATGAGTTAGATTGATAACAATAAGAGTAATAAGTATAGTAATTGTCGTTCTATCGATCATATAAGCATAATATGGCTAATAATATGAGTTAGATTGATAATAATAAGAGTAATAAGTATAGTAATTGTCGTTCAATCGATCATATAAGCATAATATGGCTAATAATATGAGTTAAATTGATAATACTAAGAGTAGTGAGTATAGTAATTCTCGTTCTATCGATCATATAAGCATAATATGGCTAATAATATGAGTTAGATTGATAATAATAAGAGTAATGAGTATAGTAATTGTAGTTCTATCGATCATTTAAGCATAATATGGCTATTAATATGAGTTAGATTGATAATAATAACAGTAATAAGTATAGTAATTGTCGTTCTATCGATATTATAAGCATAATATGGCTAATAATATGAGTTAGATTGATAATACTAAGAGTAGTGAGTATAGTAATTCCCGTTCTATCGATCATATAAGCATAATATGGCTAATAATATGAGTTAGATTGATAATAATAACAGTAACAAGTATAGTAATTGTCGTTCTATCGATATTTTAAGCATAATATGGCTAATAATATGAGTTAGATTGATAATACTAAGAGTAGTGAGTATAGTAATTCTCGTTCTATCGATCATATAAGCATAATATGGCTAATAATATGAGTTAGATTGATAATAATAAGAGTAATAAGTATAGTAATTGTCGTTCTATCGATCATATAAGCATAATATGGCGAATAATATGAGTTAGATTGATAATACTAAGAGTAGTGAGTATATTAATTCTCGTTCTATCGATCATATAGGCATAATATGGCTAATAATATGAGTTAGATTGATAATAATAAGAGTAATAAGTATAGTAATTGTCGTTCTATCGATCATATCTGCATAATATGGTTAATAACATGAGTTAGATTGATAATAGTGAGTGTAATAAGTATAGTAATTGTCGTTCTGTCGATCATATAAGCATAATATGGCTAATAATACGAGTTAGATTGATAATAATAAGAGTAATGAGTATAGTAATTGTCGTTCTATCGATCATATAAGCATAATATGGCTAATAATACGAGTTAGATTGATAATAATAAGAGTAATAGGTATAGTAATTGTCGTTCTATCAATCATTTAAGCATAATATGTCTAATAATACGAGTTAGATTGATAATAATAACAGTAATAAGTATAGTAATTGTCGTTCTATCGATAATATAAGCATAATATGGCTAATAATATGAGTTAGATTGATAATACTAAGAGTAGTGAGTATAGTAATTCTCGTTCTATCGATCATATAAGCATAATATGGCTAATAATATGAGTTAGATTGATAATACTAAGAGTAGTGAGTATAGTAATTCTCGTTCTATCGATCATATAAGCATAATATGGCTAATAATATGAGTTAGATTGATAATAATAAGAGTAATAAGTATAGTAATTGTCGTTCTATCGATCATATAAGCATAATATAGCTAATAATATGAGTTAGATTGATAATACTAAGAGTAGTGAGTATATTAATTCTCGTTCTATCGATCATATAGGCATAATATGGCTAATAATATGAGTTAGATTGATAATAATAAGAGTAATAAGTACAGTAATTGTCGTTCTATCGATCATATAAGCATAATAAGGCTAATAATATGAGTTAGATTGATAATAATAAGAGTAATAAGAATAGTAATTGTCGTTCAATCGATCATATAAGCATAATATGGCTAATAATATGAGTTAGATTGATAATAATAAGAGTAATGAGTATAGTAATTGTCGTTCTATCGATCATATAAGCATAATATGGCTAATAATATGAGTTAGATTGGTAATACTAAGAGTAGTGAGTATAGTAATTCTCGTTCTATCGATCATATAAGCATAATATGGCTAATAATATGAGTTAGATTGATAATACTAAGAGTAGTGAGTATATTAATTCTCGTTCTATCGATCATATAGGCATAATATGGCTAATAATATGAGTTAGATTGATAATAATAAGAGTAATAAGTATAGTAATTGTCGTTCTATCGATCATATCTGCATAATATGGTTAATAACATCAGTTAGATTGATAATAGTGAGTGTAATAAGTATAGTAATTGTCGTTCTGTCGATCATATAAGCATAATATGGCTAATAATACGAGTTAGATTGATAATAATAAGAGTAATGAGTACAGTAATTGTCGTTCTATCGATCATATAAGCATAATATGGCTAATAATATGAGTTAGATTGATAATACTAAGAGTAGTGAGTATAGTAATTCTCGTTCTATCGATCATATGAGCATAATATGGCTAATAATATGAGTTAGATTGATAATACTAAGAGTAGTGAGTATAGTAATTCTCGTTCTATCGATCATATAAGCATAATATGGCTAATAATATGAGTTAGATTGATAATAATAACAGTAATAAGTATAGTAATTGTCGTTCTATCGATCATATAAGCATAATATGGCTAATAATATGAGTTAGATTGATAATACTAAGAGTAGTGAGTATATTAATTCTCGTTCTATCGATCATATAGGCATAATATGGCTAATAATATGAGTTAGATTGATAATAATAAGAGTAATAAGTATAGTAATTGTCGTTCTATCGATCATATCTGCATAATATGGTTAATAACATCAGTTAGATTGATAATAGTGAGTGTAATAAGTATAGTAATTGTCGTTCTGTCGATCATATAAGCATAATATGGCTAATAATACGAGTTAGATTGATAATAATAAGAGTAATGAGTACAGTAATTGTCGTTCTATCGATCATATAAGCATAATATGGCTAATAATACGAGTTAGATTGATAATAATAAGAGTAATAAGTATAGTAATTGTCGTTCTATCAATCATTTAAGCATAATATGTCTAATAATACGAGTTAGATTGATAATAATAACAGTAATAAGTATAGTAATTGTCGTTCTATCGATAATATAAGCATAATATGGCTAATAATATGAGTTAGATTGATAATACTAAGAGTAGTGAGTATAGTAATTCTCGTTCTATCGATCATATAAGCATAATATGGCTAATAATATGAGTTAGATTGATAATAATAAGAGTAATGAGTATAGTAATTGTAGTTCTATCGATCATTTAAGCATAATATGGCTATTAATATGAGTTAGATTGATAATAATAACAGTAATAAGTATAGTAATTGTCGTTCTATCGATATTATAAGCATAATATGGCTAATAATATGAGTTAGATTGATAATACTAAGAGTAGTGAGTATAGTAATTCCCGTTCTATCGATCATATAAGCATAATATGGCTAATAATATGAGTTAGATTGATAATAATAACAGTAATAAGTATAGTAATTGTCGTTCTATCGATATTTTAAGCATAATATGGCTAATAATATGAGTTAGATTGATAATACTAAGAGTAGTGAGTATAGTAATTCTCGTTCTATCGATCATATAAGCATAATATGGCTAATAATATGAGTTAGATTGATAATAATAAGAGTAATAAGTATAGTAATTGTCGTTCTATCGATCATATAAGCATAATATAGCTAATAATATGAGTTAGATTGATAATACTAAGAGTAGTGAGTATATTAATTCTCGTTCTATCGATCATATAGGCATAATATGGCTAATAATATGAGTTAGATTGATAATAATAAGAGTAATAAGTACAGTAATTGTCGTTCTATCGATCATATAAGCATAATATGGCTAATAATATGAGTTAGATTGATAATAATAAGAGTAATAAGTATAGCAATTGTCGTTCTATCGATATTATAAGCATAATATGGCTAATAATATGAGTTAGATTGATAATACTAAGAGTAGTGAGTATAGTAATTCTCGTTCTATCGATCATATAAGCATAATATGGCTAATAATATGAGTTAGATTGATAACAATAAGAGTAATAAGTATAGTAATTGTCGTTCTATCGATCATATAAGCATAATATGGCTAATAATATGAGTTAGATTGATAATAATAAGAGTAATGAGTATAGTAATTGTCGTTCTATCGATCATATAAGCATAATATGGCTAATAATATGAGTTAGATTGATAATAATAAGAGTAATAAGTATAGTAATTGTCGTTCTATCAATCATTTAAGCATAATATGTCTAATAATACGAGTTAGATTGATAATAATAACAGTAGTAAGTATAGTAATTGTCGTTCTATCCATAATATAAGCATAATATGGCTAATAATATGAGTTAGATTGATAATACTAAGAGTAGTGAGTATAGTAATTCTCGTTCTATCGATCATATAAGCATAATATGGCTAATAATATGAGTTAGATTGATAACAATAAGAGTAATAAGTATAGTAATTGTCGTTCTATCGATCATATAAGCATAATATGGCTAATAATATGAGTTAGATTGATAATAATAAGAGTAATAAGAATAGTAATTGTCGTTCAATCGATCATATAAGCATAATATGGCTAATAATATGAGTTAAATTGATAATACTAAGAGTAGTGAGTATAGTAATTCTCGTTCTATCGATCATATAAGCATAATATGGCTAATAATATGAGTTAGATTTATAATAATAAGAGTAATAAGTATAGTAATTGTCGTTCTATCGATCATATAAGCATAATATGGCTAATAATATGAGTTAGATTGATAATACTAAGAGTAGTGAGTATAGTAATTCTCGTTCTATCGATCATATGAGCATAATATGGCTAATAATATGAGTTAGATTTATAATAATAAGAGTAATAAGTATAGTAATTGTCGTGCTATCGATCATATAAGCATAATATGGTTAATAATATGAGTTGGATTGATAATAATAAGAGTAATAAGTAGAGTAATTGTCGTTCTATCGATAATATAAGCATAATATGGCTAATAATATGAGTTAGATTGATAATAATAACAGTAATAAGTATAGTAATTCTCGTTCTATCGATCATATAAGCATAATATGGCTAATAATATGAGTTAAATTGATAATACTAAGAGTAGTGAGTATAGTAATTCTCGTTCTATCGATCATATAAGCATAATATGGCTAATAATATGAGTTAGATTGATAATAATAAGAGTAATGAGTATAGTAATTGTAGTTCTATCGATCATTTAAGCATAATATGGCTATTAATATGAGTTAGATTGATAATAATAACAGTAATAAGTATAGTAATTGTCGTTCTATCGATATTATAAGCATAATATGGCTAATAATATGAGTTAGATTGATAATACTAAGAGTAGTGAGTATAGTAATTCCCGTTCTCTCGATCATATAAGCATAACATGGCTAATAATATGAGTTAGATTGATAATAATAACAGTAATAAGTATAGTAATTGTCGTTCTATCGATATTTTAAGCATAATATGGCTAATAATATGAGTTAGATTGATAATACTAAGAGTAGTGAGTATAGTAATTCTCGTTCTATCGATCATATGAGCATAATATGGCTAATAATATGAGTTAGATTTATAATAATAAGAGTAGTGAGTATAGTAATTGTCGTTCTATCGATCATATCTGCATAATATGGTTAATAACATGAGTTAGATTGATAATAGTGAGTGTAATAAGTATAGTAATTGTCGTTCTGTCGATCATATAAGCATAATATGGCTAATAATATGAGTTGGATTGATAATAGTAAGAGTAATGAGTATAGTAATTGTAGTTCTATCGATCATATAAGCATAATGTCGCTAATAATATGAGTTAGATTGATAATAATAAGAGTAATGAGTATAGTAATTGTAGTTCTATAGATCATATCTGCATAATATGGTTAATAATATGAGTTAGATTCATAATAATAAGAGTAATAAGTATAGTATTTGTCGTTCTATCGATCATATAAGCATAATATGGCTAATAATATGAGTTAGATTTATAATAATAAGAGTAATAAGTATAGTAATTGTCGTTCTATTGATCATATAAGCATAATATGGCTAATAATATGAGTTAGATTGATAATGATAAGAGTAATAAGTATAGTAATTGTCGTTCTATCGATCATATCTGCATAATATGGTTAATAACATGAGTTAGATTGATAATAATAAGAGTAATAAGTATAGTAATTGTCGTTCTATCGATCATATAAGCATAATATGGCTAATAATATGAGTTAGATTGATAATACTAAGAGTAGTGAGTACAGTAATTCTCGTTCTATCGATCATATAAGCATAATATGGCTAATAATATGAGTTAGATTGATAATAATAAGAGTAATAAGTATAGTAATTGTCGTTCTATCGATCATATAAGCATAATATGGCTAATAATATGAGTTAGATTGATAATACTAAGAGTAGTGAGTATAGTAATTCTCGTTCTATCGATCATATAAGCATAATATGGCTAATAATATGAGTTAGATTTATAATAATAAGAGCAATAAGTATAGTAATTGTCGTTCAATCGATCATATAAGCATAATATGGCTAATAATATGAGTTAAATTGATAATACTAAGAGTAGTGAGTATAGTAATTCTCGTTCTATCGATCATATAAGCATAATATGGCTAATAATATGAGTTAGATTGATAATAATAAGAGTAATGAGTATAGTAATTGTAGTTCTATCGATCATTTAAGCATAATATGGCTAATAATATGAGTTAGATTGATAATAATAACAGTAATAAGTATAGTAATTGTCGTTCTATCGATATTTTAAGCATAATATGTCTAATAATACGAGTTAGATTGATAATAATAAGAGTAATAAGTATAGTAATTGTCGTTCTATCGATAATATAAGCATAATATGGCTAATAATATGAGTTAGATTGATAATACTAAGAGTAGTGAGTACAGTAATTCTCGTTCTATCGATCATATAAGCATAATATGGCTAATAATATGAGTTAGATTGATAACAATAAGAGTAATAAGTATAGTAATTGTCGTTCTATCGATCATATAAGCATAATATGGCTAATAATATGAGTTAGAGTAATAATATTAAGAGTAGTGAGTATAGTAATTGTCGTTCTATCGATCATATAAGCATAATATGGCTAATAATATGAGTTAGATTGATAATACTAAGAGTAGTGAGTATAGTAATTCTCGTTCTATCGATCATATAAGCATAATATGGCTAATAATATGAGTTAGATTTATAATAATAAGAGTAATAAGTATAGTAATTGTCGTTCTATCGATCATATCTGCATAATATGGTTAATAACATGAGTTAGATTGATAATAATAAGAGTAATAAGTATAGTAATTGTCGTTCTATCAATCATTTAAGCATAATATGTCTAATAATACGAGTTAGATTGATAATAATAAGAGTAATAAGTATAGTAATTGTCGTTCTATCGATAATATAAGCATAATATGGCTAATAATATGAGTTAGATTGATAATACTAAGAGTAGTGAGTACAGTAATTCTCGTTCTATCGATCATATAAGCATAATATGGCTAATAATATGAGTTAGATTGATAACAATAAGAGTAATAAGTATAGTAATTGTCGTTCTATCGATCATATAAGCATAATATGGCTAATAATATGAGTTAGAGTAATAATATTAAGAGTAGTGAGTATAGTAATTGTCGTTCTGTCGATCATATAAGCATAATATGGCTAATAATATGAGTTGGATTGATAATAGTAAGAGTAATGAGTATAGTAATTGTAGTTCTATCGATCATATAAGCATAATGTGGCTAATAATATGAGTTAGATTGATAATAATAAGAGTAATGAGTATAGTAATTGTAGTTCTATAGATCATATCTGCATAATATGGTTAATAATATGAGTTAGATTCATAATAATAAGAGTAATAAGTATAGTATTTGTCGTTCTATCGATCATATAAGCATAATATGGCTAATAATATGAGTTAGATTTATAATAATAAGAGTAATAAGTATAGTAATTGTCGTTCTATTGATCATATAAGCATAATATGGCTAATAATATGAGTTAGATTGATAATGATAAGAGTAATAAGTATAGTAATTGTCGTTCTATCGATCATATCTGCATAATATGGTTAATAACATGAGTTAGATTGATAATAATAAGAGTAATAAGTATAGTAATTGTCGTTCTATCGATAATATAAGCATAATATGGCTAATAATATGAGTTAGATTGATAATACTAAGAGTAGTGAGTACAGTAATTCTCGTTCTATCAATCATATAAGCATAATATGGCTAATAATATGAGTTAGATTGATAACAATAAGAGTAATAAGTATAGTAATTGTCGTTCTATCGATCATATAAGCATAATATGGCTAATAATATGAGTTAGAGTAATAATATTAAGAGTAGTGAGTATAGTAATTCTCGTTCTATCGATCATATAAGCATAATATGGCTAATAATACGAGTTAGATTGATAATAATAAGAGTAATGAGTATAGTAATTGTAGTTCTATCGATCATTTAAGCATAATATGGCTAATAATATGAGTTAGATTGATAATAATAACAGTAATAAGTATAGTAATTGTCGTTCTATCGATATTATAAGCATAATATGGCTAATAATATGAGTTAGATTGATAATACTAAGAGTAGTGAGTATAGTAATTCTCGTTCTATCGATCATATAAGCATAATATGGCTAATAATATGAGTTAGATTGATAATAATAAGAGTAATAAGTATAGTAATTGTCGTTCTATCGATCATATAAGCATAATATGGCTAATAATATGAGTTAGATTGATAATACTAAGAGTAGTGAGTATAGTAATTCTCGTTCTATCGATCATATAAGCATAATATGGCTAATAATATGAGTTAGATTGATAATAATAAGAGTAATAAGTATAGTAATTGTCGTTCTATCGATCATATCTGCATAATATGGTTAATAACATGAGTTAGATTGATAATAGTGAGTGTAATAAGTATAGTAATTGTCGTTCTGTCGATCATATAAGCATAATATGGCTAATAATATGAGTTAGATTGATAATAATAAGAGTAACGAGTATAGTAATTGTCGTTCTATCGATCATATAAGCATAATATGGCTAATAATATGAGTTAGATTGATAATAATAAGAGTAATGAGTATAGTAATTGTAGTTCTATAGATCATATCTGCATAATATGGTTAATAATATGAGTTAGATTCATAATAATAAGAGTAATAGGTATAGCAAATGTCGTGCGATCAATCATATCTGAATAATATGGTTAATAATATGAGTTAGATTGATAACAATAAGAGTAATAAGTATAGTAATTGTCGTTCAATCGATCATATAAGCATAATATGGCTAATAATATGAGTTAAATTGATAATACTAAGAGTAGTGAGTATAGTAATTCTCGTTCTATCGATCATATAAGCATAATATGGCTAATAATATGAGTTAGATTGATAATAATAAGAGTAATGAGTATAGTAATTGTAGTTCTATCGATCATTTAAGCATAATATGGCTAATAATATGAATTAGATTGATAATACTAAGAGTAGTGAGTATAGTAATTGTCGTTCTATCGATCATATAAGCATAATATGGCTAATAATATGAGTTAGATTGATAATAGTAAGAGTAATGTGTATAGTAAATGTCGTGCTATCGATCATATCTGCACAATATGGTTAATAATATGAGTTAGATTGATAACAGTGAGTGTAATAAGTATAGTGAATGTCGTTCTATCGATCATATCAGCATAATATGGGTAATAATATGAGTTGGATTGATAATAGTAAGAGTAATGAGTATAGTAATTGTAGTTCTATCGATCATATAAGCATAATGTGGCTAATAATATGAGTTAAATTGATAATAATAAGAGTAATGAGTATAGTAATTGTCGTTCTATTGATCATATAAGCATAATATGGCTAATAATATGAGTTAGATTGATAATGATAAGAGTAATAAGTATAGTAATTGTCGTTCTATCGATCATATCTGCATAATATGGTTAATAACATGAGTTAGATTGATAATAATAAGAGTAATAAGTATAGTAATTGTCGTTCTATCGATAATATAGGCATAATATGGCTAATAATATGAGTTAGATTGATAATACTAAGAGTAGTGAGTACAGTAATTCTCGTTCTATCGATCATATAAGCATAATATGGCTAATAATATGAGTTAGATTGATAACAATAAGAGTAATAAGTATAGTAATTGTCGTTCTATCGATCATATAAGCATAATATGGCTAATAATATGAGTTAGAGTAATAATATTAAGAGTAGTGAGTATAGTAATTCTCGTTCTATCGATCATATAAGCATAATATGGCTAATAATATGAGTTAGATTGATAATAATAAGAGTAATGAGTATAGTAATTGTAGTTCTATCGATCATATCTGCATAATATGGTTAATAATATGAGTTAGATTCATAATAATAAGAGTAATAGGTATAGCAAATGTCGTGCGATCGATCATATCTGCATAATATGGTTAATAATATGAGTTAGATTGATAATAATAAGAGTAATAAGTATAGTAATTGTCGTTCTATCGATCATATAAGCATAATATGGCTAATAATATGAGTTAGAGTAATAATATTAAGAGTAGTGAGTATAGTAATTCTCGTTCTATCGATCATATAAGCATAATATGGCTAATAATATGAGTTAGATTGATAACAATAAGAGTAATAAGTATAGTAATTCTCGTTCTATCGATCATATAAGCATAATATGGCTAATAATATGAGTTAGATTGATAATAATAAGAGTAATGAGTATAGTAATTGTAGTTCTATCGATCATTTAAGCATAATATGGCTATTAATATGAGTTAGATTGATAATAATAACAGTAATAAGTATAGTAATTGTCGTTCTATCGATATTATAAGCATAATATGGCTAATAATATGAGTTAGATTGATAATACTAAGAGTAGTGAGTATAGTAATTCCCGTTCTATCGATCATATAAGCATAATATGGCTAATAATATGAGTTAGATTGATAATAATAACAGTAACAAGTATAGTAATTGTCGTTCTATCGATAATATAAGCATAATATGGCTAATAATATGAGTTAGATTGATAATACTAAGAGTAGTGAGTATAGTAATTCTCGTTCTATCGATCATATAAGCATAATATGGCTAATAATATGAGTTAGATTGATAACAATAAGAGTAATAAGTATAGTAATTGTCGTTCTATCGATCATATAAGCATAATAAGGCTAATAATATGAGTTAGATTGATAATAATAAGAGTAATAAGAATAGTAATTGTCGTTCAATCGATCATATAAGCATAATATGGCTAATAATATGAGTTAGATTGATAATAATAAGAGTAATGAGTATAGTAATTGTCGTTCTATCGATCATATAAGCATAATATGGCTAATAATATGAGTTAGATTGGTAATACTAAGAGTAGTGAGTATAGTAATTCCCGTTCTATCGATCATATAAGCATAATATGGCTAATAATATGAGTTAGATTGATAATAATAACAGTAATAAGTATAGTAATTGTCGTTCTATCGATATTTTAAGCATAATATGGCTAATAATATGAGTTAGATTGATAATACTAAGAGTAGTGAGTATAGTAATTCTCGTTCTATCGATCATATAAGCATAATATGGCTAATAATATGAGTTAGATTGATAATAATAAGAGTAATAAGTATAGTAATTGTCGTTCTATCGATCATATAAGCATAATATAGCTAATAATATGAGTTAGATTGATAATACTAAGAGTAGTGAGTATATTAATTCTCGTTCTATCGATCATATAGGCATAATATGGCTAATAATATGAGTTAGATTGATAATAATAAGAGTAATAAGTACAGTAATTGTCGTTCTATCGATCATATAAGCATAATAAGGCTAATAATATGAGTTAGATTGATAATAATAAGAGTAATAAGAATAGTAATTGTCGTTCAATCGATCATATAAGCATAATATGGCTAATAATATGAGTTAGATTGATAATAATAAGAGTAATGAGTATAGTAATTGTCGTTCTATCGATCATATAAGCATAATATGGCTAATAATATGAGTTAGATTGGTAATACTAAGAGTAGTGAGTATAGTAATTCTCGTTCTATCGATCATATAAGCATAATATGGCTAATAATATGAGTTAGATTTATAATAATAAGAGTAATAAGTATAGTAATTGTCGTTCTATCGATCATATAAGCATAATATGGCTAATAATATGAGTTAGATTGATAATACTAAGAGTAGTGAGTATAGTAATTCTCGTTCTATCGATCATATGAGCATAATATGGCTAATAATATGTGTTAGAGTAATAATATTAAGAGTAGTGAGTATAGTAATTCTCGTTCTATCGATCATATAAGCATAATATGGCTAATAATATGAGTTAGATTGATAATAATAAGAGTAATGAGTATAGTAATTGTAGTTCTATCGATCATTTAAGCATAATATGGCTAATAATATGAGTTAGATTGATAATAATAACAGTAATAAGTATAGTAGTTGTCGTTCTATCGATATTATAAGCATAATATGGCTAATAATATGAGTTAGATTGATAATACTAAGAGTAGTGAGTATAGTAATTCTCGTTCTATCGATCATATAAGCATAATATGGCTAATAATATGAGTTAGATTGATAATAATAACAGTAATAAGTATAGTAATTGTCGTTCTATCGATCATATAAGCATAATATGGCTAATAATATGAGTTAGATTGATAATACTAAGAGTAGTGAGTATATTAATTCTCGTTCTATCGATCATATAGGCATAATATGGCTAATAATATGAGTTAGATTGATAATAATAAGAGTAATAAGTATAGTAATTGTCGTTCTATCGATCATATCTGCATAATATGGTTAATAAACATCAGTTAGATTGATAATAGTGAGTGTAATAAGTATAGTAATTGTCGTTCTGTCGATCATATAAGCATAATATGGCTAATAATACGAGTTAGATTGATAATAATAAGAGTAATGAGTACAGTAATTGTCGTTTCTATCGATCATATAAGCATAATATGGCTAATAATACGAGTTAGATTGATAATAATAAGAGTAATAAGTATAGTAATTGTCGTTCTATCAATCATTTAAGCATAATATGTCTAATAATACGAGTTAGATTGATAATAATAACAGTAATAAGTATAGTAATTGTCGTTCTATCGATAATATAAGCATAATATGGCTAATAATATGAGTTAGATTGATAATACTAAGAGTAGTGAGTATAGTAATTCTCGTTCTATCGATCATATAAGCATAATATGGCTAATAATATGAGTTAGATTGATAATAATAAGAGTAATGAGTATAGTAAATTGTAGTTCTATCGATCATTTAAGCATAATATGGCTATTAATATGAGTTAGATTGATAATAATAACAGTAATAAGTATAGTAAATTGTCGTTCTATCGATATTATAAGCATAATATGGCTAATAATATGAGTTAGATTGATAATACTAAGGAGTAGTGAGTATAGTAATTCCCGTTCTATCGATCATATAAGCATAATATGGCTAATAATATGAGTTAGATTGATAATAATAACAGTAATAAGTATAGTAATTGTCGTTCTATCGATATTTTAAGCATAATATGGCTAATAATATGAGTTAGATTGATAATACTAAGAGTAGTGAGTATAGTAATTCTCGTTCTATCGATCATATAAGCATAATATGGCTAATAATATGAGTTAGATTGATAATAATAAGAGTAATAAGTATAGTAATTGTCGTTCTATCGATCATATAAAGCATAATATAGCTAATAATATGAGTTAGATTGATAATACTAAGAGGTAGTGAGTATATTAATTCTCGTTCTATCGATCATATAGGCATAATATGGCTAATAATATGAGTTAGATTGATAATAATAAGAGTAATAAGTACAGTAATTGTCGTTCTATCGATCATATAAGCATAATATGGCTAATAATATGAGTTAGATTGATAATAATAAGAGTAATAAGTATAGCAATTGTCGTTCTATCGATATTATAAGCATAATATGGCTAATAATATGAGTTAGATTGATAATACTAAGAGTAGTGAGTATAGTAATTCTCGTTCTATCGATCATATAAGCATAATATGGCTAATAATATGAGTTAGATTGATAACAATAAGAGTAATAAGTATAGTAATTGTCGTTCTATCGATCATATAAGCATAATATGGCTAATAATATGAGTTAGATTGATAATAATAAGAGTAATGAGTATAGTAATTGTCGTTCTATCGATCATATAAGCATAATATGGCTAATAATATGAGTTAGATTGATAATAATAAGAGTAATAAGTATAGTAATTGTCGTTCTATCAATCATTTAAGCATAATATGTCTAATAATACGAGTTAGATTGATAATAATAACAGTAGTAAGTATAGTAATTGTCGTTCTATCCATAAATATAAGCATAATATGGCTAATAATATGAGTTAGAATTGATAATACTAAGAGTAGTGAGTATAGTAATTCTCGTTCTATCGATCATATAAGCATAATATGGCTAATAATATGAGTTAGATTGATAACAATAAGAGTAATAAGTATAGTAATTGTCGTTCTATCGATCATATAAGCATAATATGGCTAATAATATGAGTTAGATTGATAATAATAAGAGTAATAAGAATAGTAATTGTCGTTCAATCGATCATATAAGCATAATTATGGCTAATAATATGAGTTTAAATTGATAATACTAAGAGTAGTGAGTATAGTAATTCTCGTTCTATCGATCATATAAGCATAATATGGCTAATAATATGAGTTAGATTTTATAATAATAAGAGTAATAAGTATAGTAATTGTCGTTCTATCGATCATATAAGCATAATATGGCTAATAATATGAGTTAGATTGATAATACTAAGAGTAGTGAGTATAGTAATTCTCGTTCTATCGATCATATGAGCATAATATGGCTAATAATATGAGTTAGATTTATAATAATAAGAGTAATAAGTATAGTAATTGTCGTGCTATCGATCATATAAGCATAATATGGTTAATAATATGAGTTGGATTGATAATAATAAGAGTAATAAGTAGAGTAATTGTCGTTCTATCGATAATATAAGCATAAATATGGCTAATAATATGAGTTAGATTGATAATAATAACAGTAATAAGTATAGTAATTCTCGTTCTATCGATCATATAAGCATAATATGGCTAATAATATGAGTTAAATTGATAATACTAAGAGTAGTGAGTATAGTAATTCTCGTTCTATCGATCATATAAGCATAATATGGCTAATAATATGAGTTAGATTGATAATAATAAGAGTAATGAGTATAGTAATTGTAGTTCTATCGATCATTTAAGCATAATATGGCTATTAATATGAGTTAGATTGATAATAATAACAGTAATTAAGTATAGTAATTACTGTTATTATTATCAATTCTAACTCATATTAATAGCCATATTATGCTTAAATGATCGATAGAAACTACAATTACTATACTCATTACTCTTATTATTATCAATCTAACTCATATTATTAGCCATATTATGCTTATATGATCGATAGAACGAGAATTACTATACTCACTACTCTTAGTATTATCAATTTTAACTCATATTATTAGCCATATTATGCTTATATGATCGATAGATAGAACGAGAATTACTATACTTATTACTGTTATTATTATCAATCTAACTCATATTATTAGGCCATATTATGCTTATATTATCGATTAGAACGACAATTACTCTACTTATTACTCTTATTATTATCAATCCAAACTCATATTATTAACCATATTATGCTTATATGATCGATTAGCACGACAATTACTATACTTATTACTCTTATTATTATAAATCTAACTCATATTATTAGCCATATTATGCTCATATGATCGAATAGAACGAGAATTACTATACTCACTACTCTTAGTAATTATCAATCTAACTCATATTATTAGCCATATTATGCTTATATGATCGATAGGAAACGACAATTACTATACTTATTACTCTTATTATTATAAATCTAACTCATATTATTAGCCATATTATGCTTATATGATCGATTAGAACGAGAATTACTATACTCACTACTCTTAGTATTATCAAATTTAACTCATATTATTAGCCATATTATGCTTATATGATCGATTGAACGACAATTACTATTCTTATTACTCTTATTATTATCAATCTAACTCATATTATTAGCCATATTATGCTTATATGATCGATAGAACGACAATTACTATACTTATTACTCTTATTGTTATCAATCTAACTCATATTATTAGCCATATTATGCTTATATGATCGATAGAACGAGAATTACTATACTCACTACTCTTAGTATTATCAATTCTAACTCATATTATTAGCCATATTATGCTTATATTATGGATAGAAACGACAATTACTATACTTACTACTGTTATTATTATCAATCTAACTCGTATTATTAGACATATTATGCTTAAATGATTGATAGAACGACAATTACTATACTTATTACTCTTATTATTATCAATCTAACTCATATTATTAGCCATATTATGCTTATATGATCGATAGAACGACAATTACTATACTCATTACTCTTATTATTATCAATCTAACTCATATTATTAGCCATATTATGCTTATATGATCGATAGAACGACAATTACTATACTTATTACTCTTATTGTTATCAATCTAACTCATATTATTAGCCATATTATGCTTATATGATCGATATAGAACGAGAATTACTATACTCACTACTCTTAGTATTATCAATCTAACTCATATTATTAGCCATATTATGCTTATAATATCGATTAGAAACGACAATTGCTATACTTATTACTCTTATTATTATCAATCTAACTCATATTATTAGCCATATTATGCTTATATGATCGATTAGAACGACAATTACTGTACTTATTACTCTTATTATTATCAATCTAACTCATATTATTAGCCATATTATGCCTATATGATCGATAGAACGAGAATTAATATACTCACTACTCTTAGTATTATCAATCTAACTCATATTATTAGCTATATTATGCTTATATGATCGATAGAACGACAATTACTATACTTATTACTCTTATTATTATCAATCTAACTCATATTATTAGCCATATTATGCTTATTATGATCGATAGAACGAGAATTACTATACTCACTACTCCTTAGTATTATCAATCTAACTCATATTATTAGCCATATTATGCTTAAAATATCGATAGAACGACAATTACTATACTTATTACTGTTATTATTATCAAATCTAACTCATATTATTAGCCATATTATGCTTATATGATCGATAGAAACCGGGAAATTACTATACTCACTACTCTTAGTATTATCAATCTAACTCATATTATTAGCCATATTATGCTTATAATATCGATTAGAACGACAATTACTATACTTATTACTGTTATTATTATCAATCTAACTCATATTAATAGCCATATTATGCTTAAAATGATCGATAGAACTACAATTACTATACTCATTACTCTTATTATTATCAATCTAACTCATATTATTAGCCATATTATGCTTATATGATCGATATAGAACGAGAATTACTATACTCACTACTCTTAGTATTATCAATCTAACTCATATTATTAGCCATATTATGCTTATATTATCGATAGAACGACAATTACTATACTTATTACTGTTATTATTATCAATCTAACTCGTATTATTAGACATATTATGCTTAAATGATTGATTGATAGAACGACAATTACTATACTTATTACTCTTATTATTATCAATCTAACTCGTATTATTAGCCATATTATGCTTATATGATCGATTAGAACGACAATTACTGTACTCATTACTCTTATTATTATCAATCTAACTCGTATTATTAGCCATATTATGCTTATATGATCGACAGAACGACAATTACTATACTTATTACACTCACTATTATCAATCTAACTGATGTTAATTAACCATATTATGCAGATATGATCGAATAGAACGACAATTACTATACTTATTACTCTTATTATTATCAATCTAACTCATATTATTAGCCATATTATGCCTATATGATCGATTTAGAACGAGAATTAAATATACTCACTACTCTTAGTATTATCAATCTAACTCATATTATTAGCCATATTATGCTTATATGATCGATTAGAACGACAATTACTATACTTATTACTGTTATTATTATCAATCTAACTCATATTATTAGCCATATTATGCTTATATGATCGATAGAAACGAGAATTACTATACTCACTACTCTTAGTATTATCAATCTAACTCATATTATTAGCCATATTATGCTTATAATATCGATTAGAACGACAACTACTATACTTATTACTGTTATTATTATCAATCTAACCTCATATTATTAGCCATATTATGCTTAAATGATCGATAGAACTACAATTACTATACTCATTACTCTTATTATTATCAATCTAACTCATATTATTAGGCCATATTATGCTTATATGATCGATAGAACGAGAATTACTATACTCACTACTCTTAATATTATTACTCTAACACATATTATTAGCCATATTATGCTCATATGATCGATATAGAACGAGAATTACTATACTCACTACTCTTAGTATTATCAATCTAACTCATATTATTAGCCATATTATGCTTATATGATCGATAGAACGACAATTACTATACTTATTACTCTTATTATTATAAATCTAACTCATATTATTAGCCATATTATGCTTATATGATCGATTAGAACGAGAATTACTATACTCACTACTCTTAGTATTACCAATCTAACTCATATTATTAGCCATATTATGCTTATATGATCGATTAGAACGACAATTACTATACTCATTACTCTTATTATTATCAATCTAACTCATATTATTAGCCATATTATGCTTATATGATCGATTTGAACGACAATTACTATTCTTATTACTCTTATTATTATCAATCTAAACTCATATTATTAGCCTTATTATGCTTATATGATCGATTAGAAACGACAATTACTGTACTTATTACTCTTATTATTATCAATCTAACTCATATTATTAGCCATATTATGCCTATATGATCGATAGAACGAGAATTAATATACTCACTACTCTTAGTATTATCAATCTAACTCATATTATTAGCTATATTATGCTTATATGATCGATAGAACGACAATTACTATACTTATTACTCTTATTATTATCAATCTAACTCATATTATTAGCCATATTATGCTTATATGATCGATAGAACGAGAATTTACTATACTCACTACTCTTAGTATTATCAATCTAACTCATATTATTAGCCATATTATGCTTAAAAATATCGATTAGAACGACAATTTACTATACTTATTACTGTTATTATTATCAAATCTAACTCATATTATTAGCCATATTATGCTTATATGATCGATAGAACGGGAATTACTATACTCACTACTCTTAGTATTACCAATCTAACTCCATATTATTAGCCATATTATGCTTATATTGATCGATTAGAACGACAATTACTATACTCATTACTCTTATTATTATCAATCTAACTCATATTATTAGCCATATTATGCTTATATGATCGATTGAACGACAATTACTATTCTTATTACTCTTATTATTATCAATCTAACTCATATTATTAGCCTTATTATGCTTATATGATCGATAGAACGACAATTACTATACTTATTACTCTTATTGTTATCAATCTAACTCATATTATTAGCCATATTATGCTTATAATGATCGATAGAACGAGAATTACTATACTCACTACTCTTAGTATTATCAATCTAACTCATATTATTAGCCATATTATGCTTATATTATCGATAGAAACGACAATTACTATACTTGTTACTGTTATTATTATCAATCTAACTCATATTATTAGCCATATTATGCTTATATGATCGATAGAACGGGAATTAACTATACTCACTACTCTTAGTATTATCAATCTAACTCATATTATTAGCCATATTATGCTTATAATATCGATAGAACGACAATTACTATACTTATTACTGTTACTTATTATTATCAATCTAACTCATATTAATAGCCATATTATGCTTAAATGATCGATAGAACTACAATTACTATACTCATTACTCTTATTATTATCAATCTAACTCATATTATTAGCCATATTATGCTTATATGATCGATTAGAACGAGAATTACTATACTTATTACTCTTATTGTTATCAATCTAACTCATATTATTAGCCATATTATGCTTATATGATCGATTAGAACGAGAATTACTATACTCACTACTCTTAATATTATTACTCTAACTCATATTATTAGCCATATTATGCTTATATGATCGATTAGAACGACAATTACTATACTTATTACTCTTATTATTATCAATCTAACTCATATTATTAACCATATTATGCAGATATGATCGATCGCACGACATTTGCTATACCTATTACTCTTATTATTATGAATCTAAACTCATATTATTAAACCATATTATGCAGATATGATCGATTAGAACTACAATTACTATACTCATTACTCTTATTATTATCAATCTAACTCATATTATTAGCCATATTATGCTTATTATGATCGATAGAACGAGAATTACTATACTCACTACTCTTAATATTATTACTCTAACTCATATTATTAGCCAATATTATGCTTATATGATCGATAGAACGACAATTACTATACTTATTACTCTTATTGTTATCAATCTAACACTCATATTATTAGCCATATTATGCTTATATGATCGATAGAACGAGAATTACTGTACTCACTACTCTTAGTATTATCAATCTAACTCATATTATTAGCCATATTATGCCTATATTATCGATAGAAACGACAATTACTATACTTATTACTCTTATTATTATCAATCTAACTCATGTTATTAACCATATTATGCAGATATGATCGATAGAACGACAATTACTATACTTATTACTCTTATCATTATCAATCTAACTCATATTATTAGCCATATTATGCTTATATGATCAATAGAACGACAATTACTATACTCATTACTCTTATTATTATCAATTTTAACTCATATTATTAGCCACATTATGCTTATATGATCGATAGAACTACAATTACTATACTCATTACTCTTACTATTATCAATCCAACTCATATTATTACCCATATTATGCTGATAATGATCGATTAGAACGACATTCACTATACTTATTACACTCACTGTTATCAATCTAACTCATATTATTAACCATATTGTGCAGATATGATCGATAGCACGACATTTTACTATACACATTACTCTTACTATTATCAATCTAACTCATATTATTAGCCATATTATGCTTATATGATCGATTAGAACGACAATTACTATACTCACTACTCTTAGTATTATCAATCTAATTCATATTATTAGCCATATTATGCCTTAAATGATCGATAGAACTACAATTACTATACTCATTACTCTTATTATTATCAATCTAAACTCATATTATTAGCCATATTATGCTTATATGATCGATAGAACGAGAATTACTATACTCACTACTCTTAGTATTATCAATTTTAACTCATATTATTAGCCATATTATGCTTATATGATCGATTGGAACGACAATTTACTATACTTATTACTCTTATTGTTATCAATCTAACTCATATTATTAAACCATATTATTCAGATATGATTGATCGCACGACATTTGCTATACCTAATTACTCTTATTATTATGAATCTAACTCATATTATTAACCATATTATGCAGATATGATCTATAGAACTACAATTACTATACTCATTACTCTTATTATTATCAATCTAACTCATATTATTAGCCATATTATGCTTATATGATCGATAGAACGACAATTACTATACTCGTTACTCTTATTATTATCAATCTAACTCATATTATTAGGCCATATTATGCTTATATGATCGAACAGAACGACAATTACTATACTTATTACACTCACTATTATCAAATCTAACTCATGTTATTAACCATATTATGCAGATTATGATCGATTTAGAACGACAATTACTATACTTATTACTCTTATTATTATCAATCTAACTCATATTATTAGCCATATTATGCTTATATATGATCGATTAGAACGAGAATTACTATACTCACTACTCTTAGTATTATCAATCTAACTCATATTATTAGCCATATTATGCTTATATGATCGATTAGAACGACAATTACTATACTTATTACTCTTATTATTATCAATCTAACTCATATTATTAGCCATATTATGCTTATATGATCGATTAGAACGAGAATTACTATACTCACTACTCTTAGTATTATCAATCTAACTCATATTATTAGCCATATTATGCTTATAATATCGATTAGAACGACAATTACTATACTTATTACTGTTATTATTATCAATCTAACTCATATTATTAGCCATATTATGCTTAAATGATCGATAGAACTACAATTACTATACTCATTACTCTTATTATTATCAATCTAACTCGTATTATTAGCCATATTATGCTTATATGATCGATAGAACGAGAATTACTATACTCACTACTCTTAATATTATTACTCTAAACTCATATTATTAGCCATATTATGCTTATATGATCGATCGATAGAACGACAATTACTATACTTATTACTCTTATTGTTATCAATCTAACTCATATTATTAGCCATATTATGCTTATATGATTGATTAGAACGAGAAATTACTGTACTCACTACTCTTAGTATTATCAATCTAACTCATATTATTAGCCATATTATGCTTATATTATCGATAGAAACGACAATTACTATACTTATTACTCTTATTATTATCAAATCTAACTCATGTTATTAACCATATTATGCAGATATGATCGATATAGAACGACAATTACTATACTTATTACTCTTATCATTATCAATCTAACTCATATTATTAGCCATTATTATGCTTATATGATCAAATAGAAACGACAATTACTATACTTATTACTCTTATTATTATAAATCTAACTCATATTATTAGCCATATTATGCTTATATGATCGATAGTAGAACGACAAAATACTATACTTATTACTCTTATTATTATGAATCTAACTCATATTATTAAACCATATTATGCAGATATGATCTATAGAAACTACAATTACTATACTCATTACTCTTATTATTATCAATCTAACTCATATTATTAGCCACAATTATGCTTATATGATCGATAGAACTACAATTACTATACTCATTACTCTTACTATTATCAATCCAACTCATATTATTAGCCATATTATGCTTATATGATCGACAGAACGACA